>NW_027468576.1:12785782-13148282 GCF_046254945.1 Alosa pseudoharengus | reverse complement strand
CGCGATCCGCTCGTTGTGTGTGCGTGCCTCGGCCTGCCGCAGCAACACTCTGGCCCAGACACACACACCCACCCCGGCACCGGCCCAGACGCCGGCTCAGGACCACAGGAGCGGCAGCATGCTGGTCTTTGTTGATGTGGAGAACGTCAACACCGTAAGAGACACTTCAAGGGCAATGGACACACACACACACACACACACACACACACACACACACACACAAATCACTCGAGACCAATGGACACAAAGTTGTTGCACTTAGAGTGTATATACATATATATTTTGGTGTAAAAATGAAGGGTGAACTCACTTGCCCTCGTCGTGGGATCCAGTTGCGGTAATACTGTACTCTGATTTATTTATCAGATAGAAATAAAAAGGGGATTTGCACTCACACTCACACACATTGACATGAGGATTAAGTAACTTGTCATTTCAGACACATAATCATATTCATATTCAGACTGACACAATTGTATTGTAATACATGTTCTGGGGCCTGTCGGTTTCTATTATGATTACATTTTCCTATGATAATATTACCAGTTAAAATTAGACAAATATAACATCGGCCCAACTCTAAGTACAAGGGGATAGATAAAGATAAAAGTTTCCACTTATAAACATACAGTCAGAATGTGTTCAGCCAGGACACCAAAACACTAAATAAACAGTTTTCAATGTCATGATGATGTATAACAGTCATTTTCTCTCTCTCTCCCCCGCTCCCTCTTTATCTCCCTCTCTCCCTCTCCCTCCCTCTCTCTCCCTCCCTCTCTCTCTCTCAACCTGTCTGTTTCTCTGCAGAGTGAGGTTGGGGTGCGCGAGTTTCACATAGTGCAGGTGTCTAGCTGCAGCCGTCACTGGAGACTACACACCTGCATTAACCCAGCTGGAGACAAAGGTGTGTGGGAGTGTGTCTGCTGTGTGTTAACTGGAAATGAACAGTCTCTTCCTTCCCTAACACTCTCCAGGGTAGCAGTTATGTTTCTATAGAAACTGTCTCCGAACTATGACTTTGTACGAGAAATGGTTCTCTAGTATCTCTCCTTTCTTTCTCTCTCCACACACACACACACACACACACACACACACACACACACACACACACACACACACACACACACACACTTTGTCATTCCAACAAACCATACACATGTCTACACACATTCGCTCTCACACAACTCAAGCTCTCAGATCAATGATGGCCATATGCCATTGCACTGCAGAGAGTAACACACACACACACACACGCGCGCACATAATATGAGGTAGCACCACTTAGCTGTTAAAAGAAAATTGGGTCACATTGAGATTCTGCTGACTCACTCCTTATATGCCAACAACATTGCTCTCTCTTTCTCTCTCTCTCTCTCTCTCTCTCTCACTCTCTCTCACTCTCTCTCACTCACACTCTCACTCACTCACTTACACACACACACACACACACACACACACACACACACACCCGATAGAGAATCAGAGTTAAGGGAAACAGCACTTAGCCTTTTAGAGGAAATTGGGTCACATTGAGGCCTGCTGAGTCCCCCAGAATGGAGTGATATACTGAGCTGATATCACTCACAGAAATGCTTTCAGCCACTTGCTCCAACATCATTAGACACACACACACACACACACACACACACACACACATATTTGCACACATATTTTCACACTTGCAAAATCTTACAATTTGACACCGTTTTGCACTTATATGCACTCAAATGCATACACACACCTGCTCTAACTCTACTCTAACTGTTGTAAACCTACTGTTATTGTCCAATTCACACACACACACACACACACACACACACACATTCCCTTCTGACATTTCAGTACTTGTCTAGCAGTATTGTGTGTAACATGTTACAAAGTAACGCATTACAGTAATGTAACTACTTTTTCAGGTAACTACTGAAAATTTGGTAACAAAATGTAGTTCCTTTTTCAAATCGGCGCAACATTACTTTTCCCAGGGACAGATTTGACAGTGACTGCTTTCTCAGCTGCACGCTTGCGCAATAGTCACAAGCTCCATACAGTACGTGACCGAGGCTGGTAGCATGAAGAGCCATCATGGCATGCGAGAAACAGCCAACGCTAACTTTTGAGGGATGGAGGTATTTCCCATTACTTCAAACTCGTTGAAACTAAGGGGAGGTATGTAAGTGTAAGGTGTACACTGAATGGCGGCGGCCTTTCTGTAAAGGACTGTCGACGACTGTCACTGTGTGTGTGTGTGTGTGTGTGTGTGTGTGTGTGTGTGGCTGTTCATTATTGAAGTCCTGCTCCTTGTCCTATTTCCAGTTGGCCAGTTCTGGCTGGCAGACAGACTGAGTGACTGATCGAGATGTTGCCAGCGTGGAGAGAAGTAAAAAACACCCTGGCCAGCCAGCATCCTCACTACTGAGGAGGAGCCATTAGTGCAGATTACAGCTAAGAATTTAACGAGGCAGGAAGTGAAATACATTAACGAGGGGACATGCAAATGATCTGTGATGTGTACGCTGTTGAGAAAGCAAGGCATGGGGAGTATGTGCGAATCGATGAGTCCTGGCAGGTGTTTATAAACGTTCAAGTCCTTACAGGAGAAAAGCAACCAAAGTACCTTTTGAGCACACTAGGATTGTGTGTGTGTGTGTGTGTGTGTGTGTGTGTGTGTGTGTGTGTGTGTGTGTGTGTGTGTGTGTGTGTGTGTGTGTGTGTGTGTGTGTGTGTGTGTGTGTGTGTGTGTGTGTGTGTGTGTGTGTGTGTGTGTGTGTGTGTGTGTGTGTGTGTGTGTGTGTGTGTGTGTGTGTGTGTGTGTGTGTGTGAGAGAGAGAGAGCGAGCGAGCTTTGGTAGCCTTTGTTGAGGTGATGAAAAGGAGCAAATGAGCAAATGAAGGGATGATGGAGGATAAAAAAGTGAGGGAGTGAAAGCGGTGTGGAAGAGATGGTAAACAATGTGCTGTCACGTTCCTTGCCCGTATACAGAATGTCCCATTAAGCTTGTGTTCCTCAGGTGTTTGTTGCTGCTGTCTAAGTGCTGTTTGTTGCCATCTCCCTAATGTTACTCATGCAGGAAGGAAATCAGAGGTCTTGAGAAGACGGGGGTGGGGCTGGGGAGCCGATGGGTAATTTTCACTCCAACGTTTGCCGCATTTGTTTGCAAACCGCATCACGTCTGAGTAAAGCTGGGATCATGCTAATGAGCATTTTATCAAACTGCAGCTAATCTCTCTATTATGACTCTTTTTTTCTCTCTCTCTCTCTCACTCACTCTCTCTCTGTCTCTTTCTCACTGAAACTCTCTTCCCCCCTGTTTCCTTCTCTTCTGTGTCTCCCTCTTGTAGACTCAAAGCTGGGGAGCAGAGAGAGGGGAAAGCTATGTTTCAGAGCCAGCAGATGCAAACCACAAGGAGGTACAGCCCATTACATTTCCTTATAAACACACGCACACACATACACACGCAAGACAGTCTTACCCGTGCACCTCCAGAGACCTCTGAACCCTTGACATGCAAACATGTTCATCTGATCTGTTTTTGCTCTCCTGCAGCTACCTCAGATGCTGAAAACAAACTCACTTTTGCAGACTTGAACTTAGGAAATGAGCAGGTAGGTACATACACACACACCCCGACCCCTTTTAGCACACACGCATACGCACACACACGCATACACACACACACAAGCATACACACACACACATGCATGCAAAAATTCCATTTGAATGTATTTATAATGAGTTGTGTAATCATCACTTTGTATCACACTTTCTGATTACCTCATATGAAGTCTGTAGCAATAAAAAAAAGGTAGCTGGGAGTAATGTGAGCTAATAAGTATTTGGGGGCCAAGCAGACAGTCAAGCTGGACGTTGCTATTATTGTTACTCGGCCTCCATAGATTTGTGGTCCGACTTCGATGTATCAACATCGTTATCTTGGTACCCACTTTCCACACCAATATGGTTAATTGATTGATTAATTAATGCAAGTTGGAAATGGTCACATTTCCTTCTCTCTGTGTGTGTGTGTGTGTGTGTGTGTGTGTGTCTAGATCGTGAGCTCTTCCACCCCATGTGCAGACTTCTTCTTCCGCCGAGGCCCCTGTCTGGATCAGAAGCGATGTGGTGTGGTGGCGGGTGCAGCCTGGGGTCAGGGACTGGGGTCAGGGACTGTTGTCGACGACAGCCTGGCTGTGGTGAAGAAGTGTAGTGAGATCGAGCTGGACCTCATCGTCCTGTGGAAGGTGTGTGTGTGTGTGTGTGTGTTTAACTCAATTGTAAGTCCATTTGCAGTAAGGGATTTAAGGGTTACGCTCATCCAGGCAGCTACAGCTTTTGATGACATCAAATGGATTTAATTTTTGGAGGTTCTCACTGATTATTGGGTGCTGCTTCCTCTGATCTCTCATCGCCAACTAAGGGCTCCTCTGCCAACCTAACCATCTAAAAGCACATGACCAGCACTGTAAGCACAGCGGGTACTCTCTTGGTTCAGTGCCAGAACTACTCGAACCAGAACTGCGTAATTACGCATACTTGTGTGTGTCCGGTTAATCATGCTGCCTGCTTATTGCCCTTTGGTTGCCCTGGTTTCGTTCTGCAGCCTGTGCCAGTGTGTGGGTCTCCCCTGTGGCTCTCTGCTTTGATGGCTCACTACAAACTGAATCAACGTTGTTATCTCCTTTTGGATGACTGTGTTGAATGACCGTCATCTCGCTTCTGGACTTCTCTAAGCTGACAAACCAAAATGTCCTCAGATTTTAAAAAAATAAAACAAAAAGCAAAAAAAACCTTACTGAAATAATTAGGCAGCCAAATGTGCACTTCCGAGGTAAAAGAACATGAGAGGACTTCACGCACGTGTCACAGATGCTGTTTTTTGTAATGGGACAATCAATCAATCGTTAATGTTGAACCCATTCACTATATCAGCTGACTGAATAAGACATGTGGGGAAGACATGTGACATGCATGGACTGTCGTCACTGGCAACTCCTATAAAAGAAATTGTCCCAAAGTGAACATGTTTGCTGCACTGGTTGCCATTTTAGTGGCCATCGGGAGCCCTCCAAACCAACATCTGAATTGAGCCACCCCGCGTCAGAGCTAGCACTTTGCGGTAATGTGACGAGTGTAGGCCACTGGGGGGTGGCCAGACCAGGGTGTGAAAAGCAGCTGGCACCATCATTGCCCTCCCAAGTGAACTACCCACTCGCTAGACTGGAACCTGACAAGTCAGCTGCATCATCTACATGTAGTCTGACACCGAGCCATCCAAATGACAAAGTATTCTAGTTTTTTTGCAGTCCTAATCGTTAGTTCATCATCTCCCACAGCCCATTAATTACATCTTATTTATTAAGCTTTTGCTGTTCACTCCGTTTGTCTCTGTTAATCACAGCGCCATCTCTAAACACAAAACACTCCCCCTCAATTTCCCATAATTACTTTAGTCACAACAGTCACTTATCTCCACTCACAATAATTTCATCTTTTGTCATCTTCATTCAAAAGCATCCTTATCCTATTTTGTTAAGCTACAGCGGCTCAGCGGTATTTAACAAAACACTATGGAGCTTTAGTCTGAAGCTTGGAAGCTGCCAATCAACCTGCAGGATGCAAAAGGATGGAACAATTTTACAGTTACTGTCAACAGCCCATGAGATGATGCTAAAAGCTTTAAATCTTTTCACCTGTGGTTTTTCAAGCTTTAAAAACGTATTTAACAGCCATCACGGTTTGCTTTCTCACAGTAGGTGGGTTATATGGACCATTTTTGTTTTTGTTTTTTTGTCATCATTCCGATTAAACTATTTCGAATGAAAAATTAGTTCCATCTGTTTACATGGGCTACGTTCTATTCCGATCAGCTGCTTACAGGCGCTCTAGAATCCTTGATCGGAGTAGCCGTTGCTGCTTTACTTTTGCCTGAGAAGATGAGTACACCACCCTCTCATTCCCATTAAAATTCTAATCGGATCGGCAGTGTTACGGCCAGCTCGGAACCATACATAAAAGAGAGAGGCGGACAAGTGGTTTGGTCACACTAAATATATTTATTAATTAGAAATATTAAATTAGTGCAGTCAAAAAGATGGCATGGGGAGAAAACAGAATGTGGGTGCGTAGCTGTAATGCAAGTGTCAGTAGGATGTTAGGAGTAAGATAAATTAAAGGTAAAGAAAGACATAAGGTGTGTTTAAGAGAGCAGTCAATCAATGTGCCTTCAAAACTCAGAAATGTGCCTAATCCAGAAGTGACCCAGCAAGCGAGAAGTGGGGTTCACATTGCACGCGCAAACTGCAGCGCTGTGCTATGAAACACATTATTTTCAATGGCTTGCATGCCAACAACTGGCCTGCCGCTGCTGTGAGCAAAGCGCATTGCAATCCGTGTCCAATCAAGGTGAAGTCCCCTAGAGACAGAGAGAAACAACCCTGTTTCTGGCCCAACCCATTAACCCAGGTCTATGCCATTAACCAATTAGTTGAGCCAGGCTATGCCAGACCTGAAGAGGGCACAGGGGGTCATAACAGGCAGTTTTATTCCGATCAAGGTGTTTATGAATTGAATTTCTAATCATAATAATAAGTGTCCATGTAAAATAATGTATTATTTTAACTATGGGGATAGATAAGTAGATGAGTGGATTGGCAAGGTGCACGTGATTAATACATTGACCACATCAGGCAAGGACAAATGAACATGATGATGATTGGCGATCAAGGCACGGTTAACATACTGCAGCACTCTGTTGACAAGCCAGTGCTTGGAGTCCTCCCATGTTTGTGACAGTGACTGTACCCCTGTGATTTAGCTGTGTTGCAGTGTATACACTGAAGCTTATTCTCAGGGTGGGTGTTTGACCTTAATGCGATCGGCTTCTGTTTGTTTGATCTGTTGTCCAGGCATATGTTGTGGAGGATAATAAGCAGCTCATCCTAGAGGGCCAGCTACACGTGTCTCTGCAGACTATTGGCAAAGAGGTGTGCTCTCTAACGCAGAAAGAGGTATGTATACATGCACTCGCCCACTCACTCACTTTCTCTTGTTCATACTTACACTGCGTTCCAAATTATTATGCAAATTGCGTTGTTGTCAGATTTTCCTAAATAGTTGATGCAAATGACAGTCAGTCTAATTTTTAAGTCATCAACCGTTGGAGTATAATTCAAAATGTATTGAACAAACCTCCCAATGATAACAGTATTTTTTTCAAAAATAAAAAACAAAACAAAAAATGCACTGTTCCAAACTATTATGCACAACAGAGTTTCAAGACATTTTATAGGTTGTAAAGAACTAAAAATGGTAATTTGTTGAATTTGCAGCATTAGGAGTCATATAAATTAAATCAAAAGTTATTTCAATCAAAAAAATCTTAACAGGCCAAGTTACATGTTAACATAGGACCCCTTCATTGATATCACCTTCACAATTCTTGCATCCATTGAACTTGTGAGTTCTTGGAGAGTTTCTGCTTTAATGTCTTTGCAGGATGTCAGAATAGCCTCCCAGAGCTGCTGCTTTGATGTGAACTACCTCCCACACTCATAGATCTTTTGCTTGATGATGCTCCAAAGGTTCTCAATAGGGTTGAGGTCAGGGCAAGATGGGGGGTTTCTCTCCTTTTATACCAATAGCAGCCAACGACCCAGAAGTATTCTTTGCAGCATGAGATGGTGCATTGTCACGTGTCACATGCCTACGGAAGGCACGGTTGTTCTTTTTGTACCACGGAAGAAAGTGTTCGGTCAGAAACTACATACTTTGACGAGGTCATTTTCACACCGTCCCTGAAGTCTCAGCCTTGTTGGGACATGGTGGCCATTCACCAACCATCCATTACTCCATCCACCTGGACCATCTAGAGTTGCACGGCACTCATCCATAAACAAAACAGTTTGAAAATTAGTCTTCATGTATTCCTGAGCCCACTGCAACTGTTTCTGCTTGTGAGCATTGTTTAGGGGTGGCCGAATAGTAGGTCCATGCATACTTGCAAACTTCTTAAGGATCCTACAGTTGAAAAAATTGAATTAATTGAAAAACAAAAAAATAAATGTTTGACACTAAATCCAATTTGCATAATAATTTGGAACACGGTTTACACATTCGCGCATAAACTCTGACGCATGCACAAATACATTCACCAGTTCTCACACAAGTATTTGACATTATTTGACATTCTCTCACACACACACACACACACACACACACACACACACACACACACACACGCACACACGCACACGCACGCATGCATATATACACAGGCACACACGCGTGCACACAGACAGAGTGAAGGAAATCTATCTGTAGCTTATTTCCGAATGAAAATTGAGCCTTTTCTTAGAATGACACATTTTCTTTCATGCGCCCCATTTCTTTCTTTTCTCTCTCTCTCTCTCTCTCTCTCTCTCTGCCCCCCCTCTCTCCCTTTCTTTTTCTTCTTCCTCCCCTTTTTCTTGCTATCTGCCCTTTCCACCATCTCCTCCCTCCCCCTCCCATTCCACTGTATGATGGAGATGAAAACCGGAAGCCAGACATGAATGTAAACAGAGCTTATTTTAGGGGGTTGGGGGAGAGACGTGTGTCTGGGCTTTGCTCTGCCTTGGAGAATAAGGAGTCCACAGTGCACTTGATTCATTCCCATAACTTTAAGACCGGAAGTAACTCTTCAGATGAAGCTCAAGCTTTATGTTTTTCTGTCCTTCCTCACACACACACACACACACACACACACACACACACACACACACACACACACACATGCGTGCACATGGCACACTTTCCCTCTTTCTCCCATCTCTCTCCATCTCTCTCTTCCTCCATCTACTATCTCTACATCCGTCTGCCATCTATCTCTGTTTCTGTGCCATGTCAATTCATTCCATCCCTCCGCTTGCTCCATCTTTCTGTCTCTTTTCCTCTTCCGCACGCTCTCCGTCATTCTCTTTCTCTCTATCCTTCCCTCCTCTTCTCCCCCCCCCCTCTCCTTCTTCCTCCCACGTTTTCCCCCCACTGGGGAGCCACACAGCATGCTGTTGCATGGCAACAGTGTATGAGCATTCATTCACATCGGAGTCGGCTGCCGGTAGAGATTGTACACGTGGGGACTGTGCACGTGAGGACAGCTGTGCACGTCACTGCTTATCGGCGTACATCACGGAGGCTTTTTATAGAAACAGGCAGACCGCCGCTACCCTGGCCACCAGTAACGCAGCCCACTCCCACACACGCACACATGCACCCACTCACACACACACACACACACACACACACACACACACACACACACACACATGCACACACACATGCACCCACTCACACACACATGCACCCACTCACACACACATGCACCCACTCTCACACACACACACACACACTCACACACACAATAAAGCGCACCACAAACACCGGTAGTATGACTGGTTGTCCTTACCAATACGGTTATATACGGACATGCACATTCCAACAGTCACCCACACACAAAACAAAATGATCTGGTGCACACATACACACCCCAAAGGCATTCACAAAGACACACATGCACAAATCTGGCACCTATCTCTCTCACATACACACACGCATACACATATATATACACAGACAAACACAGACACACACAGACTCATTCACAAAACAGACCTGTTGCTCCACATAAACATGCTGAGGATGTGGTGAGAATGATTGTGTGGATGTTGCCTTAACGTTCTCTGGTGGTTGTGTGCTGGTACTCTGCAGGAAAGCCAGGAGATGGTGCTGCTGAAGTTCAAGCCTGACCCCCCGCCCCCACTAGCCAGACCCTCCCAGGAGCAGCTCTCTCATCTCATCAAGACCTGCCTACAGTACCCGCAAACCTACCAGCACTCCTTTCCACAGCAAAGGTACACACACACACACACACACACACACACACACACACACACACACACACACACACACACACAGCTCCTCACCTAATCAAGACCTGCCTACAGTACCCGCAAACTTACCAGCACTCCTTTCCACAGCAAAGGTACACACACACACACAAACACACAACCACACACAAACACAGCTCCTCACCTAATCAAGACCTGCCTACAGTACCCGCAAACCTACCAGCAAAGGTACCTGCACGTGCGCACACACACACACACACACACACACACACACACACACACACACACACACACACACACACACACACAAACACAAACACAGCTCCTCACCTAATCAAAACCTGCCTTTCCACATCAATGGTACACACGCACGCACACACACACACACACACACACACACAGCTCTCACCGAATCAAGACCTGCCTACAGTACTCGCATACCTACCACCAATCCTTTCCACATCAACACACACGCACAGACACATACATACACACACACACACACACATACACACTCCTACCAGTATCCCTGTCAGCTTTTAATGACACAGTACACTGACTATCATGCGAACAGATTTAAACACACACACAAACACACACACATGCACGCACTTTATTAAGACTGATCTCCTTCTAGTACAAGGCTATGAATGAAGTCCCTGCTTTTCAGAAATATATTCATAAAAGATCAATGACCTTTAATCATTATGCTCTCTCTCTCTGTCTCTCTCTCTCTCTCTCTCTCTCTCTCTCTCTCTCTCTCTCTAGTTTGTGCATGGTTCCAGTCACGCTGATGCTGTCGAACTGCTCGCTGGCTCAGGTTGATGTCATCATTGACCTGCGACACAAGTCTACCAGGTGAGGCCCCCACAGAACTGTTGGATTTATCGTTCCGCTGGTGTTCACTGAAGCAGTGGACTTAACTGGTCCAGAACAAGTCTGTTTACATTTGTATGGACGTCTGCTTTTGTGTGTCCACAGCCCTGAGCCTCTGGAGGCGTGCGGCATGTTCGTGTGGCTGGGTCAGACGCAGTACAAGCTGCAGCTGGCCGCGCAGGAGGTGCGCTGCGTGCGTCTGCGCGTCTGCTTCACGCAGCCGGGTGTCTACAACCTGGGCACGCCGCGCGTCTTCGCCAAGCTCGCCCACAGCACCAACATGTACGAGACCAGCCAACAGAGCGCCCTGCCTGCCCTTATTGTCATCGACGGCGTCTAACGCGGATAAAAACGTTCCACGTCTCGTGGGGGTCAGAGCGCTCTCCATGACCCTGGCTTGACCCTTCAGCGACGACGGTCAACATCAGTGACATGGCGCAGCAGCCACTGCGGCGTCACTGCAAACCTTTTACACGTCTTTGCGGTCTCTCTCTCTCTCTCTCTCTCTCTCTCTCTCTCTCTCTCTCTCTCTCTTTTATGTGACTGCAGCTCACATTTACTGCAATCTGTTGACATCTCTGCTGTGAAACTCTGGTCACTTGGTCACTTGACTGTTGTCACAGAGACTTTACTGCAACTCTAGCACAACCTCACCCTCACCACAAGAGCAAGAGTCGCTGCAGTCCCTCCCAAGGGGGGCGGGGCGGTGGGGGGGGGGGGTTGGGGGGACAAAACAAAACGCAGTGGCTGCAGGATCTCTTAACACTTCTAGCAATTCCTCCTCGGGCTCCCGACCTCTGATAAGACATGAGTCTCTCCCAAGTCAGTGTGTCCCAAGTTCTCACAGTTAACTCCCTGTCACAGTCACGGCAACCTCTCACGGCAACCTCTCTTCAGTTTCACTGCCATCAAAACATCCAACCCCACGCCGCCCCAACCCTTCGTATCCCCAGTGCACGGCATCCACATACGAGACATTTCTTTTCCATTCATGAATAAAACTGGATGTGGAATTCAAAATTGTAATGACGACAGCGTGTGTGTGTGTGCGTGCGTGTGTCTGTCGATGAGTGTGTGAGTCAATGAATGATGGAGTGAATGAATGGACAGACAAAATAAGCAGCTTAATGGTGGTTGCGATTTACTAATAGTCACTGAAAAGCTTTTGGACCTGTCCTGTGTTAGAGGGACTCTGGAGCGCAGATGCATTCTGGTGGCACATAGATGTTTTGCAGATGTGAGGCTTGATAACATTGATGTTTGTCATTTCGCAGACACCTTCAGAGGGACATTACAGCACAGACAAACACACCCCTCCATCTGATTTAGGTTTTTTTTTTTAAGCATGTATGTATGTCATTTCACCCTTGACATGAGGCGTGATCATGCTGACAGCTGTGTGTGTGTTTGTGTTTGTGTGTGTGTGTGGCGCGCATGAATGTATGTCAACTTGTCTATGGGGTGTATGATTGGCAGGTTTTCTAGAACAAATATCTTTTTTCCTTCTTTCACTCATCAGATGATGGTAGGGTGTTTTTTGTGTGTGTGTGTGTGTGAGTAAGTGGCTGACTGTGCCCACGGAAGCTCAAACTGCCCTCCATCCGCTGATAAGAAGAGCCTCCGTCCTCTCACAGGAAAAGGACTCCATGACAGCATGTGATGCTAATAGACACGGTTGTCAAGGACACTGTACAATCATAGTACAACTGTTGCCCAGTGACCCCGGACTGCTGGCTGCTGTTTGTGTGTGTGTGTGTGTTTGTGCGTTTGTGGGTGTGTGTGTTTGTGTGTTTAAGCTGTGCTATTTCCACATGAATTGTTTTAATTTTCTACAAATTAATCATTGGTTTATCTATCTCTTCCCTCTCCCACATACTATTGGGCTGTATAAGTGTGAAGACATGACAGCTCTTCCAAAATGATGTATTATATTTATAACAAATTGACTGTAAATATAATAAAAACATAACCAATAACCAACGAGGATAATATGCATGGTGTTTGTGTTTATTGAGCATGAGATAATCCCCCAAGAGATCCAAAGCTTAGCATCGGCTTTAAGATGATGGGCCCCTTACCAGCTGTGCCCTGCCTGTTCGCTGGTCACACCTTTTCTCCAGTGTTATTTGCCTCTCTGTAGTTATCCTTTCTACAGTAACATACACAATATTCCAGATAGTACAGGTCTGTCAGCATGGAATGTTTTTGGTCACATGCGCTTTTCATGTTAATTAATGCCAAAGTAAACAAATGCTGAGCATTGCTGTACTGGTGCAGCAGAGGGCGGGAAAGAGCAGAAAGTCTATACGAACGTGACCTGTTCGCGCGCTGTGTCCGTTCCACCTGTCAGCATTATTTCGCACTTTACATCCCTTTGCTGCATTCAAAAACACGGACGATTTAACTTCGTTAGGCTTAGGGTAACTTTTCGATGTGTTGAGTTTGCGTTGCAAATGGATTTAATTTTAACGCTTAGATTCAGCTGACTGAGTTGTAGGCTGGATTTAAGTTCCATGTGGATGGTTTCATATGCATGTTTGTAATGATCTCTTGATACAAAATTAACCTAACCGTACGGAAAAAATACACAATGTCGGCTTGTTGGAGAAGGAATAGCAATACATAATACTATCCTTATACCTAGACACTTTATTTCATACAATGTACCAGCTATGTGCTAGTAAGTACAAATGATTAATTAGAAGACGCGCATTCATTATAAAAAGTGAAATTGGTGGTGTTATCTTCTCTTATGTATTGCCATGTACTTATTTGTTGGCATAGCACGGTTAAAAGGGACAATAAGGCTGAAATCGATTAGTGGTTCAATACTAGCCTAATCATTCCGCTCACTTATCTCTTTCGAAAAAAATAGGGCGTGAGGGCGCACAGTCCCCGGACGTCTCCATCAAGTCCAAATACGGAGCGGTGCTGTCGAGGTTTTCCGGCGTGTTTTAACTCGTCAATTGTCACACAAATTGCGCGCGTAAACCGGCAGAATCAGGCATCCTTGCGTACACGCGCAGTCTCACATTATACTCCTTGTGGCAAACTGACCGCTGGCAGAGATGTGGAAGGCGCAAGGAGCGCGCTCGCAGGTGGGTCTGGACTGAGGTTCTTTCTTACCCACAGATGAGGCACTTGCTGATGTGGGAGCAGCACGGTACTAACGGAGGAGTTGGGCGACTTTCAGCAAGAGTTCAACGGTGGTTCGCAAGGTAAGTTGACTGCGCCCTGGGTGTGGATTATTCGTAACAGTGAAATGTCTGGGGAAGTATAGTTCCAACTAGAAGTGCGTGTGTGCCTGCTTGTACATACGCGCGCGCGCAAACACACACACACGCTCTCTCTCCAGCATTTAGACTTTTATGTGAAGGAACACCTTGGCGCACGGCTGGAGTCTGATGCGCACTAGTCCTCAGAAGGAGTCAGAGTGACACACAAACACAGGACAAGGTGTCCTCTACATTGAGCACATTGGTGTGGCGAAACGCATCCGTTCTGTTGCCATTCAATGCACTGTTAAGGTCGTTTATTTATTGGGTGGGTGGGTATGGGGTTGCCCTTCATTAAAGCTCACGCATTAGTTTCGATGAACAGCTGAGCAGGATTGGGCTCAGGATTTTTTTTCGGTGTTGCTGGACACCCTTTATACTACAGGGAAATATATGACAGTCTTGGCACAATGTCAGGTTGTGTGTGTGTGTGGAGGATAATGGATACATATATACATTGTGTAACTGTTTGTGTAGTCAGTTCATGGATGTTGGTTTATTGCTATGTAAGCAGATGCTGTCAGTCAGTAAAGGACATATGTGGATATATTTGACAGATGGCTGTGTGGGTAAATTTTTTGCACTGTTATCATATATATCATTGGTACCTGGAAATGGCTTTTATTATTTAGATAATAATAATAATAATAAGAGGACAGCTGTTTATCTCCTGTTCTCTCAAATAATTACATGCGAACGCACACACACACACACACAGGTGGGGAGTTGGAAAGGGATAGACAGGATACATCCATAATGTAATTTGGATGAAAAAGCACCCATTCCTGAGCACAAATGGATGTTATCTCTCCTACATACCTGACATACTGTAAAAAACATACACCTGTCTTCAGGTCACATACATATACCAATTTGTTTAAAGGTATAATAAGTGAGGCAGACAGAGGGAGGAGAAAAGAGCTTCTTTCCACCCCCCTTAAATTTCCTCTTCCCGGTCTTCCCCTGTCTTCTCATCCCTGTCTTCCTGTCTTCTCTCTCCATCTTTGTTCCTTCTCGTTTACCGTTCTTCTGCACTTCTGATCGCCCATCAACTCCCTCTTCCTCTCCCTCCCCTCCTGGTCATGTCTCTGTGAGTGATTTATTGGTCATGCAAATTAGAGTAGTATGTGTGTGTGTGTGTGTGTGTGTGTGAGTGAGTGAGTGTGTTTACATTGGAGTAATTGGAGTGAGAGGTTAGTAAATACATTTCTGTGCTTGTTTGAGATACTGAAAGCAATGGAGAAAGGAATTGGCTGAGCGTCATCTTTGAGCAGAATGTAACCATGAAGGTTGTCAAATGTAAACTTTCAGAGCAGCTGATGGTGTGTGTGTGTGTGTGTGTGTGCGCATTTGCGAGGGTTGAAGAGAGATAAGAGTGCAAGTGACCACCTAAACTGGTGTGTGCATGTGCGTGTGTGTGTGTACATTCATGTGCACAACGCACATGTGTAGTGTGTGTGTTGCCATTATTGACCAGGAATATATTATGAGCATGAAAATGATTACATGGTTAATCCATTCAGACAGCAGTCTCCAAGCAGTGTAGGGAGTCTTACTGATTCATGTTTGTGTGTGCGGGTGTGTGTGAATGTTTGTTTGTGCATATTGTTCTTAAATAGTGTTGTTATTTTAAGCACCATGCCAGAAATTGTACTGATCTTTGCATCCTCAAGTCTTTTTTTCTTTTTTAAAAAATCCACTGGAGTGATAGCTTACTGACAACAAAACACTGTTGATCTATAACTTCAGAATAATATAATAATTGATATTTTTTCTTTGTGGATCATGACTTTTGTCACAAAATGCTGTGAGCTGTGCTTAGCTCTCTTCTTGGCCTACATTTTGGTTTGTTTTGATGTAACATAGTTTACCTGAGTACATTTGTTACCCATTACAATTTATTTTGTAGAATCACTTTTAGCATTTCAGTGTTCTTGCAGGGTATATAAGTATATATACTTTTTTGATCCCGTGAGGGAAATTTGGTCTCTGCATTTAACCCAATCGGTGAATTAGTGAAACACAAACAGCACACAGTGAACACACAGTAAGGTGAAGCACACACTAATCCCGGCGCAGTGAGCTGCCTGCCACAACGGCGGCGCTCGGGGAGCAGTGAGGGGTTAGGTGCCTTGCTCAAGGGCACTTCAGCCATGGCCCACTGGTCGGGGCTCGAACCGGCAACCCTCCGGTTACAAGTCCAGAGTGCTAACCAGTGGACCACGGCTGGGTTTAGAAAGTGGAGGATGCTGTACCATACAAATTCCTGATATTGGTTCATTATTTAGCCATGTTTTTATGCATCATGAAAACATGATCATTGATTCATAATTCATAATAATTCATCACCATGATAGTGATGAGCCCAAAGCAACATAGAATGTGTTGTTTTTTAAAGAAGTAGGCCTACTCTGCATACTTAACCATGTTTGTGTGTGTGGGTGTGTGGTATGTGTGTGTGTGTGTGTGTGTGTGTGTCTAATTCAATGCATTGCTCCTCAATGTCTTCTGTCTGTTGAGCACGTGCATACACAAAAGATATGGTGAAAAGAGAGGGACTCGGACAGAGCCAAAAACAATTCCAGCCAATCAACACATTAGCCTACTTCTGATACCTGAATGGAGCCCCACTGTGTGTGATAATCATGCTTTGTAATCAGCATCTTTTTCACAGCAAGATGCCTTGAATCTGTTGATGGTTATGTCATATTTGTAAGTCTCAACCTAAAGACCTAATCTAAAGAATATTTGCTCTCAGGGTCCCCCTACAGTTGAGAGGTGCATTAAATTAAATAAATGTTCGTCTTTGTAATAAACTATAAACATAACTATGATACAATATAGAGGGAATGCACCGACAGCAGTCTGTAGAAAGAGAACTCCGAATTCCTGTAAGTATAACAGCTCTTTTCCATTTCTATCAGCTCAGAGTGCAGCAGAAGAACCATTCATCCTATTAAGAGTTTATATGCCATCAACATGATTTTAAGGTCTCCCGGGGAAGCATGCCCCCAAGACCCCCCTATATTAGCTGTGTGTGTGTGTGTGTGTGTGTGTGTCAGTATCACTATATAGATATGACTAGTAAGAGTGTGACTATTGAGATAGGATTTCCTTAAGTATATGGAAACTTGTTTCAACTCCAAACTGTTAAAATATGAGCCACTTGCCAATTCCCCTTGTGTTTTGGAGTCTTGGACATGTGCACAAACTTGTTTTATGTGGACTGCAACTGTGTGGATTTAGCAAGCCAAATGCAAAAAAGACTTGGCAAACTACTGCGCCATTTCAGCAATATTAGGTAGTAGATCCAAGTAAATGTTATTTTATTATTGTTATTATTTTATAATTCATATTTTATGTATTTTTATTTTCCCCTTCCTCCTCTATAATGTTATAGGTTTATTTATTATTTATTTTATTTTGTTTTATTTATAGGCCTAGGCCTATACTTAATTTACCACAATTATTAGGGGCAGCCGTGGCCTACTGGTTAGCACCTCAGACTTGTAACCGGAGAGTTGCCAACCAGTAGGCACGGCTGAAGTGCTCCCTGAGCGCCGCTGTTGTTGCAGGCAGCGCACTGCGCCGTGATTAGTGTGTGTTCACTG
Organism: Alosa pseudoharengus; assembly: GCF_046254945.1. NCBI lineage: Eukaryota > Metazoa > Chordata > Actinopteri > Clupeiformes > Clupeidae > Alosa > Alosa pseudoharengus. The sequence continues at coordinate 13,130,638 of NW_027468576.1, read as the reverse complement.
TGTGCTGAGTGTGTTTCACTAATTCACGGATTGGTATAAATGCAGAGACCAAATTTCCCTCACGGGATCAAAAGAGTATACTTATACTTATATATATTATATAGCATATTTTATTTCATTGTTACTGTAATGTCGGCTTCACTGAAAATGAGGATTACCCTCAATGAACCTCCAAGAATAAATAAAGGTTGAATGAATGAATGAATGTATCCAGTTGGGGATGACAATGCCATGTAACATAGTATGTATACAGTACTTCCATCAATGTTTGGATCTGTAAATTCTTCCTCTGTGTTGTGGTCCAAATAAAAGCATTTTCCCTGATTTATTAGCCTTGCTTCTACATAATTTAGACTGTTAAAAGCTTTGGCACTGATGACAGGTTGGAGAGTCTGCCCCACATTTACAAGTTTAAGGAGGTGCGGCTTAAAGCTGCTCGATTTACATGGAACTCCTTATGCCAGGGGTTCCCAACCTTTTTTGGCAGGTGATCCTATTTTGATGTCACAAGATGTCAATGACCCCAAATTCACATGTAGCGAGAGAGAGCGCAATTCAGACGAACATCCAGACGAGAACGGTACTTTGTTTTTTCTGGTTGTTGTGCTACTTTGTTTTGAACATTGATCAAGCATTATTCTGTCAATTAAACATCTCATGCGGGCTGTCTAAGTGTATTTTTACTTAGCTAGAATGTAATAAAGGATCCATTACTTAACTTGGATATCATGTTTTTTTTTATATTTTTTTTATTTTATTTATGTATATTTTTATGTAATGTGCTGGTTAATTGTTAGATGCCCAGTATCTCAGCCGCCCCCATTTAAATATAAGGTGACCCCACATGGGGTCCCGACCCCAAGGTTGGGAAACGATGCTCTGTTCTATATGTGGACACACACTGTCATGGGCAGACCCAGCCTGGATTAAGTAGCAAAATGATTCTGCCTATATTAAATTAGCTTTAGGTCATACAAAGCATAGGCTACTTTGCATGTTGCCATCGATTCCATTATGATGTACTGTATAATACATAATGTTTATCTGTTGCCTGTGCCTATATACATAGCCTACATGATAAAAATAGCAACACTAGTCTATCGTGAAACATAAATTTAACTTTTGTTTATAAGCTGCTGTTATGGTCAGTGTGAGCCTCCACCCCACTCTGTGTGGCTCACCAGATACATTTCCAGCGCACGCAAACAGTCTGGGAAATCTTTTAAGGGGTGCTTAAACCCCGTCGACTTTGCTCCATGCCAATCATCTGTGAGTATTGAAGAGTGTCAGGTGATAGCAAAGGGGGCACTTTCATTTGAAGCCCAGCAATGACAACAGCTCTGGTTTGGCAGGTTTGCAGAAAATGCACAGTGTCATCATTAGTGTTTAGCTTATCTGAAATGATATGGTTGCTGAAGCAGCGTACATGAGGCTTTGCTATGGGGACTGGGGAGAAGTTGCTGTGGGTTTGCTCTGTGCAGAGGTTAATAGGAAAAGTTCTGTGATTTACTAACTGATTCCGCTGTGCCTGGCACGACCACTGTAAATAGTGCAAGGTCAGTTTTATTCCCCAGAGGTATACAGTAGCCTACTGTACGTCCCGTTCAAGTTTGGTCAACTTTGTCAGCTGAGCAGGGCAACATGCAGCTGAGGAGGAGCATATTGTTAAATGGTGGTTCAGTGGTACAAATTGGTGCCATCTCGTCCTCCTATTCTCAACATTTGTAAAATTGTGTGATTAAAGTGGAAGTCGGGAATTCTGGCAAAGGGTTGGACAGATTATGAGCCACTGGGCTAACTGGGCACAGCTGCAGAAAGGCCCCCAAAAGTCTACTGCTACTTACAGGAATTCGGAGCTCTCTTTCTACAGATTGCTGTCGGTGCATTCCCTCTATATTGTATCATAGTTATGTTTATAGTTTATTACAAAGACAAACATTTAGTTAATTTAATACAAAATATATAAAAATAATAAAAAAAATACAAAATTCATTATGCACATAATAAAAGCATTGGCCCACTGGTTAGCACTCTGGACTTGTAACCGGAGGGTTGCCGGTTCGAGCCCCAACCAGTGGGCCATGGCCCTTGAACAAGGCACCTAACCCCTCACTGCTCCCCGAGCGCCGCTGTTGTTGCAGGCAGCTCACTGCGCCGGGATTAGTGTGTGCTTCACCTTACTGTGTGCTGTGTTTCACTAATTCACGGATTGGGTTAAATGCAGAGACCAAATTTCCCTCACGGGATCAAAAGAGTATACTTAAAACTGGATACAAATTGCTGTACAACATCATCTGCCTACATTGATGGGTAGTAGACTATATTGGCCTATATTGATTTAATATTAAAAAATAAAGGAAAACTGTGCTTCACGGGATTTATGGATCTGTGCAAGTCAGATTGGCTTGGGATTGCACAGGCTTTCAATGAAAATCAAGAAATGCCTTTTTTTTAGGTAGGAGCCAACAGGTGAACAAGCTGCATTGTATTCTCTTCAGTCTTTCTCTCTATATCTCTCTCTCCATTGAGTGTGTGTGTGTTGTTCTTTTGAAGATGGGACTGTTGGCTGAAAATGTCTCCTTCGACTCCAGTATCCCGCCGGCTGCAGACCTCTCTGTGGGGGTCATCTACTCCATATTTGGTAATGCCACTTCAGCCCTTTGAAGGCCTAATCACTTTCCATAATCAACCACATTGTCATGGCCATAATCTACCTGGTATACTCATAAACATAACTACACTCATCTAGCTACAGTACAGCCTACTCCAAATGCACCCACACCCATACCTGTGACCTCACATAAGACGTACAACTGAACACCATTACTGTGTGTTATCTCATGTTCATGCCATTTGTCTGTTGGAGGGTTCCAGAAGTGTCTTGCTGTGTAAGAATAACGACACTCTTTGAGGAGCTGAAGGGATGCCACTCAGTGGCCACCTCGTGGATCTGGAAACTCCGCTTGTGTGGTACTGGGATTGTATTAAAGTGGTAATTACACAGCACAATGGCGGTGACCCCACAGCAACATGTAATTAGAGTTTTCCTAATTGAAATTACGTACAGTACAACACAAATGCACACGCATTGACAAGCTCACACACACACACATGCATACTCGTAATAATTACACTTGTCGTACCACATAAGCATATTTTTTCTAGCAGCAGATAGCTGTAATGCCAGTGTACTTAAACCCAGTTGGTAGAGTGTTCTTGAGAGTGCTAGAGTAGCCTACAGAGGACAACCGATTTTCTCCTTCAAATGTGAGTGTCACTTGAAGATCCTTGTGAAAACTGTGAAGCAGCTTCTTCACTGATTTCATGAGTCCTTTTTCAACAAAAGTTGTCATGTAATTGATTGCTAATGTCTGTGTGTGCACCTCAATTAGTCTGTGTCAAGATCAGTATTTGAACCTCTAATTCCATTTATTTCTATATGCACTAAATCATTTGCCTCTTGTCAATGACAATGTCATGAAACTGAAAATGTTTCTAATTAAGGGTTTTTTTGTTGTTGGGATATGCTGGAATTTGGCTATGGCAACATTAGATCAATTCTTTCTCTTTCTCTTTCTCTCTCTGTATGTGTATGTGTGTGTGTGTGTGTGTGTGTTTCAGGAGTATGTTCCCTGTGTGGAAACAGTGTGTTGCTGTACGTGTCCTATCGAAAGAGGCACCTGTTGAAGCCTGCTGAGCTCTTCATCGTTAACCTGGCCCTTAGTGATCTGGGTATGACCCTCTCCCTCTACCCTATGGCAGTCACCTCCAGCTTTTATCACAGGTAAGGTACACACACATACTCTTTCACACACAGACACACACACACACACACACACACATACAGATGCACACACACATACATGCACACACACACACACACACACACACACACACACACACGCACACACACGCACACACACACACACACACACACACGCTCATTAGCTTACATTGGTGAACATTAAAGTGGTGAACACCATTCAGTATCTGCTCATGTACGTAGCTAAACACTACACACACATTACTCCTAGTGTGCATGTTATGTACACTTCTCCCAGGCTATAGCAGATGACAGATAAAATCTTCTTTAGATCCCATGGATGAGTGAGGCACATTTTTGACATTTCTTATCACTGAGCTGAGCATAGAAGTTGGCATTTTTTACATTTACTGTGGACTGTGGTGTTTCCTGGAACAGGTTTGCACAGTACAGTTTGAACAGTACACTTTCACAAACACACCTCACCCATCTTCATCATCACTATTATCATCATTATAATAATCATAATCATCCTTCTCCTCCTCTTCATTCCAACCTGCTTCTGGCATACCTGCTGGCCTCATTTTATAAGGCCCTGAAGAAAAGCTGATGGTAAAAAATTCACCATACCTGAGCCGCAAAGGCCAGTTGACTACTTGTTTGGACCACTCTTGTTAGTGTGAATTTCCTTACCCTGGGAGAACCCAGACGAACGCTCTGCAGGTCCCTCGGGCAAAGACGCCATTCACTCCCATTTCCAATGTTCTTAAAACCCAGGCAGCACCAATCATAAACGTTTGAGGCAGGCTTAACATGATGACAGTTGATGATGATGATGATGGCTGTTTGTTTTTTATGTTGCTCTGCATATGTCATTTCCTTCAACCAATTGTGTCCAAAAGCATTTTAATTGGTGTTCCAAGTGACGCCCCATGGAAATGGGAGGTGAATGAACCTTATTCTTTGTTATGGGAGTTCCCATATAAGTTTGTCTAGGCTCTTGGGATCTTGAGCCCAGAAGAAGAAAGAGGTAGAGGAGAGAGGAGAGAAGAGAGAAGTGCATGCTAGGTGTATTAGATTGCTGAAAGTGTTAGGAGAGGTGACATTCTTGGAAGAGTTGGGTCTTCAAGAGCTTAAGTCGTTTGACCATCGTTCAACTAGCCTACAAATGAAAATAGTCTGGATTGCCATGTCTGTAAGGGCAACAGTACCGGACAGCGTTCCTGGGAGGAGCGCAGCAGCTGAGGGGCAACATAAGCCTTATGAGAGCATTTATATGGGTGGTAGCAGACCCAGCCATCACTCTGTTTTCAAGCATTAGTAACTTGAATTTGATTGATTGAATTGGACATTTTGTTTATGAGCAAAGTTTGGAGTTTGTAACAGTAGTCACTCCCACTCTTAACAGTTTCTTATATTTCCATGCCTCTGACTGTGTCTGGATTCTCTCCTTTTTCCCACTTGGTGTGTCCGTGTAGGTGGCTGTTCGGACGGACTGTATGTGTATTGTACGCATTCTGTGGGATTCTCTTTGGAATCTGCAGCCTCACAACTCTAACTATTCTCAGCACAGTCTGCTGCCTGAAGGTCTGCTACCCTGTTTACGGTGAGACTGCTAGCTAGACATCCTCATTATCTCCTCTCAAATACACACATGCCCCAGACATGCATTCACACTCAGCAAAGCACAATTTCACATGCCCACACATACACATACACATACACATGCACATACTGTACACATACACATGCACATACACATACACATACACATACACATGCACATACACATACACATACACATACACATGCACATGAACGTGATTGAGTGTGATGGGAGCTTGCCTCCTGTGTAAGCAACCCCTAATTTCCCCTTACACACACACACACACACACACACACACACACACACACACACACACATACACACACACACACACACACACACTCACATACTCGCATACACACACACACATTGGCTCTCTTCAGGGAACCGCTTCAGCCACCGGCACGGCAGCGTGCTGGCGGCGTGCGCCTGGGGCTATGCGCTCCTCTTCGCCTGCTCGCCGCTGGCCCAGTGGGGAAGCTTCGGGCCGGAGCCGTACGGCACTGCCTGCTGCGTCGACTGGGGCCGGTCCAGCCGCGAGCCCGTGGCGCGCTCCTTCACGCTGGCGCTGTTCCTCTGCTGCTACGTGCTGCCCTGCGGCCTCATCAGCTCGTCCTATACGCTCATCCTGCTCACCATGCGGCACTCGCGCCGCGCCCTGCGACGCCACTCGCACGCCCGCGTCCACCTGCACACGCAGACGCGCATGGGCAACATTCAGATCGTCATAGTCAAGGTAAGGCAACACTATCGCCTTTCTTGTCATCTAATGTAGTCGTCTAGACAGAGAGTGACAACACATCCACCTGCACATGCAGATGGAATGAGTCATATCATCCATTTAGTCACGGAGCAATTCCAAATGCTGAAAGCATTGATAACATTGACACACACACACACACACACACACACAGTATTTATCCTAAATTGAAGGTGAATAATAAACATGCATGCTCATATGCACCCATACAGTATAGTGTACCGCAAGAGTGATGTTAATGTGACATCAAGGCCACTACAGTTAACTTTGCCATGGAAACAGATATCTTCAGTAGAGCAAAAATAAGAGCATAAATAAACACAGGCATATGGATATTCCTTATTTAATATAATTGATGTACATTTGAAATGCAAGTTAAGACCCTGGTATATACACACACACACACACACAGACACAGCTTGTTAATCTGTTCCTCCCCATAGCTGAGTGTAGCTGTGTGTATCGGCTTTCTGGCTGCGTGGAGTCCGTATGCCGTGGTGTCCATGTGGGCGGCGTTTGGCCACTTCGATGACATCCCCCCAATGGCGTTCGCCATCCCGGCCATCTTCGCCAAGTCGTCTCCCCTCTACAACCCTCTGGTCTACCTGCTGCTCAAGCCCAACTTCCGCCGAGACCTCCCCTCCCTACTGGAGGCCTGCGCTTGCCCCAAGCTGCTGTGCCCCCACCCATGCTCCGCCTGCATGCATGTCTTGCACACTATGCACAAAAGGGCTGAATCTGCTGCTGGATTGGGTCAACCAATGGTGAGAGAGAGAGAGAGAGAGAGAGAGAGAGAGAGATGTTTTTCCCTTACAGGTCGACACTGTGTCACTGTCTATTGATTGCTAAAGGATCACTTGCTAGGATCACTTGGGTCTATTGCTTTTTGTAACTATTTTAAATACTTTTCTCCTCAAGGTGCATATCCTTTGCTTTTTCTTCTCTTCTCTAATCCTCTCTTTCCTCTATTCCTCCCCTTCCTCTCCTCTCTTTACCAACCCCCTTCACTCCTCTCTTTCTGCTCCTCCACTCTTTTCTTGCCCTGTGTTTCCTCTTCACTCTTCCCCTTCCCTCCTCTTCCTCCATGGCCTTATGGCCACCTCCTTCTCTCCTCTCTTTCTCCATCCCCCTCTTCCTCTCCTTCCTCTGGGCAGAGTGGCGAGGAGCAGTGTGTGTGTGAGCACTGCCGCGACCCGTTCGAGCACTTCAGGCGCTACCCCCGCGGCTGCCAGCTCAGCATCAACACCGTCCAGCTCTCCTTAGAGCCCGTGCACACATCACCCTCACATGCCTCGCACTCACGCGGGCGCGCGCACACACACTCACACACACGCTCAGGCACAGATCCCCAGCACCCAGTGCGTGTGGTCGTGCGAGGGAAGAAGAGCTCAGATATCGACAGTCTGGAGATCACACTGGAGAGGGTGCAGTCGTCCTCCTGAGTGTGTGTAAATGTGTGTCGGTGTGTGTGTTTTTCTAGTGTGTGTTGGTGCAAGCGTGTGTTTTTGATTGCGTGTGTGTGAGTGTTTGCATGTGTATGTGTAGATGATGCTGGAGAAAGCATGCCAACACAAAGATAAGACCTCCTCTACATGTGTATCAGTGGAGTGTGTGTAGAGTATGGGAGAATTTGTACTACCTGCATTTAAGAAGGCAGCTATTTTTTATTCATATTGTCAATGTTTTGTATTTGTCTACATTGTATTAATATTTTCAGGATGTTTTATTATTCTATCCTAGCATGAAAGAAAAAAAAATGGACAAAAACTACACATTGTGGTGTGAGCAAAAGACAAAACTACACATTGTGGTGTGACCAAAAGACAAAACTAGTTTGATTTTGTAAAGTCAGGTGTTTCCCAACTTTCTTACCTTTATATTGCAATGTTTTCTTCTCCTTCGTTCGTGACCTAGAGAGAAAGAAGAAATGACAATGAAAGAAAGAACCCTATATCCTCTGCATTCCTCACAGATGAGTTTAAAAGCAAAATCAAACTTATGAATAACATTAATTCTGTCATTCAATCTCTCTCCCTCTCTCTCCCTCCCTCTCTCACTCTCACTCACTCACTCACTCACTCTGGGGAGTATGCAAATTTAAATGAGACGTGAAGCACGAGGAAAGACCTGAGAGGCGTTTGAGAAGGGGGAAAGAAACTAGGTAATAGGACAGACAGGTGTTGACAGATTTGGGGGAGAGAGATAGTCTATGTCCACCTGGGGCTCTGGTGTGTGCTGGGAGAACGGTTGTCTTTTTATAAACTGTGTTATCATGCTGCTGCACTGATGACTTTGCAGGTGTAAATTCAATCAAACTGTTTCTGGGTGTATGTGTGAGTGTGTGACTGCACGTCTGTCCTACACACTCTCTGCAGAGATGTATTTGGTGCTGCTTAAGTTAAACCTCTTGTACATACAGGGTGTCGGTGACACTGTTCTTTATCCATAATTATTATTATGATTTTATCACAGGAGGAATAAAAGAGTGCACAACAATCTGAGAATGAATAAATATTACTGCTCAACCCATACTCACCCAGTAGCCATTACCCTTACAGGTCTTACACAGTACACATATACCCATCAATTACAGAAACTCAAATAATCTTCATCAAATATGAATAAATAATAACACAGACCAGAAAAACAGCCCAATCAAATCACAGTAAAGAAATACAAAATAAAACAATTGCGCTGTTTTTAGAACAGTAGTGGGTGGGTTTATGTGTGTGCCAATGTGTCAATGGACATGAAGTCTCAGAAGTGTGTGTGTCAGCATTTAAAGTGCAGTCACCATGGTAACTGGGCTGTTTGTGGGGTTCAACTGTGAGGGGATCCAGTGTGAGGCAGGAGCGGGAGAGCTAGAGAGACACTGACAGTGAGAGAAGGATGGAGGGACTGAGAGAGAAATAGAGAGAGTGGAGTTACCACCGAAATAAACCAGGGAAAGAGAGGGATACTCCAAGGAAGACAAACGTGAAAATGCACTCCTTTGAGAAGAGAAATATCAAGGGGAGAAATACAATGAGAATAAAGAGCGGGACTGGAGAAAGATGTGGAGGACAGAACGAATGAGTGGGATTCATTGACAACTGGAGTTAAAAAAATAGACAAAATCCTGCTTGGAGACACGTGCTGTGTGGGTGGCATAGGGACACAGTCAAACAAACATCCGGTATGACACACACACACACAAATACACACACGTAATAATGGAAAGGAGAGAGAGATGAAGAGACAAACACACACACACACACACACACATCTAAGTAATATTGTCCTTTTAACAACAGGTGCTCACATACACATAAACCAACAAGCACATCTGATGTATGTGCATATATGCACCATTGTGCCTATGACTATTGAGAGGATTTAGTCATCAATCCAGGATGAGCTGATATGAATAAAAGAATGTCCCCTCTGTCCCTCACACACACACACACACACACACACATCCATTTAACAGCCCCATCAAGAGTAGATAATTATAAATCCTCAAGAAGACCCCTTTTTTCAATGAGGACTGTGTCGGTGAGTCTGTGTCTGCTGGTGAGATTAAAAGTGATGAATGAATTTGAGATCAGGAAATGAATAGAAAAGCGCAAAAGAAGGAATTGATGTAGGCTACGCAGAAAAGAGAGTCCAAGGAAATTCAAAGCAGTGATGAGAAGGGTAGAGACAGTGCGAGGGGGGGGGGGGGGGTTGTGTGGGAGGGGGAAGGAGGAGTGCCGTTTATTTATAGAAAGGCTCCTATTCTCCCCAGCCTCACGTGAGACTATATTTAGCTCTCCTGAAGCAGACAGCAAATACACACACAACACATGCAGAATACAGATAAAGATTATCTCTGAAAAACTTGTCAGTGCATACACACACTCTTTATCCTCAAGGCAGAGGTTCACCCATATCTGTCACATACTGTGTTCTTAATCGTATGAGCACACACACACACACACACACCATCATAGCCATCACATTGGCAAAAAGAGCACAGCGTGTGTTCACATAGCCTACCCCTCGATATTCCTCACATTCGCATCTGGAGAGCTGCGACCATTCGCTGACCCATGTAAAAGCTGTGCACTTTAAATGGGGGCTTTTCTTATGTGTGCGTGTGTCTGTGTGTGGAAGAGAGAAAGAGAGAGAGACAGGAGTTTCCGGAGAGCATCTAAAATTCAACTTTGGCAACACGTGCTTGTGACGTCCTTTCTCACAATTTCCGTTTCAACGGGAGAAGACCAGTGAGTCACATGTGGCGGAGGAAGTGTGTGTGTGTCTGGGGGGGGGAGTCGTTGCTGGTATGATGACTAAATTCATTCATTATTAGTATCTCTCCTGAAGGTAGGCTAGGGTCTAAGGAACTGGAGACAGGAGTCGCTGAATTGTGTGTGTGTGTGTGTGAGTGAATGGGAGAGAGAGGATTAGGAGTAGCACAGTGTATGGTACCCTACAGATCTTTCTTTGGCTAATTATATAGATTTCATTTCCACTAATGGGCTGGTTTATGTCTCTATAAACACAAAGGTATTTAACTGCCTCTCTAACTGGCTTTAATTCCGTATCAGTTCCTCCCTACTGGCTCGATATCTTCCCAGGTGACATTAGAGTCCTACTGGTCTTTGACCTTCATTCAACCGAGTCTCACAGAGCAGCAACTCAATCTCTGTCTGGAGTTAAACAAACAACTCAATCCGCTAATGGACGCAAGAGAAATCTGTTATACTGCCCCCCTGGGGCCGTTTCATTGGCCACCTCATTACTTTTGTTGGTCATCGATCAGCGTGTGACATGGGTGGGAATGCTTAGTGGGAAGGTTGATTGGCCTTGATATTAAGTAACTTTCTCGTCCAATGAACTTGGGTTGTTGGCGGTGTTTTGTACTGCAAAAGCGTACCTGTTTTTTACATGTCGTCTGACCTGGACACCACTGTTTCTGATTGGAACAGGTGTTTGTCAAGGTTTGTTGACCATGAAAATCTACATGAAGGTGATATCGGTGTGGCCTATTGTTTAAATAAAAAAACATGCAACAATTGTTGCATACTGTCTCTTTAGATATGTGGATGGTAAATCATTGAACACTCTTTAACACAGAATTGGCTGATTGTCTTATTATAAACCAAACTGCTTGTGCTCAGCCCTATAGACTATAGCCACTATATGCTCATAATGACATACATGGAAATTGTCTATATTCATAAAGAAAGAAGGTGCATTTACAGCTATATAAATTAAGTTTGTAAAGAATGTGGACATAGGGTCTCTAGAGAGGTGCTAATTTCCTAGTGCTATAGGGATTTCCCAAAGGGGCCAATCAGAAACCAAGCAATTACCACCAAAAACATGGAGGTTTTCTCATCTGTCTTTTTCCTTCCTCCCTCCCTCCAGTCTTTGCCCCTCCTAATTAATTTTGTGAAGGAACGATAGGAGGATGGAGAAATGGAAGAGACCATCCTATCGTTCCTTCACAAAATTAATTAGAAGGAGGAGCTAAGACTGGAGGGAGGGAGGAAGGAAGGAAAGAAGGATAGACAAAAAGATAGATGAGAAAACCCCAAAATCACCAAGAAAGCAACACATCACTAACAGCACAGCCCTCAAGAGCATTTTACTGGGGTTATCAAGCTGTGTCTATAGCCTATTTAAGGTCCTCAAAGTTGATTAAATCAGAAGTTCACAGATGAATAAAATGCCTTACTTTTGGCAGTGCTATAGAAGAGGACATAGATGAATAGCTGTAGAAAAGTATAAAGTAGGTGCAATCGAGAAATATTCAGTTATGTGATATTGCCATCTAGAGTCAGCTAATTGATATTACCATCTGCGACACAGGTTGAAGTTGTTTTAACTGTTTTAGTTTTCCAATGTTTCTGCCATATTCTGAAATTATAAGGTAAAGACAAGGTTAGCCCTTATCTCATTTTTGTTTATGATACACGTCTGAGTTTTAGAAGGAAAATGATAGCCAATTGTAATTGTCATCTATTTTACACAAACTCAATCTATTGTTTACTGTTAAATATTGGCACCGTATAGTATATCTATGATGTGTAAGAATTCAGTCAGATGGTATGTACATTTTCATTTAATTAATACACATATAGACATACCCACACAAACACATACACAAATACACACAGATAGACGCACACACACACACTCACAGCTATTGGGACTCTTATACGGTGTGTGTGTATGCTGTGTTATTGCTACTACAGGGCCTGTGGAATCTGCGTGTATGTGTGTGTTCCTCTATAATCATTTAATGTTACACACCTTGCTGCGGTGTAAAGAAATGGATCAGTTACTGGACAGATCACTCCACAGTAAAATTCAACCCTGTCAGTGTGTGTGTGTGTGTGCTAGAGAATAGAGTAGCTTCAGGTCCCCCTGACTTGTTTGACTTGTCTGACTAATTGCAACTGATTTGCCACATAACATTGGCCTTCATACTATTCAATTATTATGTTATTATTTTTGCGCACCATAATGATATTATGTATATAATCTACTTCCCAGTCTCCATCTGCTTTCAAAGCCGTATTTGAATTCCACAAACCCTTTTAGACTGTGCAGAACAGAAGAGGGTCACTCACTCACAATCTTATATTTGTGACTGGTTCCAACATTCTGACTCATTTGGGAATCTCAGGCGCATGGCTCATATCACAGCAAGATGTCACTATTACCACCCCACTGTGTCCTGCTGAAACTCTCCACTGGCCCACAAATCTGCTCCACACCCCAGACAAACACACACACACACACACACACACCGTATCATCTCAGCTAACACGCACTTTTCTCCCTGAGGTTCTCTCGTGGCCCTGTTTCTCTGCCTCACTGCATCACAATGCAGAGGCTATCGAAGCTTCTTTACTATTGTGTTTCATTGAATACCAAAATAAAGCATGTTACACTGACTGACTTACTCATTTTCATATGAAGGTGCAATGTTGTCAAACAAGTTTTACTAACTGAAAACAAGTATTGTTGACAGCTCTTCAACAGTCTACAGGTATAACTGTTGCCCATTGCACAACAGTATAATGTATGTATGTATGTATGTATGTATGTATGTATGTATGTATGTACAGTACTGTATGTGTATTTGAAAACATACAGTACAAAAAAATATTATATTTCACAAATAAATGCATCCTATAAAAAAGCACAAATGCAAACAAGGCCCAGTTCTACTGACTTGAATAGTTGAAGGATGTTCAGATTTTTTTTTTACATTTCTTCTTACATGGTAATATCACAAATGTGTGAAAAGAGTGAAAAAACAATTTGACTTAGACATCTGCTTTCAGTTTATATCAATACCACCCTGCTGAAATAAACACATAAACTTACAGTTACTTTTTAGGGAGACTATTAAGGTTAACCTCTGAGGTCAGGCCTATCCTCTTGATTAATTGATTTAGACATGCTGCTTTTCACCTAATATGTTAACATCACCGTCTATCTATCTATCTATCTATCTATCTATCTATCTATCTAATCTATAATTTACAGGAACGTCTGTCTGTTTGTGTGTGTGTGTTGCATATCTGTCGAACTGTCAAGCGTGGCAGGTGTCTTGCTATGGGCACGAGTAAGTGCAGTGCCAAGTTTGACGTTGTTTGGATAAGAAATGCAAAAGATATTGTTAAATATATCGGTAAAAAAGAAGCACCCATTGGCTTTTACTGCTCTACTGTAGCCACTCCCCCTCTCATACAGCACTGTAGGCTACCACAGAGGATAGGAGCAGGGCTTTGGCAGAACTGAATCAGTGTACACGGGTAAAAATGTAAGCGAGTGCAAGATGTGTGGATCTTGTCTGACCTGAAAGTATTGTAAATCAGCTTTATATGGTCATTTTACCCAGGTGGGTCTCTTGTGTGTGCCCTTGGACTGTATTCAGAGCATCCTTTGTTCCAAGGATGGGGGGAGCAGACCTCCTATTGTCACCATTTTGCCATGAGCAAGTTGGGCTGCTAAAACAGTATGTGGCCACGCTTTGAATCTTAATTAAAGAATAATAATGCTGACCAGACCTGGTGACCCCACCACAAGAGGCCACATCCCCACACACCACCCCCGGTTAAGACTTGTTTTGTCAGAGAATACTGGTGAAACCCATGCATGGGGTGACACAAACATATCACTCCCTTGAGAGGGACTGGCCTCTCATTGAAAAGAATAAAAGCCTGTTCCTGATGTTCCATCGTCTCCAGAGTCTCCAGAGAAATGGCTAATAAATATGCTACCAACCTCAACAATAAAGACTCCCTGTATGCAGTTTACTTGCATAAAATGATTAATCAGATTTTGTAACAACACGCCAAAAGACATGCATTAGCTATTCAGAACTACGTAAAAATGATGTGCAATAAACTGACACTTTGAATAGCCCATGGCTACTTTGGACTGTCTTTAGACTTTGAATAAGCAAAAGATAATCCCGACTGCAAGGCCCAAAATTGAAACGAGCAATAATGGTCCCGAATTTAAGGACGTTTCTACATGCAAAACAGCAACAGACAACGAGTGGCAGACAGAGCGTGTGCGTGATGTCACCTATAGGCTACCAGAGGCAAATTTCATATGATGATGCATCATTCCACAAAATGCTTTGTCTTGTCTATCATGAAGTTATTCAATAGGCTAAACATATAGTCTTCTTAACTCAAAGCTTTATGTCATTTTATGCAGCTACAGACAACGAGTGGCAGTCAGAGCGTGATGTCACATAGGCTACGAGAGATTGTTTTAGAGTCACATCGTTGCATATTTCATATGATGCATCATTCGACTAGCCTGGGTTGACGCCATCAGTGTGCAGCCACTGGTTGTGTTATGTGCTAAACTGCACTCTGTCCGTATCCCATGCCGGATAAGCGGTTTGGATTGGTTCCTGGGTTTGTGGTGATTTGGAAATCAGCTTCAATGGGAGCTTTCTCCAGACGGGCATGCAGAGCAAATTTAAATTTGTTAACATGTTATCTGTGTTCACTCAGGCAACAATATCACCCTAGTATTGATGAATTGAATACAACTGTGAAAGTTGTCATACATTTCAAAGCATGACACCAGCGATGCAGATGAGGACCCAAATACTGACAGAAACAAACAGTTTATTGAAAATGGGCAAAGGGTTTCTAAGGTCACACAAACAACTATAAAAGAAATACAGACTTTTAGGACAGATACTGATCATTTCTACTTTAAAGAAATTGGCAAAAAAGAAATAAAAAATCTGAGTATACAAGGACGGAAATGCATTAAGAGCATGAAAAAGCACTCAGTTTGTTCGTTCTACAACGACCATTCTAAAATATGTTGCCAAAAGGTCATTTCAATGTCAAGTCACAGGATGAGGACATGAATATATGGAACGAATATGAATTATTGTCCCTGCAAAATGGACACAGCCATTGCCTGAAATTTGATTCATTGCAGGCCTTTCAAACAGAAAGATATTTCATAGCAGTACTGTGTGTGTGAACTTCTTTTCTTTTCAAATCTGTGAAAAGAACATGGTCATTATTTGTATTGACCATAAAAGAAAAATTCGGTAAGTTTGCTCTTTTCAGTGTTTTATAGGCCTAGTAAAAAAAGACATAAGTCACTACCACTTTTGCTTTTCTTGGACATCTGCCCACACATGTGGCAAATGTCTTTTAGGGGCACTGAAAATCAATCAATCAAAAACTGTGATTTACAAATAAAAAGTTAGGTATAGGCTACAGAGCCAAGAAGTAACCTATGTCCTCTGTCATTCTCTGCCTCAGCATAGTCTTCTCAGAATGGATGACAGTTTAGGGACATCTGGCAAGAACCTCTGATGGAGGCACCCTCCGATTACAACGATCTGATTAATGTCACTAACTGTGCACTAACACAAACTTTTCTCAGTTGATCTTATAATACTTTTTCATGTAGAATCCATTTCTGCTTGGGATATTTTTGTATCACATCACGCATAGTCAAGGGCGTAGGTTTGGTCTGAGCTTTGGTGGGGACACTACCCAGCCACAGCCCCCGCCCCCCCCCCCCCCCCTCCACACACACTCCACCAAAAAAAGGAAATGAAATAATGTATGATGCATTACTTACTGTAAGCAGTCAAACAGTAAAACATTTAGTCAAAACACCATGTCAAATTTACCTTCAGCCCTGAATCTTCCCTATCTGAGCAACAACCTGGCCTCTGTCACCTGATAAATAAAATATTGATGTCATGAGCAGTGACACAGAACGACTCAAATCTCGAAGAAGACCAGTAGGCTAGTAATCACTAGGTCTAGTAATATTATAACTAACACTTAAAATTGTCTTAGGGCGGCTGGGTTGCTTCTTCTAAGACAAATCGAGTAAGAAAACGGTTGGAAACTATGTTTTGCATTCATGTTCTATCTCTAGAGCGTCGAGCCCATAATGCATTTGTTTTCACTGACATGCATGAAATCATGCGATAGCCTACTTTACACATAGCCTTAGTGTATGTTTAATACATACGGTCAACTAACCACTACTTTTCAATCACCATGTTAAGATTTCCCAGTCAACCATAAATCCATGACTTTTCAATATCTTTTAGTGAATTATGTATCGATGCTCTATCGATTATGGCGACATAAACTATAAACCGATGTTGTTTCGATATCTCTCTTATCGATATTCATGCACTGTTAGTTAGTTAGTTAGTTTATTAGTTGTCCCCTTAGGGAAATTATTTTTCACATTTTCCATACAGCTTTTCATCCTGCATGGTCACAGGCACAGAAAGGCACATACATGAACACAGACATAGGAATGACATACAGACATTCTACATAAATTATTGGGGGTTTCATGGGAAAAACATACATTATTGCACTGCATATATTTATCTGTGGGGCTTTGTGTTGTTGAGTGTTTGGATTCCTAAGGGGATTAGGCTTCTGCTGAAGCGGGCTTTATTGCACCTTAAACCTCCTGCCAGAGGGTAGGGTGAGTAGCGATTGAGTGGGTGGGTAATGTCCAGGGATATTGAATGAGCAATACGTGCGATGGCCTTAGTGTTTAGTTCTTGTAGGTTTGGGGTATGCAGACCTATTATTTTGGTGGCAGTATTGGTTAGTTGGGTGAGTTTGTTAAATTTTTTTACAGTAAGGATGTTGAAGAAGCAGGTGGAACAGTATAAAAGGATGGGTTGGACAATGCTGGTTGGTATAGGAGTAGATGAGGGGCAACATGAAGTCCTTTTAGTTTGCACACTGCCGACAGTCTTTGGTTTCCTTTTTTCTGTATGTCTGTTGTGTGATGTTCAAAGGTGAGGTTATTGTCAATTGTGAGTCCAAGGTATTTGAAATGGTCTCCACTGTTTCATTGGAAATGATGATGGGGTGGTGGGTTTGTGTGGATCCAAAAGCCATTTCTTTTATTTTGCTGATGTTGAGTTTGAGATAGTTATTTCCACACAACTGAGTGAAGTGAGAGACTGTGTTGAGATATTCTTGGGTTGAATGAGTGTCTGTGAGGAGGCCAAGGACCGCGGTGTCATCGGCGTACTTGAGGAATATGGTGTTGGATGAGGGGCTGGTACAGTCGTTTGTGTAGAGGGTGTATGGGGCTTAGAACACAACCCTGCGGCGCTCCTGTGTTGGAGGTCAGAGCAGGTGTGGTTGTTGTGCTTACCCGGATGGACTGTTAGTAGGGGGGCCTATGTGTCTAATTTGGAGGCTTGTGGGATTCGCATGTTACTTTTTGGAGAGTATTATATCTTTGTTCTAGGGGTTCTTAAGAGTAGAAAAAACATGTCTCCATTTTTTTTAAGGTTTTGAAGGACCCAAATCAAAGGTCAAATTCAGAAAAGGTCAAATTTGGTGTTTTGTCCATAAACCTCACATTGCTGGTATTATAGCATAGGGTTTGGTGCCAAAAAGCAAAGATATTCTACAAGGTAGTGTGCAAAAGTGGACCACATAAACAATACAACATTATAAAACATTTTTAATTGATATATTTAAAGGAGAATTCCGGTGTGATATTGACCTAAAGTGTTTTGAAACATGATACCGAGTGTGAACGTATGTCTCATATCCCATCTCGGCTTGTCCCCTGCACTCCAAAATCTGGCGCTAGTTAGCCGATGCTACCAACAGCTTTTTCAATGGTGGTGCTTTGGCATCGGCCTAGCCATGCAAATAAATCACAGGTATGATAAGGGATCAGATTCCAAAAATAATTCTGTGGAAATGCATGGATTCCAGTTGCTGCTACTGGAAGAAACTGGAATCCATGCATTTCCACTGAATTATTTTTGGAATCTGATCCCTTATCATACCTGTTCATTCTTACTCGTCGCTTGACTTATCGTGCCTAAATTTAAGATGGCTGCAAACGCTAAACTTCGTGAAGATACTGTCTGTATAAATCATCTTGTAAGTAAACTACCAGTGCTTTTTCAAAGTTCTCAATGTCTCGTTTTAAATGTCAGGGCCCTCGAAAGTCTATTAATGAAGTGTGGAGATACATTGAGCCTCGTAAATGGTGTAAAACAGTGATTTATTTGCATGGCTAGCCCGATGCCAAAGCACCACCATTGAAAAAGCTGTTGGTAGCATCGGCTAACTAGCGCCAGATTTTGGAGTGCAGGGGACAAGCCGAGGTGGGCTATGAGACATACGTTCACACTCGGTATCATGTTTCAACACACTTTAGGTCAATATCACACCGGAATTCTCCTTTAACAAGAATTGTGCGCTTAAAAAAATAATACTTCAATATCAATTCATGCCTATTAGTGTGCTTGAGTAGTAGGCCTAGCCTGCTCTGCCAGTTCTTGTCTACACCCATTCAGAGCATAAAGTGCAGAGATCTCTGTTAAATCAAGTTTAATAGACTTTTACATAGCTAGTATCAGCTGAAGTTTGTAAGGCCTTCAGTAGCCTATGTAAGTGTGAAGAAAAGAAAGGGTAAAAGGATCAGATAGACAAACAGATAGTGTGTGTGTGTGTGTGTAAGAGAGAGAAAGAGAAAGAGAGACACTAGCAGTGACAGTTGGCTGTTAAGCTGGCAGTTATAGAATTTAGAATATCGAATAACCTGAAGCACATAGTGCTCTGTTCTTCATGGTTGGTGATATATGTGACCTTCTAGCCTTCTACATTTGAGCAAGCATATTTTCATAGTTCATGGTGGCACAGTCTAGTTAGGTTATATTCTGAGGTGTGTCTTTCTGTTAGTCAGGTGATGGCACACATATTCTAAAAGAAACAGATTTTGGGCTATGTATCCAGTGGCAGATATGTGTGGACTGATGAATGACCCATCACTAGAGATATATGCCGAATTTCTTGTTTTTGTCCATGAGAGAGTATGGAGATTGGTGATCACAGATCAGCCAACGATTACAATGTTACAGTGCAGTTATTTTACAACAGAACAAAGCAGTTTGGCACAGGAACTGCTACAAATCCACCTGGAACAGTGAGCATCTGCAGCATGCTAAGATTCACTACTAGAAATCATGTGAAGCAGGCAGGACTCAGTGTCTTCAGAAAAGACGTGGTAGACCATCTTCTGAACCTGCAGCAACACCTCCAACTGCATCAAGTCCATCTAGAGGGACTTTGTACACTTGTTCAACAGCAGCTGCTGCCAGCATAGATAAGTGCTTCTTCTGTCAGAAGCAGACAAAAGAGCGTCTTTATGAGGTGTCCTCTTTCAATGCAGGCAACCAACCAAGAGATATAAGTAATATTTTGAAGTCAATGACTTTTAACAGCCAGTGTAGAGATGCTAGGATGGGGGAAATATGTTCATATTTTGTGTGTGTGAGCAGCTGGATTTTGTATAAGCTGTAAGCTCTTTAGACAGGTATTATTACAGCCAGCGTAATAGCATTGCAATAGTCTATCCCTGAGGTGACAAAAGCATGGATTCATTTCTCGGCATCTGGTAAGGATAAGGACTTCCCTATCTTTGAAATGTTCCTTAAATGGTAAAATGAAGTTTTGGTTATCTGTTTTATGTGATTATTTAGTGCTAGGTCCTGGTCAATTATAACTTCTAGGTTTTTAACACTTGTGGATGAGGTCAGTGGAAGATCACTATATGTAGCCTGTGATGTGGATAGGATATCTCTCATCTTTTTAGAACCTAAAACCTGTTTTATCTGAGTTCAAAAGCAGGAAATTATTCGTCATCCATGTCTTTCTTTCTCTTATACATGTGTCAAGTTTTAACCTGACTCCGCCAGATGGATTTGCTCCACATATCCATCTGGGAACTTTCCGTTGGAGAACTTTTGGGAAGGGGCAGAAATACTGGTTAGCTGATTGGATAAACCATCTGTCTATCACTACCTTTGTTGGTTATCGACGGGCCAAATCAACCAATTAGATGAACAAAGTGTCCTTCTAATGCCTTCGTTTAACAATTAAGTTAGGTAACGTAACTAAAGTTAAGATGTTTTAACTTACCATTTGTAAGTGACATGAACCTAATCAACGACAATTCCCATCAAGTTTTTACGGTAGGCCCTACACTTCTGAAGAAAGTATATTCCTCCATTATGAACTGGAATCGGCCGTGGAGGATGTCTGTGTCGTTCATTCCTCCCAGCTGCATGGCTGAGACTCATAGCTTCACAGCTTACCCAGGAATACTTTCTAATTTGAATAAAACTTGCGCGATAGCCATATCATCTGTGGATGCAGTCATGTTGTTCGTTGCGTCACATCTAAACCCGCCTCAAAAACAACACTGATTGGCCGTTTGTTTGGTTTTGTCCATACCTTTGTTTTAACCGAGTTATCCCAAACCAGAAGTGGCCGCAATGTCTAGAATATGGTCAGAAAAATCTACCGAGAAGTTTTGAAATTTGAGTATGGAAAAAGTATGGAATTTTGAAATGGAAAATGTGTAGAAACCCTGCTTCCTCTTTATACTGATTTTAAGTAAACACAATAGTGAAATTTGATGAATGCGGAAAATATCAAACCATAGTAGAATATGAACTATATTAGAGAAATATATGTCTAGAGAAATATATGTCTGAAATATATAGATCATGTGATCAGAATCCTCATCAAGGGTCATGTGATCATGCTTCTAGTGTCATATTGTAACAATCTGCAAGGTTGTCTCAAAATGGTCTTTATTGGTTATGCACCAAAAAACACACGAACGTCATTAAACAGGCAACACAAGGGAGATCAATTAAACAAGCACGATACACAAACAGGGTAGTCACATACAATACACGGGGTAAACACATGAGGTACAACATAAAGAAAGACTATACCAGCTAACACATACATGACAAGGTAAACGCCATTACTCATACTAAAACCAACATCAACATTACACACACACACACACGCACAGCATTATGGGAGTACAGTCATAACAGCTAGGCTCAGATCATTACACAGCCCCCCGAGACTTAGTCTATGTCCCCTTGACTCAAGTCTTACCCTACGTCAGTCCATGAGCCTGGCTGGGACGCGACGCTGGCGTTGTGGGCGCCCCGCTGTCGCGGCGGTGACTTCCGGTGAAAGCTGCACGGTGACCGGTGTTAGAGCCACAGCTCCATTGTCACCAAGTCTCCACGACCCTCAGCTGAGGCCAGGGGTCGATACGGGGCCAGTCGATCACGGTGGAGAGCCACAACTCTCTGACGCTTAATCAGTCTCACACGATAGACCACATCAGACAGCTTCTCTAAGACATCGCACGGCCCGACCCACTGGCTAGTGAGTTTCGGGGAAATGCCTTTCTTTCTCTCCGGGCAGTACACCCACACTTTATCGCCGGTCTGGAACTCCTGGCCGCGACAGCGCGTATCGTAAGCTCGCTTTTGACGTATTCCAGCTTCACTCATAGCCTGCCGGGCCAACTCGTGTACTCCCTTCAGTCTCTCGCGTAGCTGCTTGTAGTATTCCAGCCCTGGCTTACCTCCAATCTCCGCTTCCGGAGGCGAACCGAACACCAAGTCCACCGGCGTGCGTAGCTCTCGCCCGAACATCAGAGCTGCCGGTGTGCATTTCGTTGACTCTTGCACCGCTGTGCGATATGCCCAGAGCACCAGGGGCAAGTGTAAGTCCCAGTCCTTTTGTCGGCGGTCGGCCAATATGGCCAGCTGCACTGCTAGCGTCCGGTTAAACCGTTCGACCAGCCCGTCGCTTTGTGGATGCAGAGGTGTCGTTCTCGTTTTCCGGATGCCCATGCGCTGGCAAACCTCAGCAAACACCTCCGCCTCGAAATTCCGCCCTTGGTCGCTGTGGAGCTCTTCCGGTGCCCCGAACCGGCAGAACATCTCAGTGACCAGTCTGTCCACTGTCGTGTGGGCGCTCTGATCTGGCACTGCATACGCTTCCGGCCACTTAGTGAAATAGTCCATAGCTACGAGCACGTAGCGATTTCCCCGCTCTGTGACTGGCAGTGGGCCCATGATATCGACGGCTACCCGCTCCATGGGAGCCCCGACTGCGTATTGCTGCAGCGGAGCGTGCGAGCGTCGCGTGGGGCCCTTCTTTGCTGTGCAGGCGTCACAGCAGTGAACATGCAGTTCAACGTCCAGCCTGCATCCCGGCCAATAGAAGTGGCTTCTCAGCCGAAATGAGCCGCCCCCACAGCCCCATGTACCTGTTCCAGTACACGGGCTCGTAATCCAGCAGGAACCAGCAACTGGAAAATGTCAGATTGTCTATCGGGGGCTCGCCAGTGTCTATACAACAGTCCTTGACGTGCTACTATTCCCGGCCACTGTGAATAAATCGCTTTGGTCTCTGGATCGAGTGCTGATACGTCAGTCCATGGCGGTCGCTGACCGGCTTCGATCCATGACCACACTCGGCTGAGCGTGTCGTTCTTCCGATTGCGCCTTCCGGATCTCCTCCCTTGACATCACGTCCACCGGCGACTGCGCGTCCATGGCCCCAGCTGCCGCTCTGCAGTGCTGCGTTGTGGCGTTGGGCTGCGGTGCGTTGTCTCCGGTCTCTCGATCACTGTAGCTGGTAGCGGAAGGGGGCGAGACGACCTCGGGGTGCTGCTGGCGAGCGTTGACTCTCTCGCTGCCGTGAAGCTGGCGAGCGGTGGCTCTCTTGATGGCGCGGCGCTGGCGAGCGTTGAGTCTCTCGCTGGCGTGTTGCTGGCGAGCGTTGACAACAGCGACTCTCTCTCTCTCTGCCAGCGGTGATACAGCCTGTAGCCGACGAGTGGGCTCCGGTTGAGCCGTGGCCAGGCTCCTCTCCTCCCTCCGATGGCAGTGTTGGCACTGGTCTGCTGCACACGGACGCCTGGACAGGGCGTCCACGTTGCCGTGAAGGCGACCCGCCCGGTGTCGAATCTCCATGTCGTAGTCCTGGAGCGCCTCCAGCCAGCGAGCCAGCTGGCCCTCTGGTTCTTTGAAGTTCAGCAGCCAGGTGAGCGATGCATGGTCCGTTCTCAGCAGGAACCGTTTGCCGTAGAGGTAGGTTCGGAAATGGCGCACTGCCACCACCACAGCCAACAGTTCTCTGCGGGTCACGCAGTAGTTCTTCTCCGCTCGGTCTAGTGAGCGGCTGAAGTATGCGACCACCTGCTCGCCCTGCTCGCCTCCTTGAGAGAGGACTGCGCCGACGCCCACGTCGCTGGCGTCGGTGTCCAGGATGAACGGCAGTTGAGGGTCAGGGAAAGCGAGCACTGGGGCCTCACATAGCGCCCTCCGCAGCCGCCGGAATGCCGCGTCGCACTCTCGCGTCCACTCGAAGAGCTGGCCTTTGTGCGTCAAACGATGCAGAGGGCTGGCGACTGTAGCAAAGTCCCGGATGAAACGCCGGTAATATGACACCAGGCCCAGGAAGCTCCGCAGCTCAGCACCATCGCGCGGAACAGGCCAACGCCTCACCGTCTCCACCTTAGCTGAGTCGGTGGCCACTCCGGCGGCCCCCACGACATGGCCCAGGAATCCGGTTTGCCTCCGGAACAGGTGGCACTTTTTCGGGTGCAGTTTGAGCCCAGCTATGGCGTCGAACACCTTTTCCAGATGTCCTATGGCACCGGTGAAGTCTGTTGCATGACACAGGATGTCGTCCAGGTAAACCACGCAGCATGTTCGTGGAATGCCCGCCAGGACACGCTCCATCAGCCGCTCAAAGTTCGCTGGACCGTTGCATAGGCCGAGGCGGGCTTGTGTGGGGAGGGGCGGAGTCTGGGATGACGAGTACTCTTTGCGAGTTCGCTTCCTGCGGACTTGTGTGGAGCGAGTTGGAGAGTTCTTCATCGCGCCAGCTCTCCGCACGTCATGCTCTGTTTTCCCCGCCGTGTGCAACACTACGCTGCTCGTCCCCAAGTGTAGTGTGAACCGGGAAATGTCCACCACAGCCCCCCATTTCTCTAGCACGTCCAGGCCGAGAATGCAATCATCCTGAATGCTAGCCAACCAAAGCCGGCGGCTTGCCGTCTCACCGTTGATGCACACGCACACCGCTTTTTGTCCATACAGTTCCGCTCGCTCTCCGGTAACTGTTGTGATGCGTGTTTTTGTCTTTTCCCAGCCTCTGGGTCTGGCTACCAGCGTGCCGGGTAAGAGACCGGGGTGCACAAGCGAGATGGTGGAGCCAGTATCGATCAAGGCGCGACACCGAGTCCCATCTAGCGTGCAGTCCACATACAGTCCTCTGGTTTGGCCGAGCCGGCCCAGCCGTATGCAATCCATAGACCCTCCCGCCGTGCCACCTTCTTCTAGTAACTGGGGTGCGAGCGTGAGTGGTGCCGGGGCTGGGCAGTACCACGCGATGTGTCCCGGCTCGACAACACCGGTGGCATCCGTCTCCGCTGGCCGGCCTCTTCCACTCGCGTGGGCGCCGTTGTGGTGGCTGTGCCGTGGTCTGCCGCGTCACCTCCAGTTCCTCCCCGTCTTCCTCCATCGATGTCTGGCGTGCGCAATGCCGCGGCTCTGTTGTGCGGAAGATGTTTTCCACCCGTTCGGCTTCCGCGAGCGCCACGGACAGCGAGCTGGGGGCACTCAGGCGAAGGTGTTCTTTTAGCCGCTCTGGGTGGATGCCTCGCACGAACGCTTCCAGTGCCATCTCTTCATGTAGACCTTGGCTGTACGTTGGGTAGCCCCGCCGGGCATACAGCTGCAGGTAAGCCGCAAACTTGCCCAGTCTCTCGTCCTTGTGTCGCCGTCTGGAAGCGAGTTGTTCTTTGGCATCGCTGGTGAAGATTCTCTGGCCGAATCGTCGTTGCAGAGCTGCTTCGATTGCAGTCCAGCTTACTTGCTCCGCCGGTGGCAGGTCTTCTAATACTTGTAGCGCTTCCCCCTCCAGGGCCAACGCCACCTGTACGCCCGTTCTCTCCGCCGACCAGCCATTCAGCTCGGCTGCCAGCCGGACCTGTACTAGGTATGTCGCCAGCAGCCTTTCGCCATTGTAGTGGGGCAACTTTACGCTGGGGCGCCCTTCTACCGCCGACGTCGCACCGAGGACCGGCCGGTTTCCATCGCTCCCGTGTGGAGCGGGTTGAAGTGGCGGGATGCTGCCATCAGCCCGGTTCGTTTCCTCCTGTGGCCGGGGGCGGGTCTCTTCATCACGGTCACGCTGCAGGCTGGCTCCGTCTGCTGGGCTCAGCAGGTGGCCATGGGCGAGCGTGCTGTCGAAGAGCCGTCTTGGCAGGAAACTCATCATCGCCAGGTAATCAGTTACAGCTTTCTCCTCCCGTCCAGTAGGGGTCGTCATCCCACTTCTGACACCAATGTAACAATCTGCAAGGTTGTCTCAAAATGGTCTTTATTGGTTATGCACCAAAAAACACACGAATGTCATTAAATAGGCAACACAAGGGAGATCAATTAAACAAGCACGATACACAAACAGGGTAGTCACATACAATACACGGGGTAAACACATGAGGTACAACATAAAGAAAGACTATACCAGCTAACACATACATGACAAGGTAAACGCCATTACTCATACTAAAACCAACATTATACTAATCATACTAATCAACATTACACACACACACACACGCGCAGCATTATGGGAGTACAGTCATAACAGCTAGGCTCAGATCATTACAATATTGTAGCGTCGGCGCATAAAGACAGTGTTCGCGTTCTCCCGCGCAGGGGATCCTGGGATACGAGAGCGAACATTTGGGGGGTTTATGTCGTTATTCTCCTTAGTTTTGTGTGTAATGTTAGCGTCCTTATTGTAACATGTTTCCCTTTTAGTTCTCCCTCGTGTGTGATCCTTTTTGTGTGGGAGGCTGCGTCCTCCCCTGTATGTGTAGTGTGTGTGTCTTCTTGACCTGCCCTGTGTGCATTGTGTTCTGTGTCTTTGTCTTAGTGTTGGCTGATTCCTGCTTCCGCTATTAAACCTTTTGATTGGACAACTGTGTGTGTCACTATCAAATCGTTACATTGGTGTCAGAAGCGACTTTCGAACATGGCCTCCGCCCAGCGAGAGAAGCGGGGAGCGGAAGACCATACCACTGGGTGTAGGCCCACGCAAGAGGATCCAGGGAGAGCCCTTGTAAGGGCTACTAAAAAGCTCGGGGCCTTATATCGCTACAGCCGACGGAGGAGAGGAGCTATCGTCTGGAGCTGCCTGCGGCCATGGGAGAAGTTCTTGCCGGAAGAGGGGCCTGAAGAAGCGTTCGCGGAGAAGACGACGCTGGCCTGGGCGCTGACTCCGCTGCGAGCCGCGACGCGTGAGCAGAGCCGAGGGAGTGCGGCGAGGAAGAGGTTCCTAGACGATGGACGGTTGGCGGAGCCGCTGAGGGCAGCGAACTCACGACGGTGGGGCAGCTTCGTCGGAAAGGCCCTCTGAACTTTAAAACTTTTGGGTGCGTGTGAGAGGCACCGTGCTGTGTGGGCGCCCGTTCTAGTTGGCCTGTTGGCCGGCGCCTTGTGAAAAAAGTTTGTGTGTGGAGTTCGATAGCACGGCCATCTCGGGGTTCGTGCCTTCGCCGAGGCCGCGAAGGAGTGGAACGGGCCGGGAACAGAGCAGTACGGCTCTGCGAGATGGCAACACGAGGAGGGACGCCGAAAACGGTAGCTGCAGCGGGAGAGCTCAGCGCGGTCCGGTTGCTGTGGAGTCGGTGCCTGTCTGTCCTGGTCGGCGACTCGACGGAGCGGAGTGGCGTTGGCGCAGCTTCATCTGGCCCCCCTCGAACCCGGTGCTTGGTACAGTGTCGACGGTTGTAAGGCCACCTAGGGCCCCGTCTGGAGAGGAGGAGTGCCGCGGTGACACGCCGCGGAAAGTGCAGCCTGAGGGCGGCTGCTGAGAGGGAGCTGGTGACGAGCGGGTCGGCCACGTGGCTGCTAGCACGCCCGAACTGGATTGCTAGCAGCGTGGCGCCCCATTGAGTGAGCTCCTGCGGCGCGTGCACCCCACGTGAGTTGGTGGTACTGTCGCACTGAACTGAGTGGCGGCCGACGCGCGCCGACGCTAGCATGTGGCTACCTCGTGGTCGTTGCCGAGGACGGCAACGGCTTATTGGGGGAGCTATGTAGCGTCGGCGCAAAAAGACAGTGTTCGCGTTCTCCCGCGCAGGGGATCCTGGGATACGAGAGCGAACATTTGGGGGGTTTATGTCGTTATTCTCCTTAGTTTTGTGTGTAATGTTAGCGTCCTTATTGTAACATGTTTCCCTTTTAGTTCTCCCTCGTGTGTGATCCTTTTTGTGTGGGAGGCTGCGTCCTCCCCTGTATGTGTAGTGTGTGTGTCTTCTTGACCTGCCCTGTGTGCATTGTGTTCTGTGTCTTTGTCTTAGTGTTGGCTGATTCCTGCTTCCGCTATTAAACCTTTTGATTGGACAACTGTGTGTGTTGCTATCAAATCGTTACAATATATTTAAATATATTTAATTATATGCATAAAATATAAGAAAGTGGCCAATATTGAATATTTACTTATATTTTGAAATATATTGATACATACATGGAAATATATGTATTATACATAGATGTAAATATATTTATTTAACATAGATGTTCTTATACTGGAATATGTTCAAGCTGCATATATGTAAATATATTATTTTTCTGTATGGGTGTCAGGATTGTAATGCTGATTCAATGTCTATTTACCACTGAGATTTCAATCTCAACCAAAATGATGATTTGGATAAATCAACATCATATCAATGTCAGCTTGCTATCTATTTGATTATAGGAGCAATGATCTCCTAAGTAGATCCAATGTCGGGCAAAAAACTCAAAATGGGGCGTATGCATAAGATTAGCCTACTATAATATTTTGTCCCAAAATACTGCAAGATTCCTTTAGCTCTTTATCACAAGGGAAGTGTCGCCATAATTTAACCCACGTGTTGTCCCCTTTCACAACTTATCTTATGACACATAATCAACCCAACTGTTTTGTTGCAACAGACGATTCACGCCGGTGGCACTCTGATACCAAAGATCCGCTTCAACCCTCTCTGCTGATAGCCTAGAACTACATCCCGTGTTAAGACGATGTGACCGGCGGGTCAGGCGGTCACCGGTCATCACAGCAACGCAACCTTATGAACCCACAATTTACTGCAGTATAGTGGTTGCCATGGAGAAAGCTGACAAGTGAAGTAGAAGGAGGAAGGCACGGCTGGCAACACCCACCATGGCTGCATCGCCAGCAGAAATTAAATGGAACGAAAACTGAGCTTAGTCTATACCGGAACTTGCGCCTACTTTGATGTTTAATGTTAATGTCGTAATGCTATAGCGGGATTCACCTTCTGAAACTATTTAAGATTAAGCAATTACCGGTGTTGGATTTCAGCACGCTAGTTACCTAAGTGGTCAGTTTAGGTAGTGTTTTGGAAACATCGCTAGGCTTGCGAGTGGGAGGAGGCGGCGCACACACCCGAATCCCCCGTGGTCATTCGTTGCCGGCGAAGCATGACATCGAAACATGAAACGTTATCATGGGTATCCATAAAATAATATTTTTAAATATCGAACCATATCATCACCAATTTCAGAATGCCCGATCGACGATGCTATGAAAGCCCCAACAGTGACTGATCAGGGCCTGCTTTTTCGATCTGGAAATTTCTTGAGTGGAGTAGCTATTCGTTTTTTTCCCTGGCAAGCTAGCAAGCTAGCCTAGATCGCTAGCATAGATTTTGCTAGCATTTTCGCTGCATCCCTGGCTATAACCGTTAGCAGAACGATGCGGACTTTATGGATGCATTGAGTTTCGCAGGACCAGTTTGGTGTCTTTGATATCCGCTTTTTGTCATATCAATTAAAGTCATTTGTATTTAGTGAGCAGTATTTTATGGACCTGTCCATTAGCTAGTGTAGGCTCGCAGCAAAATGTTGAATTTGAGACGGCTGTTGCGGTTATCAAACCGCTCCTTTTTGGCCTTCATTTTTTTCTTTTCAATGTCTACGACCTGCTTGTACTTCATTTATGTGGCTCCTGGTATAGGTGAGTTTCATTTTTTACTGACTTTATTGTTAATTAATGTTATCATATGAGCTCTTCATTCATTGCTTGTTTGAAACCACTTTGCAATGTTCGCTAGCTAGCTAATACAATCAAACACATACCATTGCTAAGCTCCCGTTAGTTAAATTACCCCTAAGCCAATTGGCTGGACTTCATTCATTCTGAAGGTAGATCTAGCGCTAGCAATAGCATGTAGATAGGTATCCTAGCTTGTCAGCTAGCGTTCCACCTAGTCAGCTGTTTGCAAACATAATCCATGCTCATTCATTTGTATCGTTGATGTAGTACTTGGGTAACGGCAGATATCAGTCGAGTCGGTCATTTGCATGTAGCCACAGCTGTTATCGGTGTTCTGAGATGGCAAATCACAGTAGTAATAAACTATGGCGCTAGCTATCCAGTAGGCTCGCTAGGTGGTTGTAAAGTTAATGATTTATTTGCGGATTGTGGACAGCATCTAGTATCCGCCTGTTGGTGTGAAGTGTTGAGTGTAATCTTGATTATCTAATTAACTGTTTAATTATACGCCTCATTTGTGTAACCCTAACCTTTCTGTGGTGTAAAAATGTTTAACTCTAGGGTACGCCTACAATATATTTTAACAGTATTATAGATAACGTTAGGTAGATGTTATAGATAGCTGTCATACACAGGTAAAAGAAAACTAGGCCAAGTTTAAACTTTATGAAGGGTGTTGTATTAGTGACCTGGATATAGACATTGCTAATGGATGCAATCTTATTTTCGATAAACAATGATGCCAAACTTCTAATCTTTCTTGTGCTGTGTCCCACAGTCTTATCTTGAAAAAGCATGACCATGCAAAACTGGCCCTATGAGAGTGGTTACCTTTTCTTAGTTTATGAGTTCTCTTGGGCTGATGATGGCTTATAATTTGTTGCTGCTTGTATTATGGATCTTAAGGTAAATTTGTCCATACCCTGTTGAAAAAAAACAGCATGACCAGCTTACGGTGGTTTGCTGGTTGACCAGCATGTTAACCAGCTTGTTTGACCACCCTATGATGGTTGACCTGCTAGACCAGCAAAACTCTTGCGAAAACATACCTTCAGCTGGTTTACCCAGCTTACGATGGTAATTCAGCTGGTTTTGCTTGTCATACCACTTCAAGCTGGTAATTTTAGCTGGTGTTGCTGGTCTACACTGCTGGTTTAACTGGCTATGCCAGCTTATGTTGGTCATTCTAGCATACCAGCATGACCATCTTACACCAACAATGTTAAGCTTGACAGGCTGGTCACCAGCATGACCATCTTGCAACGGCTGTATCCCACACGACAGGCTGGTCACATCACCATGATCAGCTTCCTCAGATGGTCACGACAGCATATCCAGCTGGTGGCCCAACCAGCTACACCAGCAAAGACCATCAAGAGTTGGAAGAAAACCAGCAAAGACCAGCTAAAATCAGCTACCAGCATAAGCTGGTTTCTAGCTGTTTTTTTCAGCAGGGTATTGTTTTTGTAGTTATTTGTAGCATACTAGTTGGCAGAAATGGATCGCACACCCATAATTTTTGGCAATTACCTCAGTTTAATTTTAGACCTTCTGGTTGTTCCTAGTCAAGTAAGATGTATTGACTAAAGCAAAAGTTATGTCGGGGGTCAGGTCATTGGCACTGACGGGTTATTTCCCTCTGAGCATTGACGTGGTGCATTGATACGGTGGAGCAAAGAGGGGCATCATATGGTTAAGTGACTTGGCCGGGGAGGGGTCAGGTAGTGTGTTTGTCTTTGTGTTTGTGTCTGTGTGTTTGCGTCTGTGTATGTGTGCTCCTGCTGCCTAGCCATGAGGAAAAACCTGCAGGCAATTTCACCATCTCAAAACAATGCTTGACTCGGCATATACCTGACCCAAACATTTCAGAATTTGTGTCTATTCTTATGATTGCTTGCATTCTGGGTGCCAACCATCCAGAGCACCCACTGATTTAGCTAATTACACCCTAACTCATAAGGTGTGGTCTATAATGAGAGGAGTGTGTTGTTTTAGTGCACTAGTTATAGTGCGCCAAACCCTCATCACAATGTGAGTGCATACTGTATGTGTGAAGTAGCCTAGCTGTGGCTGATTTGAGGCAGCCTGCATCAACATGGCTTCATGCGGGAGACAGACCACTTGACTGGACAGTTTTTAGCCCATCACTCTTTGCAAGCCTTAAAGTTGGCCTCATGTTGTTGAGTAGATGTTGGGTTGCCAATGTGTACATGCTGCTGGTGTTTTGATATAGTAGTGGACTTGTTAGGACTGCTCAGTTTGCAATCAGCTGTATTAAGCTGTCCCTTGGCAAGCAGAGAGCCAGAGCCAGGGAAGATGTGCTTTAGGCAGACAGATGTTAAAGTAGCGAAAGTCTCTCCTGAGATCTGCTAGTGTGTTTAAGCATTGGTCCTTTTGCTGAGCGGATGTTTAGAAGAATTCAGAAATGGCCAGGGGATTATACTGTATGTCTGTGTTGCATACAAGAGGAACAAACACTGAAGAATTGAAGGGCTAGGCCTACCTGTTGCCATATGCTGTTTGTCATAACTTGTTCTCGGTTGACAATCTGTTTCCTGGGACAAAATCCAAATTCGCATTCTATATCACTGGAAATGTGAGTAGTATTTTAAAATTCTATAGAACCTGGACAGAAGTGGATGGATGTTATGTTTTTTACTTTAAACCTGCCAGACATCAGCAAATTTGCATGAAGTTAGCACATTGGTAAATTATCATTTGCGGATCTACCCTTCTCAGACACATGAACTGAGGAGAGCAAAAAGTGTTGCACGTTTTGTCACCACCACCCAGCCACCCTGTCGTGGCTTTCTTGTTCTTGTGTCTGAATGGTGACATGTTATGTGTGTGATGGCCTACTTACAGAACTGTGGCCGCAGACTTTAGTAGTTTGATGAGCTGACGCAAACCAATGGAGTCACAAGCTGCTGTTGGTTAGTCATAGTTGTGGTAGGAAGGCTATAGAGAGAGCCAGAAGATGAACTTGCCCAGTTTTTCGCTCAATTTTGTGTTGCTTTCTTTATGGCTGTTCTTTAGTGGTATTGCATCATAGTTGTGAAAGTTAAGTTAGCAATGCAAATTATAAGGAACTAAGAATAAAGTACAGCGACTAAGAATTTGAGTTGGTGAAATTCTAAAAGGCAAGGATAGGCCTAACAACAACAACAAGAACAACAACAACACAGTCTGCTGGCCACCATTGTATTACTGTCTTGGTGCTTGGCATGTCTACCAGCCTGTGTTGTATCGGGAAATACAACATAATATTGATATTGAAGACGATGAATGTACAGTATTTCACTTGACTCCGATAAATGCAACTCCAAATGGCATTTAAGTCTTCAGATTGCAGTTTCAATTCTGTCTTTGGAAAGAGCACCAGACATTTCCTTGACATAATAAGCATTGGCCTATATACTTCATTGAGAGTAGAGCACAACTAGGGGTCGACCAATTATCGGCCTGGCCGATTATTAGGGCCGATATTTAGCATTTTTATAATAATCGGTATCGGTCATTTTTTCCACCGATAAGCCGATATTGAAATGGATAAAAAATGAAACGTGCTATTTTGTCTGTAAAGCGTCCTGCATTTGCTAGGCCTACTCTGTGGTCAAGAGCATTGTCCCGCCCACTACACCGTCTGATTTGTTAGTTAGCACGAATGCAGCCAATCAGGATCGAAGACTGAACACAGACAAAGTTTAGGATTCTCACTGAGGCAGACTGGGCTTCAGCTGTAGCCTACGGAGCTATTTTTCGAAGGTAAGGAAGGCAGCCTACATTGCTGAAGTTGCAGTGAATCACAATCATCTACACTGAAGTTACAAAAACACCACTTTGTAAGCTATTGTCTCTTTTATCCGGATCAATAAGTAAAGCATCCACTTCCTTCATTTAGCGAATTCCCGATTGATGCACGTTACTGATGCTGATTACTAGTTAGCCCACAAACTCGGGTGCTGCGCGTCGGGAGTTCTCTGCCTCCGCCTCGTTCGTTAATTGTGAATAACAGGACACCTCGGCGGACATAGTACACACAAGTCCTAAATTATGCGATAGCGAACGTCAAAAAGTCTAATTGCTCCTTTTTGAAACGGACTGTCAGAAAAGACTACATGCACCCAGGGCCAACCGTAATTTAATCCAACCTGAACAAAATCGCGTCATGAGCTGGCTATTAACATGCCTTTTAGGCTCTCAAAAGTAGCTTATAGCCTACACATGGACACAAATTGCATGCTTAAATAGCCTAAGAACTATTTTAAAACTGTTTTGTTAAACTATTCAACCGTAACACTTGCCACCACGCATGCACCTCTTCCTCTCCCTCTCTCGTGCACTCACACATGATGGCAAAGCATCCTCTTTGTGACAGGTCCCTTAACAAGCACATAGCCCATTAGGGGTTTGCACCGACGTCACGTTCTGGCCGGTAACTATGGTAACCCAGCACGCGCGGCCATATTGCCGATACTCAGTTAATGAAGTACAATGGAGTATTATGCACTTTGGATATCTTACGTGGTTGTAGCCGTGTTTAAACAACAGAAAAGCTCATCAAAATGCGTCTAAGATGCAAAGGCATATAGGGCAGGATTTGGACCACAAGAAAAGGCGCGATATTTCGAGAAATTACGGATTATTGGCAGCGCAGATCCATATGAGTTGGGTAAGGGAGACGAAGTACCAAGTTCAACCACAAGCGCCCCCCTTCCTCTGATAACTTCTGGCATTATTGTCCCTTCTCCCTGTTTTTTTAATAACTTTTGGAAGTCGATACCTACACCAGATGTTTTTCTCAGTCTAACCTATTGGTACAACCTAAAACACGGCAATAATTAACCATTTTCCTTGACGATGTTAGGGATTTACTTCAGTGCCTAATGCTTTCTAATGAGGCGAGTATCTCCAATATGACGATGTCCAGATCTGATGACACGCCGTGCAAACCCCTAATTGTGCAGGCCTAGGCTACTCTATGAAAATAATTGCTATCACTCAGCTCTTGGATTAACATGATACACAGGATTTACACTTGCAAAGTGATGCAAGTTGATAGACAAATGTGTATCAAAAGAAGAAAGAAAAGTTTGCATAATTAAATTATTTTTAATTAAATTTTTGCAGCATATAGCCTTTACTATCTACCCCCTTTTTGACAACTGACATATCGGTTTTACATATCGGTTATCGGCCTCCTGTTTTGGTAATAATTGATATCGGTATCGGCCCTGAAAAAAACATATCGGTCGATCCCTAAGCACAACATAAATGTTTGACAGTTTGCAATGACATAAGCTGTCTGTTTTGGCCTCACAGCAACAGACTTCAGAAAACAAGACCATCTGTAGTTCATGCAACTAGGGCTGGGACAACGCGTCAACGTAATCGATGACGTCGACGCAAAAAATACGTTGACGCAAAATATGAGCGTCGATTCGTCAAGCATAACGTGTGCTGCTAAATATTTTTAATATGGCTGGGCACGTTAACTCGTTATTATCATGTTAACTCATTAATCAATTAACGCCGACAATTATTTTATCGCGTATTAACGCAATTTTTATTATTTCTTTTATTACTGTAAAAGTCTGTGTGTTGCCGATTGCTGCCGCACTTACAGGAACCGGAAAAGAAAAAAATTGGCAAATAAACAAACCAACAAACATAAGGAAGGGTACGAAACTTTTACATGGCCATTTTCATTTTAAAGTTCTTTCAGACGGCAGAAGCAAAGTTATTTGTAATCACTGCAAAGTTGAATGTTCTTATCACCGGAGTACTTAGAGTCTGAGAAACACACAGTTGATACCAGCAAATCATTTAACGAAACAAACAGTGGCGCGAGGCTTCAGCAGACTACGTTAGATGCAGCGTGTGGGAGAAGTATAGATAAACAAAGGCAAGAGAAGCTAACAAATGCCATAGCGAAGTGGATAGCTACAGACAGTAGGCCGATTAGTGTTGTGGAGGACGACTTCAAAGCATTCTAAGAATCGCAACAAATGACGGCAGTTATGAGATTCCCTGAAGACGCACCATCACAAGAAGAATACACGACTTGTATGAAAAGGAGAGGAATGCAAAAGCAACAACTTTACAACATGCACCCGCTGTTGCTCTCACTGGGGACTACTGGACATCACTGGGTAACCA
Organism: Alosa pseudoharengus; assembly: GCF_046254945.1. Taxonomy (NCBI): domain Eukaryota; kingdom Metazoa; phylum Chordata; class Actinopteri; order Clupeiformes; family Clupeidae; genus Alosa; species Alosa pseudoharengus. The sequence goes on along the minus strand of NW_027468576.1, from coordinate 13,094,903 downwards.
TAGTTACCTCGGAGTTACAGTGAACAGTGGGCGCTGCACTCACATGCTCTAACGGTAATGAAAACAGAGAAGAGACATTATGCTGAAACGTGCGCGGGACACTTTATTGAAGTTGCAAAGCAGTGGAATGTGTCAAATAATGTCACCACACTTAGCACAGATAGTGTACGAAACATGATAGCCGCTGCGAGACATCTGCCTTTTGATCATGTTCCCTGCTTTGCGCACAGTCTCCAGCGTTCCGTCACATTATCTGCATAACAGTGCTTTGACAATGTCTTGGCGAACTGCAGAGCTGCATAACTTTTTTTGTGATTCCCCTCACTCTAACAGGGACATTTGATAGCCTACTGAACATAGACTGGTTATGCTGCTCCCTGATAAAAAAAATGTTTCTGCTGTTACCTCAGAAATGGCCTGTTTTAATGTTATGATTGTGGCCCAGGATTTTGTGGGCAGTTTTTATTTAACTGTTACTGTATAAAAAATGCTGATGTTAAAAGTGTTTGCACAACAAATATTATGGCACTTTCGTTCATATGGCAGTTCATATAAAATAACTGCACTAATACACTACTGTTGAATTCATTACGTCAAGTTCTAGGAATTGACAAACTGCACTGAAAGTGTTTTCTGGTTCTTTTTTGAGTGGGATTCTCCAAAGGAAATTCAGTATATTTACAGACTATTTCCCTGCACAGTAAATCCAAGTAGTGACCATTTTTTTGTGATTCACCTCACTCTAAAAGGGACATTTGGTACTGAACATAGACTGGCTATGCTGCTCCCTGATAAAAAAAAATGTTTCTGCTGTTACCTCAGAAATGGCCTGTTTTAATGTTATGATTGTGGCTCAGGATTTTGTGGGCAGTTTTTATTCAACTGCTACTGTATAAGCAAAATGCTGATGTTAAGTGTTTGCAGAACAAATGTCATGGTCTGTGGTCTGATCTGCTGACATGCGGTGGTAATCAAAGCCAAGATGGACTGCCCCCGCCACAGCCCGTGACAGGCAGTCCGCCACGTAGTTGTTCTTACCAGCAACATGTTGCAAGTCCGTAGTGAACTCTGAAATGTAGGACAGATGACGTTGCTGGCGGGTGGACCACGGCTCAGCCACCTTGGCCATGGCAAAAGTCAGTGGCTTGTGGTCCACAAAAGCAGTGAAGTGTCGACCTTCCAGCAGGGAACGAAAATGTCTGATGGCGAGGTAGAGACCCAGCAGCTCCCGGTCGAAAGTACTGTACTTACGCTCGCTGGGACGCAGCTGACGGCTAAAGAAAGCCAGCGGCTGCCAGGCCCCGCCTACCCACTGCTCGTAGACAGCACCGACAGCGTAGGGATGAAGCGGTGGTAAAAATTCACCATGCCGAGGAACTCCTGCAGGGATTTGACAGTGAGCGGGCGTGGGAACTGTGTTACTGCCTCCACCTTTGATGGGAGAGGGACTGCACCGTCCTTAGTGACTCTGTGTCCCAGGAAATCAATGGTGGAGAGACCAAACTGGCACTTGGCGGGGTTGACAATTAGCCCGTGTTGGCTAAGTCGCTCAAAAAGGGTTCGGAGGTGCACCAGGTGCTGAGACTTGGACGTGCTCGCTACGAGGATGTCATCCAAGTACACAAAAAGAAAAGGTAGCTCCCGTAGAACAGAGTCCATGAGGCGTTGAAAAGATTGGGCGGCGTTTTTAAGGCCGAATGGCATGCGCAGGAACTCAAAAAGACCAAATGGCGTGATCACGGCTGTTTTGGGAATGTCCAGTGGGTGCACCGGCACCTGATGATATCCCCGGACGAGGTCCACCTTGGAAAAAATCACCTTACCTGCCAGGTTAGCTGAAAAATCCTGTATGTTCGGGACTGGGTATCGGTCAGGTGTCGTTGCCTCATTAAGCCGCCGGTAGTCGCCACACGGGCGCCAGCCGCCGCCCGGTTTGGGGACAATGTGGAGGGGTGATGCCCACGGGCTGTCTGATCGACGGACTATACCCAGGCGTTCCATGTTTGCAAATTCAGCCTTTGCAACGGCAAGCTTGGTCGGGTCGAGGCGCCGAGCGCGGGCGTAGACGGGTGGACCAGTAGTGGCGAGATGGTGCTCCACACCATGCTTCACGGCGGATGCAGAGAAAGTGGGCTGAGTGAGCGCTGGGAACTCGGCAAGTAGACGGTGGAAGTCATCTGAGGCTGAGAGCACGCTAGACAGTCGTATGGAGTCAGTCCCGCTGAGCGTGCACGTATAAGAACAAAATGTGACGGCGTCAATCAAACGGCGGTTCTTTACATCTACCAACAGTCCCTGTGCACACAGAAAATCGGCTCCGAGGAGGGGAACGGCAACCTTTGCTGTAACAAAGTCCCAGCCAAACCGCTGTCCTCCGAAACACAATTCAACGTACCTCGTTCCATACGTGCGGATGGGGCTACCATTGGCAGCTTCCATAGGGGGGCCGTGGCTGTCAGTCACCATGTCCAAACGGGATGCAGGCAGGATGCTCCTCTGTGCTCCCGTGTCGCACAGGAAACGTCGTCCGGAGATGCTGTCACGGATGAAAAGCAGCCTGCCTACGCGGCCGACGCTCATGGCCACTACTGAGCGCCGGCCCTGGCATTTCCCGACCCGCCGAAACTGCATGGCGAACGACATTTGTTAGCCTTGGGTCCAAACTTGGCATGATAAAAACACAAGCCTGAAGACTGTTGGGGGCCAGAAGACTTCTGCCGACGAGAAGTGGTTGCAGCGATGAGTGTGGAGTCGTCCAGCGTCACAGGAGCGATGTGTGCGGGAAAAAGCGCGGCCACACAATGTCCCTGACTTGCCAGGAAGAATTTGTCAGCCTCTTCAGCCAGCCTCCGACAGTCAGTGATTGTGGTGTTGGCTAGTGCAGCCCTGACTTGGGAAGGCAGCTGACGCAGAAAAAGTTGGATAAAAAGAAAATCGGGTCTGTGCTCACCCAAGACATCCAGCATACGGTCCATGAGCTCAGATGGTTTGCTGTCACCCAGTCCTTGAAGGGAGAAAAGCCTGCTGGCTCTCTCAGCGTCTGACAGTTCAAAAGTTTTCAACAGGTGGGCTTTGAGTGCTATATACTTCTCAGTTGCCGGAGGGTTTTTAAGAAGACTCACCACTCTGGATGCTGTTGAATTTCCGAGAGCCGACACAACGTAGTAGTTAGGGCTGGGACAATGCGTCGACGTAATCGATGACGTCGACGCAAAAAATACGTCGACGCAAAATATGAGCGTCGATTCGTCAAGCATAACGTGTGCTGCAAAATATTTTTAATTTTACATCTTCAGTGTTTTCCATACGTTGACTAATCTGTGGCTGGGCACCACGAAATCAAAACCGGCCACCACACATTGATGTTCTATGTTGTAGGCCTGCTATTTAAATTAAAGATAAGATAAAATAATTTAATTGAGCTGCACTTTTTACTCACACAGCCTTTCCTCGCCCCGCCCGCTCTCTCTCGTAACGAGCCCGCTGCTCCTCTTCTGCATGTGCATTTAACAAAATATTCAGGATTGTTGTTGCCACATAGAAGCACTGCATAGAACACAGTGGGCTAAATTGCTATTAAATCCGCTTAGCATCGTGACCATGCTGCACAAATTTGTTCAAAACCACTGCATTAAAGTTAAAGTAAACTCTGCTAGGTCTTATCACAACATAGTAGCCTAAATTGAGGAGACTAAACGAGGTTAAGATACAGTGTGCAATCAAGCAGTTGCCCTATCTCAAAGCTAACATTAGAAAACTGGATGTCAAGTTTAGCATGCTTACTTGCAGCTGCTTGTATTACTCATGCAGGGCTCATTTTATTGACTCTGTTTGCAAAATCCCGATGCAAATGGAGAAGTGTTTTCCAAGACTCAAAAGTGCTTGTCCAAAGGAGAAGTACGAACTGTTATTTGAACAAACTACGTTATGAATTGCATCCACACAGCAACACTCAGCAGCCTTTTAACTGTGTTAATGTTAATTGCAAGGATTCCCACACGAACGTCTTAAAATGACAGGCACTCAATTAGACATACACTAGCCTACTGAACTTTATTGAATGCTACCTCTGACTAAGAATGCATTACTTTGCACTTGTACTTGCACTTCAGTCTTTTATTTTGGCATCTTAAGAGCAATAAACATATATTGCAATGTTAAAGAATTCATGTTTTTTCATTCAGATATGTAAATAAACATGTATAAGTTGCTATTAGTGAATTAATGGGGAGATAATCGATAATCGAATCGAAATCGAATCGGACTGAAAAAATGAATCGTTAGATTAATCGATGCATCGAAAAAATAATCGCTAGATTAATCGTTTAAAAAATAATCGTTTATCCCAGCCCTAGTAGTAGTACTTTGTTGTATCCGCGGTGATCTCAGGCAAAGCGAACTGCGCTTCAGTCTGGGCAAACCATGCCGACGCCGACGATTCCCAGAATTCGGGGAGTTTGAGGGTAACAGCGTTCGCGGTCATGGTCGTGTAGTGTCTCTGGATACGTCCAGCAGACTAACGTCGGGGTCACCAGTGTGGAAATTGCAGTAAATCGCAAGAGACAATTTCTCACGTTGAGCACACGAATGTGTGTGTCGTTTATTTGTGATAGGAAAAAACACTGAAATCAAAAATGGCGCTGTCCAGCAACAAAACAGGCATGGGGCTACACGTCATCACACATTCATAACATTTAAAGGGGCCGCGATCCCTGAACAGTTATACTTACATGAAGTAACTACAGACAGAACAAAGTGCTGTGTTTAATATGAACGGTGTGTAGAACCACACTTAATAACAAAGGTGAGTTTATGCCGGTCACATTCACTACAACATTACACTTAGCTTAAGCTAATACAGACATACAACATTAAAGGGCACCAGTTAAAAACAATTACACTGTTCTGTCAGAGTTGACTTTAAAATATTTTTAAAAGTATTGAAAGATGGAAGTGATTCTAGATTTAGGCTGTTTTGAAGTTCATTCCAAACTTTACGTGCATATATATGATGAGAAAGCTGTTTTACTAAGTTCTGTTCTTGTTGATGGAATAACTAATAATATTTTTTCTGACGACCTGTAAACACTATTATGGTAAGAAAGCAAATTTGAAATGTAGAGGGGTAATTTACCCATTAGAGCTTTAGCAATGAAAATCAATAAATGGAACTTCCTTCTGAAGGAGAGGGAGGACCATTGTACAGTTTCATACAGAATGCAGTGGTGAGTCCTGGCTGCTGCACCTGTAATGAAACGCAAGGCTGAGTGGTATACTACATCTAATTTTTTAAATAAAGATGAAGAGGAGTGCATATAAATGAGGTCACCGTAGTCCAACACTGATAAGAATGTGCTCTGCACCAACCTTTTCCTTGCTGAATAAGGAAAACACTTATTTAATCTAAAATAAAAACCTAACTTGGGTCTGAGTTTTTTTTAAAAGGCTCTCAATATGTACCCCAAAAGATAGTTTTTCATCCAACCAAATACCTAGGTATTTGTAGGAAGTTACTCTATTGGGGTACCATCTCGTGTTAAAATAGACAAATCTATAGGAGAATGAGAACGTGTAAAAACCATTGATTTTGTTTTTTTAGCATTTAATACCAATTTTAATCCTACCAGAGATGTTTGTACCTGACTAAAGGCAGACTGTAAATTATGAATTGTTTCTTTCAATGATTTAGCAGAGGTGTACAATATAGTGTCATCTGCATAAAGATGAGCCTTAGTTTGGTTCAAATTCATACCTAAATTATTTATATAAACAGAAAATAACCCAAGGACCCAAAACTGATCCTTGAGGGACACCCATTTTTACTTCTAGCAAGGATGAGGTGCAGTTATCTAATGCCACACACTGGGATCTATCACTCAGGTAATTAGAAAACCAATTTAGCACAGTGCTACTTAAACCTATGCTTTGCAGTCTTTGCAGAAGAAGATTATGGTCAACGGTGTCAAATGCTTTAGATAAGTCAATGAATAGAGCAGCACACACATTTTTGTTATCCAAAGCATTAACAATATAATTTGCAACAGAGGTTACAGCCGTAATTGTACTGTGTCCTTGTCGGAAACTAGACTGAGTAGGACTTAAAATACAGTTGTCAGCTAAAAAATGTTTTAATTGCTCATTTATAAGAGATTCAAATAGTTTAGCCAAGACTGATAGTCTGGAGATTGGACGGTAATTGTCTAAGACCGACGGGTCTCCACTTTTTAAAAGTGGGAGTACAAATGCAGATTTCCATGACTTTGGAATAGAACCACTGTGCAGGCTAAGATTGAAAATGGAGGAGATAGGACCAGCAATCAAGTTTGCAGCAGTTTTGAGGAAATACGGTTCAATCTGGTCTGGGGCAGCAGACTTTTTATGGTCCAGGCCCAGCAGTGCCTTTCGTACTTCAGAGACAGATATAGAAATGAATTTGAAATTATTCAAACTTACATTAGACAAGTCTGTAATGGGGGATACACAATTTGTGGGATTGGCTGGGAGTGTTGACTGAGTGGCTATTCCTGCATTAATAAAATACTTGTTAAAAATATCTACTATATTTTTTTACCCCTTACTTCACCCTGGCTTGTTTTTATAACTTCGGGGATAGTGGAGGGTGGCACTTCCCCTGAAGAAGATTTAATTGCTTTCCAAAACTTTTTGGGGTCATTAAAGTTTTAATTTATTAAATTCAGATAATATTCACTTTTTGTACTTTTTATTAATTGTAATTATATTATTATTAATTGTGTGCATTTGTTTCTTAATACCCTATAATCTAACCAACATTTATCATTATTATTTATTTTTGCCTTGATCCATGCTTCATTCCGGTCTCTAATAGCAGTTGCAATAGAGTCATTAAACCAAGGATTATCTCTGCCCCTCACTCTATATCTTCTAATAGGGGCATGTTTGTCAACTATGTCTAAAAAGCTCTTTTTAAAATAAGACCAGGCCAGCTCAACATCATCCATAAGACTAACTAAGTGTAAATCACTCCAATAGATTTCATGAAGAAAAGCTTGTTCATTAAAACGTTTGTAATTACGTTTAAAAATAAACCGTGGCTTGGTTTTAATCAGCTTGCAATTTCTAACACAGGCAACCATACAGTGATCACTGACATCATTATCATTTTAACATTGAACATTAGGCCCCGTCCACACGGAGACGCTTTTTGGGTTAAACGCCCCAGTTTTGCTTCGTCTTGGCCTATCGTCCAAACGAATCCTGTAAACGCATTGCCCGAAACCGCACTTTTTTGAAACCTGGTCCCAGGGTGGAAAAATCTGAAACCGTAGCCCTTGTGAGTTCGTTTGGACGGCGAAACCGCATACTTGCGCATTGATGATGTCATCGCCACACCTCAGCTGCCCTGGACTTGACACTATAGTATTGCCTAACAATACTAGTTTTCATACATGACATTACCTACGATTACACTCAGTAGGATAAATATCACAACTGGTGCTGCGCAGGGCCAATAGCTTATGACTTGGTGGACTGAACAGTGTTTTTTTTCCCGGTGTTTTTTTGATGCATTCTAGCTACTGTCAGTGACCCGAGAGAACTAGTCAGAAGTTATTAGGGAAGTGCGGTGTAAGTTTAAATTAATTTGTGCGTAGTGCCGGTGTCATTCATTTATTTTACATGTCTTACAACATAAATAAATACATTCATAGTCTAGTGAAGTCAGATATGAGCATACAAAGACACTTAGAACTCATGTTAAGCCTATGGTAGATGCGCACTAAATGCAAATGCGCGATTTGATGCAGGGAAAAGTATCGACTATTACTAACGAAGGTATTATAGCAATATTATAAATGTGGTGACGGAATAGCCCAGAACTCGGGTAGGCCTAGCGTTTAGTAGCCTATGCACTTGCGGTGATAGCCAAAACTGATGTGAATCACGGACTATCCTACAACCAAAGAAAGTAATGGAGATTATTTGTACCTGCGTTAGCCAAATAAAGGACGGGACTGCACCCTTCACAAACCGTGAAAATGAAGTTTATTAGTGGTTGACTACAGTTGACAGTTCACTATCAGTCCACACAAACAATTATGGTTTCCTTGCACTAGCCATTTTCGTCGTAGCCTATGTCTGTTTGTATAGCCTACAGTGCGCAAGCTTTGGTCAATTTCTGTAACAAACAGTGCCACCTATAGGCCTGGGATATGAAGTGCGTGCGTTGGGGATTAAACCATGTTGAGCAGACTGTCTGTATCCCATCGTCCTCTGTGGGATGTAGCAGGTAATGAATGTTGAGGTGTGGTGTACCTAAGCAGCACTTGGCTTCATTCCCGTCTCTGTGGAAACTTGGGAAATACATTTTAAGGTGCATTGAGAGTAGGGTTGGGCCTATGGATGATGTCATTGTCCATCGTGGTGGTTGACTAACATCACGATGGGAAGCAACCATCGTAATGCCACGCCCCCACAAACCAGACATGCACTAATTATGTAGACCCTATTTTAACATAGGCTAAAATTGAGCCTAGAACGGATGCATATGCAAGGTACTTCAAAGACTGTCAGCCAGAGAGTGCAAAAATGAAAGACTTATCTATGTGAAACTACCATCTCATTCAAATAATTCCTGATTGTGATGTCATGTCTCACACTGTACATTGAACTTGAAATACAGCTAATGTTTTAGCAGAAAATAGTCCTAATGAATTGTTATTATTGTAAAACTAGAGGAAATTCTTACTGATTGTCACATACAGTTCTAATATTTTTCTGAGGCTACAGTACTGAAGCGCCAAATGCACTCTTCTCCACCATGTTAAAAGAAACCATGTCTTTTAGAGTTTCAGAAGACTGTAAGGGTTGTATTTCGTGCATTTGGCAAAAGCCCCAGACAGCAGCCGAGTGGATTTGTTATTTGTAAAAGTTGTTTGTTGTGTCCTGCCTCCAGTAGCCTGGGCGGTGCGATCGTAGCCCATCACTTCCACTTTCCACTGCCCCTGCATCTGGTATAAGATGCGCTGCGTATGAGGTACAGACTACCGAAGACTAGTTGAGATGCGAAAGTGAGTGATTCTGCATCAACACAGGGAAAGAAAATAATATTTTTTGAAGTGATGAAATTTATATGCCAGCATAATGACGTTAAACAACTCATTCAAACCCATTCTACTGCCATATGTAGCTGTAATGATGAATAGAAATTCATCAGTACTAATTCACAGATAAAACTGGCAATAGCCTTAGGCAACATGCATATTATTCCATTTTCATTTTAAAAACATGGTGGTGGGGAACGACACGGGTTTCTATGTCATCGTTATCCGATGTTTGCGGATTCAATTGCCACATTAAAATCAAAGCTGGAGTTTTCAAACATGTGGTCTTGTGACACTAGCCATGTATAGTTAATGCAAGCAAAGCCCTCCTTTGTGATTGCCATAGATATCAGTGACCAGTCTTCAGAATTAGGGGGGGGGGGAATTCCCCCACTTCAGTGCTTCACATAGGGGGGATTAATACAGTTTTTTTTTTGGGGGGGGGGGGGCATACATTTTACAAACTGAAATCGCATTATTACAGGCGTCAATAAAAGAACACACTTAACAGTATTTACTTACATGATTTTGGTTTTGATTTTCTAATAGGAACAAGTGTTTGTGACAACACGTCATGATACATTTGATAATATTTGATCGTTGTTTTGGTATGAAGCATCTTTCATCTAATGAATGCACACTCTAGAAAGTGAAAGTAGCCTAACCAAGGCCAACGATGCGCTCCTTGTCTGTAACTGTGTGCACGTCCGCAATCGATTACGTTCCTCAAATAGAGAACACATTCATGTCCCCTCGCGTCTCATGGCCACTCTATGTAATCCTTCTGTGTTTGCAAAATTCCTGACACTTCCTGATCGCTAAACTTTTGTTTTCCTTTCCTGTCAGTTAGCAGTTGATTTAGAAGCACCTAGCATAATTTGACTTAAGCGGTGACAAGTCCTGCTGCGAGAGAGAGAGAACATGTGCACCTGCAAAGTGGTTCCGTGCCTGCGTGTGTGTGTCTCTCTACATGGGGTGATGGGGTCAGGTGAGAGAGTGTCTCTCTCTCTCTCTCTCTCTCTCTCTCTCTCTCTCTCTCTCTCTCTCTCTCTCTCTCTCACTGACACTGTCTTGTATCTTTCTCTTCCTCTCCCACAGCCAATACATACTACTTCATGGTACAGGCTCAGGGGATAATATTGAGGAATAACGTGCGGACATTTGGTCAGATGATCCGGCTCTACACCAATAAGAACAGCACGCTCAATGGGACAGGTGAGTTGTCGCCCAGTGCTCCTCAGCTTATCACAGAACCTGACCCTGTCATTTGATGCCATCGTCTGGACCTCTGACAGACAAAAAGTGGACCATCGCCAGCTTTTCTCTCCTCCCTTTGTCGCTCACTTTGATCTGCTGGTCCTCCACAGTCAGCCATTTTAGCCCTTTTAGTCTGACATTGAAGAAGGGTGGTACTTTGAGATAAGTGTGCAGGCAAGCTGTATCAAGTGGCATTCAGCAGTTTGTTTATCGGGCAGATACATCTCTGTCGGAATCCCGAGTGCCGTGCTAAAGGCATGAAAGGATGAGCTTATTTCAGCCCTATTTCATTCAAGTTTAGTGCTCGGATTCCTCCAATGCTTCTGAACACTGCGGCCTGTATGAATAAGGTGTGTGTGTGTGTGTCAGATTACCCAGATGGGAACAACTCCAGTGAGTATGTGGTCCAGCCTACCACGTACCTCCCTGAGAACTTCACCTACTCATTGAACCTGCCCTGCCCAGAACGGCTGCCCTCTATGAGTGAGTATCTGCCAAAGGCCCGTGAGTATGTTGGTTTGTGATGGTGTTTATCTGCATGTATTTATGTTTGATGTATCGTGTGTGTATTTGCAGAGGGCCCCATTGAGGTAAATATGACAGAGTTTCCTGTAGAGGAGCTGGAATTCAAGTTCAAGCAGCTGGGCATTCAGTACGGAGGCCACTGGAGACCCACGGACTGCCAACCCCGCTGGAAGGTCCGTAACACTTCTATATACGCATAGTATGTTCAGTATGCAGGGCATAAAGTTCTCAGGCACTGTGCTGGAATTCATACATGGGCAGACTTTGTCAAGATTTGAAAATAGGCAATTACACATAGTGGGTTTTAACATTTCCGATAACGTCAGGTATACCGCTTTTTCTTGCTCTAAACCCTGCACAGACAGAAATAAATCCATCTGAGAATAATAATTGTCAGTGTTTGTTAATCTCTTTCTTTCTCTCTCTGTCTGTCTCTTCCTCTCTTGGTTAATCTTTCTTTCTCTATCTCTCTCTCTGTCGGTCTCTCTCTCTCTCTCTCTGTCTGTCTGTATCTATCTCTCTCTCTTTCTCTCAGGTGGCTGTTCTCATCCCCTTCAGGAATCGTCATGAACACCTGCCCATCCTGCTGCTGCACCTCACACCCATGTTGCAGCGCCAGAGACTTCAGTTTGCCTTCTACGTTATCGAGCAGGTAGACACACACACACACACACACACACACACACGCAATCATAAACTCTCAACGTGCACAGTCTGAGAGAGCCCAAAACTCCCACCAGTGCTGCAGCGCCTGAAACTTTGCCTTCTGTGTCATTGAGCATGTGTATACACACACTCACACACAGTATCACTCTGTTTCATTGCCTCCTTCCTTATGATGGTACGCATCTACTTGAACATGCACTTGCCTGGACACCCTGTCAGTGCTGCCCCCTGCTGGACTCTGAAGGGGCTGCTGTTCACATCAGCATCACAACAAACTGAAGGCGACAGTTGAATTTCAGTGTAATTGCTTTGTTATTGTAATGAATGTGGGGTTGCCACTGCAGTCGATTGAGAATCAAATTAGCGTTAACCCTTTACCATCAATCACTTAATGATTTGATTGTGTTCTTCCATTGAGTCTTTGCCACATTGAGTCACATCATGTGCATTATTAATAGACTCTGGGGAGGAGAGATGATTCTGTTAGGATGAGGAAACTGTCCTCATCTTGAACATATGTCACAGTCTGTAGAAATAATGTAAACAACTCACATTTGACTGAATGTGAAGACTTTTGCAAGCCCATTTTCATGTAAGCACTTAGAGTTGCTTCTGTTCCTTAATTTTGTATTTTGTGTTCTCATATACAACACTGTCATTTTCGATTCACTGGTCACTAAGACGACATGTAAATACCATAGACTGGGAACAAGGTGGTTAGTTAAGTTTTGCCTTGATAAATGTTTCAGACAGTAACCGAACCTGTGTGCGTGTGTTTGGCGTGCGCGTGTGTGTGTGTGTGTGTGTGTGTGTGTGTGTGTGTGTGTGTGTGTGTGTGTGTGTGTGTGTGTGCGTGTAGACGGGTACCCAGCCCTTTAACCGTGCAATGCTGTTTAATGTGGGATTCCGTGAGGCCATGAAAGACCTGGACTGGGACTGTCTGGTCTTCCACGACGTGGACCACATCCCCGAGAACGACCGCAACTACTACGGCTGCACCAACATGCCTCGGCACTTCGCTGCCAAGCTGGACAAGTACATGTACATGTAAGTCTCCAAATCAATCACATAGTCTCATTCACTCTCTTTTGCAGTCACTCACTCACACACACACACAGTCTTACAATGCCACAAGCTCCCTCCTTGCAGATACAGTGGCAATGTGTCTGCTTGGTTGTTAAATATTCACTCCAGGCAGTCTTTAGAGATGAGGTCCTTCTCCCACCAGTGTATGCCTAATGTCATATTATTACCTGTTTTTACATTGTCATGATGCCTCTAGATTTCATCAGAAATAAAAGAGCAAATTCTCTCTGAGGTCATCATGCCTGGATAGAGGCTTTTTCAACAGTTGCTGTTGTATTCTCATGTATCTAGAGTAGTGCTGCCGCGATTAGTCGTCGTAATTGACCATGAAAATTAGTCGACGGCAATTTTTTTAGGCGACGTGTCGTTTTACTATTGACCGCCTATTTATTCTTGGTCTCCCATCTCAAACGGCTCATTGTACTGTTTATTAACTCTTGAGAAGTACAATGTCTTTGGATGTTAAACAGGCTACTTAGACTACTTTGCCTATAATGTTTTAAACCCCACCATGCACGCAAGTGTAAACGTGTGCAGCATAGCTAAGCTAAGCGTAGTAGGCTAGTCCAGACTCTGACTAATATGGTATACTATTAGAGCTCGACCGATAAAGGATTTAAATATAAAGGCCGATACCGATACAAATATTTGTTGATTTAAAAATCCGATATTCCGATATATCGGCCGATACATATATATTTTTTCAGAAACGCGCAACAAAACATTAACAGATTTCCCTAACATTAGTTATTTGTAGTTATTTATGAGTATTGACTAAAATAATTTAGTAAACTTGTTTATTTTTAAATAATATTGTCACAGTGGAACAGAGGAACATCGAAATATATTAAAGTTCTGATAAATAAAATGTATAAAAATAGAAACTTAAGATATGAAACTTTTGAACAAAAACATAATAACAACAACAACCAAATCAAAGTTACCAGTATTAAAAGACTTAGTAAGCTTCATAAATATAACTTTGAACTAAGACTTAATAATTACAAAAAAATAATGATGACATTATTACTATCATAATCATTTGTATTATCATTAAACAAGATAAAGGTCACTCTTAAATGTTTGTGTGCGTCTGTAATAATTAGTCCCTATTGCCTTATAAGCTACCTTATAATTACAATGTCAGCTTATCCCTTTACCTGCACTTTTAAAATTATTTCCATCAAGCTACATTAAACCATGCTGCCTGCCTTCTAAAACGTACTATTTAGTGATCTAAATCTAGTAAATCGCAGTAATGCTGCGGCTGAACGACAGTCTGAAACGCACACTTGGCGTCATTGGATTTCACACATGTGTAAAAGAAAAGTTAACTTTTATGCACAAGCTACGTTTTGCACAAGCTACGTTTGATACTTTTTCTCTATGTCTAAATGTTCACTCCTCGCACGTCTAACTTACATTTTACAATGCAGGGACTGTAACTACAGATATACTAGTTATAAATCATTACTTTATTTTGGCAGAATATGTTCGTTGTGGTTTCCAAGCTCATTAATGTTAATGTTAGCGGTCTTCCACTGATATTCATGGCATTAGCTAGCATTGTGGGTAGATAGTCTATGATGAGCCCTAATTTAGCAATGGATAACGTCATACTGCAAATTGTAAAACATACGCTCAAAATAACAGGCCGGGGAGAGATGATACGTCTCACTGCTATAACTGTCACGCTATTAAAGAAATACATCTTCAGTCACATTGTCAAAAGTTAAAAGGACAGACAGTCAACTACACTGTAACAACGTAACGTAATTACTAGCTAATTCCTCTTCACTCTCGGCTTATTTAACAGCAGCAAAACTGGACATTGTTTTCATGAATTTTGTCATGCTTATTTGAGTTAAGAGAACTGATGGGGATGTTCTTTTAATTGTTATTTCAAGCAATGTATGTCTCGTGAACAAATCACCATGAACACACTTCACTGATGATCTCACTCGCGGATAACTGGTTCTCTCTGCCCGACTCTGGCTGGATCAGCAGGTTGCAGGATGTGTGGCGCGTTATACACGAGTGTTGCCAGCAGGGACGGTGTAGAGTGCTCTCTGGTGGACAAACTATACAACGCCAACACTCATGACATGGTTGAAGGGTGTTTCGTTAAAATATGAATTTATCGGCCATTATAAATGCCGATACCGATAGTTTGGAAAATGCCTAATATCGGCCGATAATTCGGTCGGGCTCTATATACTATAGCCTAATTGGAATTCAGATACTTATGCTTAGATTGTTAATACATCATGTTTTGAATAGTTTACTTAATGAGCTTTTAACAAAAGTAGGCTGATATTAATGTGAAGAAGGTTAAGGAAATACTTTGCACTCAACATTTTATTTTGTTTTATATTGACAGATAGCAACTTTATGCAATAATTTTTTTGGAATGTGGAAAACATCCCACTTTATTTTTTTTATTTGGTAATATTTAAGTTATTTATATTGTTTATGGCACAGGTGACATATGTTTTTGCCCTTCAGTTGAGTTCAAAATAAAACACAACAAAATAACAAACACTTGATTTTTTTGTTTTCTTTAATTAGTCATTTTGATTAGTCGACGGATTGAAAAATTAGTTGTTAGAAAAATAGTAATTAGTGGCAGCACTAATCTAGAGGCTTACTTCTGTCCACTGACAGTCCTGTAAAAAATACGTACCGTCTACTTGTAAGCTGAGATTAGCAACACTTTCTGGGTCCTTGTTGTTTCGCCTTCTGGTTTGGCCATGGTCTAGCATGAAGTAAATCTCACGGTCGCCGTGTCTGTTACAGTCGTGTCAATTACAGTGAGTAAAACGCTGATCTGCACATTGTAGTACTCGCCAATGCAGACATAGTCATTGGGCGCACCTTGTTATCTCGTCGAGGGATTGTATTGTACTGTATTGTATTGTATCCAAAGAAGCGTTTCTATTTTTCTCCCTTCAATCTTCTACTGTTTTTCATGCTGAGCTGGTGTGTGTGTTTTGAGTACTTTGTGTCTTGGTGAGCTCTCATGCAGTGGACCTGTCCCCTTGTTCTTCCCCTCAAGGCCAGAGGGACCCAACTGGCTGTGTGTGTGTGTGTGTGTGTGTGTGTGTGTGTCCGTCCATGGTAGGTTGTTTGGGCTACTTGTATGTAGAATGTGAGCCATACATACAGTTGCCTGACTGGAGAAGGGCCTACTGTATATGTGTGAAACTCGCAATCCCCTTTGTGTTCTCCTTAAACATGAAGGATGGTGTGTGAGGGAGTGTGTGTGCGCGTGTGCGCTCACATGCTCGTGTAACACACGTGTGTGTGTGTGTGTGCAGGTGTGCAACTCAGTAATATTTAGCCCTGTCTTTTGTCACCCCTTGTTGGCAGGTGACAGCTGAGGGTAAGAATTTATTTTCTTTCTTTTCCCTTTTATTTTGTTCTGTTCATTCTGAGCCAACAGCTTTAAGGGCTAAGGTGCTGTGGGATTTCAAAGGAGCTCCGCAGTATGTGTGTGTGTGAATGTTTGTCTCTTTGTGTCTCTGTGAGGGAACACGAGGAGTGTGTGTTTCGCTAATGCCTTGTCTTTGTCCTCAGCCTGCCCTATAATGGGTTCTTCGGGGGCGTCAGTGGGCTGACGGTGGAGCAGTTCCGCAAGATCAACGGTTTTCCCAATGCATTCTGGGGCTGGGGAGGAGAGGACGATGACCTGTGGAACAGGTATGTGCATGTGCGTGCGTTTGGACATGCATGTGTACTGTACATGAGTGTGTCTGTGTGTGAGAGATGGAGAGAGAATAGTGTGTGATGTAATGTGTCCTCTCTCTCTCCCCACTGTCCTAGGGTGTCCTATGCTGGCTACAATGTAACACGACCTGAGGGAGAGATTGGCAAATACAAATCCATTCCACACCATCATCGGGGGGAGGTGCAGTTCTTGGGCAGGTAGGCACACACACACACACACACACTCTCACACACACACACACACACACACAAACAAACACACACACACACACCCAACATGTCATGTACTCACACACTCTCTGACATGACCGGTTATATGTCTCACTCACCTGCGGTTCAGTTCATCCCAGGCAAGCACACATGTGTTTGTGTGTTTCCCGGGGGGGGGGGGGGGGCAAATATGGTTTTGTGATAAGAAGTTCTGTTCCCCTGTACCCCTGAGGACACTAATCATTTCTTTGTTTGCTGATTTGGCACATGCCGTTTGCAGTCCATATGTGTGTCTGTTAAGTGTGTGTCTCCGTGACCTTTGTTTGCCATTCTGTATATGATAGTGGCCATCCCTTTGAGAAGAAAATGGTATGTGTGTGAGAGAGAGAGTGAGAGAACTTTAGTCATTGTTTGAAATGGCAAAAGATTGTCTGTTTTGGTTTTGAAATAGGAAATTAAATTGACACGTTGTAAGCTGATTTTCCTGACATTTTGCAATGGCAAAGTGCCTTATACAAAGGGACTCAGTACTTCATTAAATCACCTGGTTCATTGTCGACAGACCATCAAACTTCCATAATTAATCATGAGCACTGTCACCTTGCAAAATTAATGTTTGCATCACAATCATGTTCACTGTTTTTGATATGTTGGGAATCACTGTTAGAGATAAGTCATGTTTCACAATTCTTCGCATTTCATGTACAGTTTTCATTTGTGACATTGAGGACTGCAAAGTCATTGTCTCCCATGTCATTGTTGGAGAGACTCCGTTTGATGCATGCCTCATTCCTTTGAAGTGACCTTATGCTGCATTCCTAAAACCCCCTTAGCTGTTGTGTAGTCAGTGGAACCTACGGACTCGTGTGGCTTATTGCTTTTTTAAATGGTTGCTATAAATACCTGGCGAAGTTCAATCAATAACTTAACCTTATTCATAGATAATCATTCTTACACCAATACATATATTTCCTCTATCAGAGTGGTTGCCAAGCAATGTGGAGACACAGCAACTGTAACTTTTGTATCAAGTTGTGGCAGCGCAGCAATATAGAACTAAATGCGGTCAAGGTGAGGGTTTCTGCTCTTAAGGCCTACACACACGGCCGATGACACGACGGCAACACACACGGCAAGTGGAACGACAGGGGCAACCGTCGCCGCCGCAACGCTCTAATCAGGCCCTTTCTAGTTTTCAGGGCGATTTTGATAGGTCATAATAGCTGTCTGGTCAGTGTATTGCCACTGAAGCGATGGGTGATCGCGTTACCACTAGTGTGTGTAGTAAAGCGATCGCCGGCTGTGTGTGACAGCCTTTATACAATGGCATCGAATGTGATTCAACCAATCAAGGACCGGAACTATCAGTTTTAGAAACAGAGTACCGGTATATTTACGGCTCTCATTTAGGGGTGTTCCTTTTGCAACTTCCGGTTAGTAGCATTAGCGGAGTAGTGACGAACTTCAGAGGTGCGTGGCGCGCGCGCCTCCACAGCGCCACCTAGGGAGGAACAGAGGCGAGCTGCAGCGGGTAGGACTCAAACTGGTCTGTCTTTTAATTGGCTTTCTTCCTCTCTTCCACTCCTTCCTGTCACCTTTACTCTCTACGTCCCTCTCTGTCTTTATCCCTCCTCTCTCTCTCTATACCTATCTATCTCTCGCTTTCTCTTTCTCCCTCTCCATCTCTCTCTCTCTCTCTCTCAGATATAAATTGTTGCGCTACTCAAAGGAGCGCCAGCACCTGGATGGCCTGAACAATCTGAACTACACGCCAGAGGTGTCCACTTTCAGCCTCTACAAGAACATCAGTGTCAACCTGCACCCTGAGCTGGCTCCGATTGCAGACTACTGAACGCATGACACACACACACACACACACACACATACATACATACATACATACATACATACATACATACATACACTCACACACTCATGTCTGATATGCTCCTCCCGGGGGTGTGTGTGTGTGTAAGTGAGAGAGAAAGGAAGAGAGGGAGAGGGTGAAGGATAATTAGGAAAAGGGTGGGGAAATTAAACTGATCCGAGTGTTCGTGGTTTGGACGCATTTCAGTTTCAAGGCAGTTTTGAATGTGTTTTTTGTTTTTTTTGTTTTTTTGGTCCAAGGTGTGTCTTATCAGTTTCTGTATGTGTATGGAGTCAGATTGAGAGGTGAAAGTAAAGGTGTGTGCGTGCATGTGTGTGTGTGTGTGTGTGTGTGTGTGTGCTGTGCTGTGCTTGTCTTGTAGGATTTCATGGCGTTTGTGTATTGCGTACAGGGCACTTGGTCTCGTCCAAATGTCAGTGTGTAAATAGTGTGGGGTGGTGTTGGATGGGCTGAACAAGAGAGGGGGAAAAAAGCAAAAAGCATATCTGTCTGATTGCGTGTCTGCAGACTTGGTTGACGTGTGGGAATACCTCATGTATGAATTTGTGTGTGTCTGTGTGCGTGTACGCCTGTGCCTGTGTGTGAGAGAGTACTTGTGCTTTTCTGATTCTCACTGCATGTCATTGCTGGCTTTATGCGACTTATGTCCACATTACACTACAAGCCAAGAGGCGAGGAGTGCCAGAATCAACCAATCGGATGTTTACTGCAAAGCCTTAACCTAACACTCATAGGCTCTTTCACCGCTGTTTCCTGTCAATCACTTGCTTTCACCCACTCAGCAGAACGTGCCGCCTCTCGGCTGCCTCTCAGAAGCCAACAGACTTTTTTTCTTTTTTGTTTGTTTATTTTCTTTTGTTGCAGTGAATATCTTAAAGAAAAAAAAAAGACCTTTCAGTTGCCAGGAAGTTAAATGGTTTGATTTATATGTGTTGCAAATTGATGATTTGTTTTTTTTATTAGAAATTTTTTCTTTTGTATTTATTTTTTCATGTTTTATTTAAGTATTTGAAGCACTCCTGTGTCGTGTTGCATTCCGTGAACAGGGCATTGGTGTGTGTATATGCGTATCTCTGTGTGTATGTGTGTGTGAGTGTGTAGATGTTTATGGGCAGACTCGCGCGCGCGCACACACACTTTCACACACACCTCTGCCTTTGACATTCTTGTGTTTCACTCTCCACTCTTCTTTTGGCAGCTATGTAGATTAATTTGTTTTTTCTGTTCGCGTCCCCTCTTTTTAAGAGGAGAATTAGACCATCAAAGCGAGCAGGTGTAGTGGGCAAAGAGAAAAAGCAAGAGGGGGGCCGTTTAAAACGACGACGACGACAACAACAACAACAACAACACACTGTTGTGCATGCCTTACTCTTCTCTGCTTTCTTTTTCTTTTTGACATCGTATCATTGGAGAAGCGTTGAGCTTTATTTCAGCTGTAGTGTCTTCTCTCCTTTTAAAGTGCACTATGGAACATGGAGAAGCAGAGGGGGCGAGTGTAGATGGTCACTCCTTGCTCTGGAGGGGTGGGGGGGTAACAGGGGTCATAGCTGCTAAACACCCCTTATTGGGTGTAGCGTGTGTGAGTATGTGTGTCTGTGGAGTGCATTGTGTACTCTGTGTTCAGTTGTACTTGTGTGTGTGTGTGTGTGATTGCTTTGCATTGCGGTCTGTCGGACAGCTGGGCCAGGATGAGGGAGCGCTTGCTCGCGCTCTTGAGTGGCCCCTGGGCCCTGTGAAGCTTGGAGCTTTTTGTGACCAGTGTGCCAGCGCTCAGCAGATAGAGCTCTCTCTTTATCTGTCTGTCTGTCTGTATATAGGTTTTTCCATTTTCTCTATTTTAAGGTTTTTAAAGTTATCTTTGTGGGTGTGGATGTGTGTGTGTGTGTGTGTGTGAGTGAGAGAGAGAGAGAGGTTCAGCCGTTGATTGTCCTTTTTTTCCTTTAATTCTTCGGTTGATGTTTGTGTTATTTATCATATTGGTGTTCTATTGGTGAGCGATAACTGCTAATGCAAGCATCCCAGGGTGCTTTGCAGTCAGATGTGTTTTGCTGCTTCCAGGCGCATTAGCTCCAGGAAGTACTTTGAGGTACGATGAAGGACTTGGTGCTTCTTTCTTTTTTTTTTTTTTTAAATAGGCTAAGGGTAGTATTGGGTAGCCATCTCCTGCTGTTTACATAGTAACGGTTGCCAAGGCAGGAGAGGTAAAGTCTGTATTTGATTTGGCCCTGTCGCTACGGGTTTCACAATCGTCAGCGTACACATCTGACCAATGATGACGGAGGACGAATTATTCCAAAAAGACTTTTTTAAAACAGTGAAATGCACATATGTTGTTTGTGTTGGTGTGTCCGGTGCCAAAGTCGGTTTCCTTTTTTCCTTTCCCTCTTCTCTTACTCTCCTCCTCTTTCTCCTCCTCCTGCACTGAAAGCTAATCTAATAATGGGATATTTGATCTTTTTAGATGACTGTGTGTGTGTGTGTGTGTGTGTGTGTGTGTGTGTGTACTGTTTGCATACACAGGAAGCCCAAACATATTGCAGACAGAAATAGTATTCATCTGTCCTAGTATACATATAACCTCGTTGGGGGCCTCGTTTTGGGTCTCAAAAGGCACAGTTAAGAATCCTACCTGTGTGTTAAGATTATTCCCCCAGTCCCTAATCTCTATGGGCACTGTCGTCCCGTCAGAGCCCTGAGATTCTGCCAAACCTCTCCACATATCCCAGTTCCACATAAGGAGCTTGGAAGGGCTTGTGGGGAGACCGTTTGAGAAGGACCTTGTGGTGGACTGGGCATAGGCCAGTAGAGGCTGTGTGTTCCTTTCATCACGATAGAGGGCCAACACGCACACATTTGTAAAATTCCTGTGATGGTTGTATGTGGGACTCACTGCCAAGAGTAGTATGTTGTCTGAACCGCAAATGGAACCCCACCTTTCTTCCACACATGTCCTGTGTTCAATGACGTAGCCCAAAAAATACAAATAAACAACAAAAAAGGGGGGCTAAAAGAGAAGATTATAAGGACGTATTCACTATTACAAAGCCGTAATGTAGAGTGTTACATTTTTTGCAGTATTCATATTTGTGCCTTGAGTTTATTTTATTTTTTCACTTTATTTTTTATTTTGAAATGATAGGTGTTTTGTTTTTCACTTCTGCATGGTTGCTGAGATGCAGTGTGCTAGTGTGGCTGGGGCTTTCACATGCCAATAGAGTGCACATTTATTTTTCAAAGGAGCGAAAATAAAGACAATACAACAGTACAATAACTCATTTATCTGTCAAGGTGTCAGTCCGTGGCCCTTTAAAAAAACAAAACATAAAAAACAATGAGAGTGGTGTTAAATAGTTGAGTTCGGGCCGAGGTTGAGGGTTATGGTCATGGATGAGTGTCTATCTGTATATCTGTTGCTTCTTGGGTCTGGATGGGGTGGGGTGTGGTGGGGGGCACTCTTTCACTGTAAGCACCCGTTTCCCTATGGGCCCGTTTTACTGTAACACTAATTTCAAATTCACAACTCTGTGACTGGCTGACTTGATTGACAGGTACGACTTGTTTTTCCAGAAATCTTTTCAGTTATGCCGGTCTGTTCACTGCGGTACGCTCTACTGATCATTAAAAAGAGTTTATCGGTGAAACCTTGTCTGATGTCTTTTTCATGAGTTCTATTGTATTTAATCAACCTTTTTGTGGTAGGCTAGTGATGCTATTACACTCACAGCAAGTGGCAACATCACAGTAATCAAATTCAGAAGTACTGTACACCTAGCTTTGTGTTTGCTGAAGATGCAAGAGATTGAGGAAACAATAAGACTACTTTCTACATTTGTATGTGATCTGTTTTATTTGTTTTGCTAGCATGTTGGAACATCATCAGTGTTATTCCCCCACATAAGCTGAGGGTATGTGTGGTTGTGTGTTTCAGCATCAGTCGTGAGTCTTGACCACCACTGCAGTGGTTGTGTAGGAGAAGGGGCTGAGCAGCAGGGCGAGGGTGTAGTGGCGGTGTCCCTCTGCATGTGCTTCAAACACCACCTGTTGAGCACACACACATAGCAACAGGAGATGCACTCTGTTAGAAAGGGATTTTACTCAGCTGGAAATGTCAGCTGCTAACCGTACGTGCGCATACTACGGAAACCTCGGTGCACATCACATTTTTTAACCAAACGTTACTCCCCCTACGGTGCGATATGCAGAGGTGAACTGCAGGAACATGGTTTATTTTCTATTGTTTCCAAAGTGTGTATTTAGAGTATGAGCAAGCTAAACACCGTTGACTGCTCCAACTTGACTTACAATGGAAAGGTATGGACTAGTGAGACAGCACTGGAGTCTTTCATATCCACAGTGAGAACATTTGGAATTTGACTAGCCTATGATAGCGAGGGTACGACTGCAAATAAATTAAGTTCAGTCTTCAAGCATTCATTTGCTACTGCAGTCTATTCCTGCAAGCTTCCAACATGATCTCTCCTGTGCCCTGGCTGTATTCATTGCTAGTGCAGCAGGGAGAGGCCACTTGTGAGAGAGAACTTTTGATGTTACTTTTCAACAAAAATGTACAGCAAAATAAATAAAAGAAACACTGCACTCTGCTAAGGCCAATTGCCTCATCAAGGTTGGTGAAAGTGAAACTAAATAATTCATATCTGCATTAAGTTAAGTTTAATGGGTTCTTCCTCAGCCCACTCAAGCTCACCAAGTTGCATGGATATTGGGCCAGTATAGCTTTGCATCATCCTGCTTATAGATAGATAAACTTACAAAACGTACTGCAGGTAATAATAAAAACAGTAGAAGTATTAATAGCCAACAATTCACAGCTGTTTAGTTTTGTGCGTTTTAGCTCAGGATTTCCTCCAGATGGAAATAAAAATGTTATAGCCTACTGTCCACTCCCGCACACAAATGAAACATTAGTGAGAGAAATATAAAACTGACACAGACATACCATCTAGCTGCGCTCCCTACTGAGAGCTAGTCAAAGCTACCCCAATGTGCGTGTGCAAGTACATGCGGATCAAAGGTTATGTAAGGAACTGTGTAGCTCACTGATTGATGCTGAACTAAGGTAGTACACTTCAAGTAAGCCCAAGTAAGCTTGCTGTCCAAGCATTTCTGACAAACTCACCTCAGCCACCTCGTGGAATGGCGTTCGACCCTCTGCTTTCCAGTATGCTTTGGTGTCGAATTCTACGCGATATACTCCTGCTGTGAAGTCCTGTTCTGTGATCAGTTCATGGACCTCACCAGTCGGGTCTGTTACTCTGTGAGAGAGTGGAAAACACTGAGCAGATTGGACCTAATAAAACAAAGATGGAGCATAGACCCATCACTCATGTTAATCTATTAAAAATACCTTAGGTCAGATAAATCACACACACACACACACACACACCAGAGAAAATAAAATAAATCCACTTTTTGTTCCAGTCTAGCACAATCAGATCCTCGACCATTCGTATTGCAACCTTTTTAATTCAAGTTTTTCGGCATCAAGCTCTCCCCATCCCAAGCGTGTCCCCTTTGCAGCCTACCCGCTCGCCAGTTGTGCCCACTCGCCATTAGCACCTCGCCTGGCCACACTCAGTGCCACGCTTCCAGCAGGTGCCCCCTTCACTGCGTCCAGGATCTTCACCATCAGCGGACATTTGGCGTCAGAGCCACCATGGGGGTCCTGGGGGCAGAGGTCAGATACTGGAGTCTTATCGTGAGCAGAACAGGAAGTCTTTCTAGCCAATTTCCTGACAGCCCACTGGATCCTTAATTATTATTATTGGGCGCCAAGCAGCGAAGCTGTAATTTTCCGGAAGGATTTTCCACCATATGATCTGCAGACCAAGACTAGAGACAAAAATTGTGCCTTTTGTTGCCATATCTAAAACCTTTTACCCATAACAGCCAATCAAAATTGGCGACAAAGCCGCCCAAACAGGAAGTGAGCTTATATCCCAGCAACCCTTACATTTATCACACTATGTACATGGACTAAAGACCCAATTAGGAGAAGATTCAAGAAAATGTGGTGACCTTTGACCTCAAGGGGTTGCTGCAATTAATTTTGGGCTGTAACTGTTGATGTGTTTTGTGAATTAAAAAGTAAAAAGTAAAAGTAATTAAAGTAATTCAAAGTGGTGTCTCTTAATACAGTAATTAAAAGTGGTGTCTGTTGATACTGTGGGAGGTCCTAAGGCCGACACATGCCAACTTGTGATCGATAACGTCAACGTGGCTGCCATATTGAATTTCATCAAAAACATGTAAAACATTTCACAGGCCCAAAATTTTGTCTGATCTTCATGAAACTTGGCCTTTTTTGGCCATATCTAAAACTGTTCAACCGTAACAGCCAAACAGGAAGTGAACTTATATCTCAGCAATGTTTTCACGTATCAAAACCAAACTCCATACATGGACTCAGGATCCAATTAGGAGGAGGCTCAAGAAAATGTGGTGACCTTGGTGCTATAATCATAGAAAGTAGGCTCACATCTCAGCAAAGCTTTCACGTAAAGAAACCAAACTTTGTACATGGACTCATGACCCCATTTTGAGGACACAGAATAAATTTGGCTGTGAAAGCCAATCGAAATTAGCAGTGAAGCCACCAAACAGGAAGTGACCTTATATCTCAGCCAAACTTTTGTTGCTAGACATGAAACTTGCTGTGCTTACAGCCATATGTCTGATGTAACAGCATTGAGTTGCCATGGCAACTCTCACTTGACTACTTGGCCCCCTCATTGCTGCTTGCAGCTTATTTATTATTATTATTATTAGTAGTAGTAGTAGTAGTGGGCAATTCCATGCAAAGGTCATCCTTACCATGGAAAAAAAAAGTTGTGCATACGCAAATAGAACTGTTGTTAAAATCTTTATTTAGGTCTATATTTTATTGTTTGTCACTGATCTGATTGAATTTGATGGAGAATGACACTCTTTTTACATCATAAATATGGTGTGCAACCATACAGAAACAACATTTTTCACATGGTGATATTATACATATTTAAAAAGTGGATAAATGGACCCAAGGTTCAAACAAATTGTGTCATTTGACAAATTCCAGATTGACAAGGGAATGGTAGAGCAATGTCTGCTCAGCTTGCATTTAAGAGCACAAATCCTTACATTTGTAAGGCTTTTGTTTTAAGTCAGCAAGTTCCATGGCCATGTCACATCCATAACGTTTTATAGGAAAAGTTTATGCTACACATACAGTGTTGATGCGACAATGTCCATAGTGTCTGTGCAAAGCTGATTTATATCAATGTAAAGTGTGATGACCAAATTGTGCCCCTTTTTTACTTTTAAAACCTTTAATGGTGCGTTATGGATGTGACGTTATGGATGTTACATAATGTGAATTTACAAGACTGGGGACTTTATTATACCTCAAAGCCGATAAAACGTCTGTTCTGGTGGCATGTCAGTTTCAACGCATTTCACCTTAGTGTTTACAATTGACATTTCAAAGAATATTAGGTTGATCGATCAAAACCACAGGGAGGCCTTGCCTAACCATTAGCAAAACAAACATAATATTAAAATACCTCCAGTGATTAGCCTAGCCATAGCCTATTTTCAAGTGGCCTAATAACGAAAATCTGAGCAATTATCTTCCTGTAACTGTCATACTGTTGTTGTACAGTAACTGGATTATCGTGTTAGCTGGTGAAGATGGCTGACTTTGCAGCTGGAGTTAACATAGCAACCTCCTTCTGTTGCAGATCTGTTCAGCCTGCCGTTCATGTCTGTTTAACAAAGTTTAATTTTAAATGTGACGCGATATGCCATCATTTGAAGTGTCAGGTCCTCTGTAGCTAATACCCACAGAGTAACATTAGTAAGGGCAGCAATAAACTAGATGTACCGCATAGCGGTACATCTAGTTTATTAGCCGGTCTGTATGTGTTTATGTGTGTGTGCGCCTGTGTGTGAGTGTGTGTGTGTGTGTGTGTGCATGTGCGTGTGTGCACGTGCGCGTGCATGTGCTTTATGTGTGCAAATCACAAATGAGTGGGTATGGGTTAGGTTGATGCGGGCTCTTGAGACTAACATACCATAAATATTTTGTCATCTTGGGTGCAACGGTTCAGGTAGGGCTAGTTATTTAGGGGAGTGGCCACCAAGTTTCATGTTCCCTGGTGTTTCAGTAACCCGGGAATCACTGACCAAAATTGATGACGGTAAAATAAAAAAATAAATGTCTTTTTTATATTTTGAATGACTTGTTGTCCTGATTCTTCCTGTGAATCTTAGTGGGCTGAGGAAGCAATAATTTCATCGCTAGTTTTTCATGATTACTATTTCAATTATTTCATATCAAAATTCACTACTTAATTATGTATTTTATGTTTGTCGAGGACTGGTTCAGACACGTCACATCCATAACGTGAAACCGTCACATCCATAACGCCAGTTTTTCCTACATAATGCATTATGAAAATGATGCATAGTTTCAAAAACACACTTTTTGTGTTCATTCAAGTCTCCTTCATGCTACATATATCATAGTTTCGGCAGTTTCCTTCAAAATTCACAGAGTTTGTACAAAACATGTAATCTCTCACAAAAGTGTGTCCATTTCATGTCACATCCATAACACTGATAAAATGCCTTGTATTCTTAGGATGAAATTGATTATATGAAATTTGAGGATTTCTCAGTATTCAGAGGACAGAGGTTACATTAAAAGTTTTGCAAATTAATTCACTGATACTAATTTTGCCCCCACTCTAAGGCATTTTGTTTACCAATATGAGTCCAATTGTCACATCCATAACGCTGGAACTGCCCAGTAGTAGTAGTAGTATTATTATTATTATTATTATTATTATTATTATTATTATTATTGTTTTGGTTAGGGTGCATCTTAATTTATATTGGCAGTACTGGTCTTTAAATGTCAAGACAGATTTGTTCATTGCGGGTCATCTATGATGAAGACATCTATGATGGCTTTTGAAGAAACTACAGAATGAACAGGTAAAGTCCTGGCATGTGAACAGTGCTAGAATAGGCTATGTTTGTTGTAAATAGTCAATGTTGTAAAGCAGTGTTTCTCAAAGTGTGGTCCGGGAACCACTGGTGGTCCGCAAGCTATCCCAAGTGGTCCGCGAACAGACATGGTAAAATATAATATAGATGAGTTTGCAGCGTTGAACCAACTTGTATGTTAATCCAAACAGTTAAAGTAAGCTATGCCAGTTTAAATCATATGAATCCTCTGACACAATAAGCAAGGTGCAAAGGCAATAAGCAGTGTGGTTCAGTGAGTAGGCCTATTGTGTAATATACAGTACTGTTGAAGTAGGTGTACTCTTTTTTTTTAACAAAGTGGTCAATGAGTTTTTGTTTAATTGGTTAAGTGGTCCTTGGTCTGAAAAAGTTTGAGAAACACTGTTGTTGGGAGTAGGCTACTTCCTAAATCAGCTGACTGTGACTAATTCCTGTAAATCAGAGATAGAAACGTATAATATGTGTTCGTAAGAGTAATGTGTGTTTATCTGTTCAAATAAGTGCGTCAGGCCAGTGCCCTTTTGGATCCATGGAGTGGTCATCAGCGTGCCCTCTTGAGTTCGCCCACACTTGCCATACATCAGTCTTCATTCACAGTATTGATTACTGATGTGAAATGCAGCTGTTTACGTAGATTTTTACATCAACATTACTGGATTTGACTCGATTCAACTGAACATGCATCATACCAAATCATACATTACAGGTGCTTCCGTAATTTATTTTAAAGTTTATTTCATATAATCTGGATTTATTACACATAAAGTGACATGTCAAGCCTTTTTTTGTTTTAATCTGTATGATTATGGTTTACAGCTCATGGAAAAGTCTCAAAATATAAAGAAAATAATAATAAAGAAATGCTGACCTGAGAAGAGCTCTAATCAACTAATTAAGACTGAACCAGCTACCTAAATTATAAAACAGATTTGGTCTGCATCATACAACCAACATACTGTATGTGTATGTGTACATTTCTGTTGCTTGATGACCCAAATTATTTTATTTGCTGGAGTCCCTTCATTTCTGTGTTGCATGAGATCTCACTCAGCAGAAAAAAACATGTTAAGCCAAATCTACCTCAAAAACCATCCCAACCTTGTGGTTGCATATAATTGCAATCGGGAGACCATCAGTGCTACTTCATAGTTCCCCAAAAATTCAGAAATTTCCCTCACCAATTCAACACAGGTGCAGTTCAGGTACTTACCACAGGGGCAGCGCTGCATATGAGCAATGCAGAAGCCAAGAACACACAGACCGCACTCTTTTGCATTGCAGGGGTTGATTTCTTTGTGCTGTCTGAACATGTGTGCGCGTGCCCTCTTATATGCGGGCGGCATCAGGCATCAGCTGACCTGAAACACACTCACTGCCCCTCTGTTGACTAGGTAAATACCAGGCTGATCAGTAACTCTGTACAGAGTCGGCTTTGTGGCAGGCAGCTCTTATTAGAAAGAGGCTTAATTCACCGGCAGCCGTCTGCAGGCTAATCTCAGTCCCACATCGTTTTCCCTTTCCCCCGACCAGGCGAGACATTGGGGTGGGTGGGGTACATCCAAGCCTACAAACCATAATCTCTCATCATCCTCCTCAAACACGTACGTGGAGAAGCGCTCTTTGGCCTAGGCTGAGTGGGATACTTTTCGCATGGTGTTACCTCTCTGGCACTGCCCCCTCTCTGAAATTTAAAAACCCCATTAACATAGAAGGGGGTCAAAAATATGGCCAACCCAGCAAAACGTAAGCCTCCATCCCCCTTTTGCCGCAAGCACGTCGAGTAGTGGTCTCTGGAACTCACCTTACCTCTCAGGTACGGCCCCTTTGTCGGATTTGATCACCTCTGACCCTGGCGAAGCCATTCGACGGAAAGCCTCTGTGGCGAAATGTGTTAGTATGTAACTTCCCACTGTTCCAAGAAATTTGGATATGGAATTTGGGCCAGAAACGATTATGAAGAAATTATTATAATTTAAAGCGTTCACACCAGTAACTGTTTCAGACGATGCCAGACTGGGGTTTGCACCTCTATTTTACAGTGTGAAGAACTCATACCAACAACAGACACTTCAAATGGCCAATCTAGTCATTTTTATTCCAGAAATGTGCCTACCAACTGACATTTCTCTATTATCATTCTGATGAAATAAGAATTTGTTTTAGAAGTACATACTTATTTAACATTTGTGTGCAAACGGTATGGTTTAGAGTGTTTCTGTAGGGAGAAGGAACTACTGCCAAATAGAAAACAGCTTTGAACTCTAGATTTTATATTGATAGCGATAATGTGATACATAGGGTGAAGGTCTTATTCTGGACTGATTCTTGTGGTTTGCTGAAAGAGTTTGTGGTAAAGTGACCTTTAAAATCCACTTATCGCTCCTTGCAATCACAGGACTGAAAGCACAACTGGCGATAGCATCATCAGTAATGTAATCTCCTGTTTCTCACAAAGAAGCCAGAGTGAAAGACAAGTCTCGCTTTCCTCAATTCACATACAGAAACATGTCTTTAACCCTTAGCTGCATACAGTAAGTGTTTTTTTTTTGTAATTTTACATTTTTATTGTATAATCTTCCATGTTATCCTCAAATAGGTTGTCTTTGACATGAGGCCATTTGGATTTGTATCTAATTGGTACATTTTTAAAATAATTGCATTTTTTGTATCAGTACCACACTTTTCCATACGTGGGGTCAAAAATGACCCCAAGCATTTTCTATGGAATTTCAAAGGTTAAGCCTAGGAACCTTTGATTTTTATCAACTGTGACTATCAGATATACATTTACTGATGTATTATCAACAACTTTTCATAACATATCAATATACGTATCCTAGGAAATTACAAAAAACTGCATGTTGCCTTCAGGCAACATTGAACCGTAATGGACTCGCATATGGCCATGCCAAATATACTAAGTAGGGAAGCACCTGTATGAAGTGCATGAGTGTGCTTCATAAAGTTTTATAGAATGCCATCACTATGGTTGAGTATGTGCCCTGACTATCATACCAACATCCAAGGCTTTTTGGTGTTGCGGTGAAGCTGCATGTTTGCAACCCTGTAGCCCCAAGTTTGAGGCCTGACTGATCCCTCTATTTGCTATATAGAGGGAGAGCAGATAGCTAACAAACGTTCAGAAAAAGTCCTGTTGGCAAATTTGAGGAAAAGTCGGTAAAGGGGCTATTTCACACAATTTGAGGGTGCTGAATTCAAATATTTTGTTCACCAAGCTCAATTTTGAGTTTTACGCTTGCTAATTAGCATAATTCACATACTTTTTGGTATTGCCATCAGATATCATAGGAATTGCAAAAAATAAGACATTAATATACTCTTTATGTATCAGATATGTAGTGGGACAGGACAGGAATTACCCCAATGACCCTCAAGTAGCAAATGAAAATAAGCTAAAATTAAAATATAAATTGAAATAATAGCTAAAATTCAGTATGACGTTTAGAAGCAAAATAGATTCCTTGATAATAAATTGATAGAATAGTAGGTGACTGCTCATTTTTCTGTAGAAAGTACTTTGTCACTAACTATTATGGACAGTTGTCAGTCTTTACAGAGGATTTACACTGTATTTTTTTTTACTGTAAAGGCGACTGTGCTTGCCTAGTTAAAACATCTCACTGGTGCTCTTTCCTATCATTCAAATCCCAGCCATGCAAAAAAATGGAAGAGTGTGCATGTTTGAGGGTTGCTGAAGAGTGCTATGGAGATTGCATTATTTGCAAATAAAAATAAAATTTAGACAAGATATCCTTTATAGTGCAACAAAAAGAAACATTCTCCAGTGCATCATTACTGCATATGATGCTGAAAGGGAAGTGGACCTAGGACAAATCCTCAGCTATGAACTGATTAATGTCCCTGTACTGTAGCTATTGCAGATAGCGATGGTTATTTGTGAAGGGGAAATAAGTCATCCTCACTCAAGTGCTGTCTAGCAATGTGGAATGTCCAGTAGTGATCACTGCAAAAACTGCTCATTCAACACTGGTAATAGATGCTCAAGATCTAGTTATGTCTTTAGGACTGACTGCAGCACATTAAAGAAGTATGCAGGAAAGTTTGTAAGAAACTTTTGTATTGTTATTTGGTATTTGTTATGTGGTAGCAAATGATGTTGACTATCAAAGAAATAGACCTAATGTAGGAATGCACACAGATATTGCAACAGATACGCTCAGGCCAATCCAAACTTTTCTCATCTGTTCCTCGTTGGTGGAACACACTGCCAGTTCCTACAAGGGCAGGGTTATCCCTCTCCATTTTCAAAAAACTCCTGAAGACCCAGCTCTTTAGAGAACATATCCTCTCATAGCACCACAACAAGTCTTGCTGATCCTAGCACTTACCATCCGTCTTGAACTGACACTCAACTGTTTAAAAACAGCACTCACTGATGCACTTATTCTTACTGTACTCTACCGTTTTTTAAATTGTCCTAACATTGTTAAGAGAATTGCTTTAAAACTTAACTGTTACCATGTTGTTAGTCGCTTTGGTTAAAAATGCGTCAGCCAAATGTAATGTAATGTAATGTAATGTAATGTAATGTAATGTAATAATGGTGTAGGCATATCTGATTAAGACCCAAAGAGTGGTTGAAACGTACTTATTAAATTACACTGGAGCAAAGAAGACCATCTTCACTTTTTTCCCTTTGCAACTGTCAAAGAAATCCCATAAAAAAATTATTCCCGCTATCTAAGTTCATATGTACTGTAGGATATATTCTGAGTTGAAGGTTATCTGTGCAATTTGTTATTGTGATGAAATGCATTAAACACCACGAGTGACTCACTATGTTAGCAATAAAAATATGGTTGTGTTTTGATTAGAATTTCCGAGTTTATTACATGTTAACTGTAATCATGTTCCCATTAAATACGTTAATAAACTATAGTATGGCTTCTTTAATGCTAAAACATGTATTTAGAGAACACTTTTATTTGGTTTTAGTGATTCCTTTGGAAATCAACCCAATCTAGGGAAAAATAAGCAAAAATAATCGCTATTTTATGTTAAAATGCTGATTATGCGACTTAGAACTCAGAATTGAGCTTGGTAAACAAAATATTCAGAATCAGCACCCTCAAATTAGGTAAGAAGGGTGGTTTACCAACTTTTCCTCAAATTTGCCGTCAGAAGTTCTCTTCTGTGAAGCTGCTCTCCCCCTAATAGGCCTACCCCCTGTGTTTCTCTTTTGAGACAAATTGCTTACTAAACTTTCAGAAAGTCAGGTGCAGGGCTCAGGGGGAAAGTGGATGTTGTAATGTGTGTGTGCATGAGTATGCATGGTACAATGTTGCCATGAGGCAACACATCTTAAAAATACAAATGTTTTTATTATTATTATTGTTCTTGTCATATCATCATCAAAACATCTTTAAGTTTATAGCATAAAACGCATTCATTAGGGTCATTTTTGACCCCACTCGTGGAAGAGTGTAGGTGTTGGTAGGTCATGCATCTAAGGGTTAAAACACTGCTGTTCTACATTAATCATTACATGCATACATACAAAAGGCACTAACTGCCTTGATTGAAATGGTATACTGTGTAATACAAAATTAATGTAGCGTGTGAGGTGGTTGGTTGTGAAGTTGTTGTAAATATGAATACGTTTTGTGCACACAGTAGGCCCTACAGCCAAAACCATGATATCTGATATGTTTACTTATATTGCATTGTGTTGCTCCCCAATAAGACCCACATCTTTATATTACTTGATGGATTAAGCGGCGGTTGTTTTTTTCTGTTTGGTCTTTATGGAATGTGGATGATCATGAATGTGGAGCAGAGTTGGATGGCAGGTGACAGAGCTGTACACTGTGCTATGATGACCTCTTGTGGCTTACCTGGATATTTCATCATGAGAAAGTTCTTCAATTATTTAACTTAACTTACATTCAAGGTTTTATTATTTTACCCCATTAACACAAAAATATAAAATGCAGTGACCACTGGTTTTATGTTTTTTTTATTAAGTGATATATATTTTTTTATTCAGATTCAAGCAAACAAAAGGAAATGTATTTCGCAGACAAAAAGCACAAGGCTCATAAAAAATAGGCGTTCAACTGTTAATAAATCTGAAGCTCATGTCTAAAACCCATTTTACATAACCTTACCCCAATTACAATTTAGTGCTTGCCTAACTTTAAATATCACATCGTCATGGAAAGAGTGTCCATACACCACATTATATCTGAAGAATTCTCAAAGCTTATACAAGCATTCAGAAACATTTAAACCTCAGAAATTCTAGGGGTTAGATATAGAAAATGACTCAACCTAACATTAACATTAGCAAAAAACTCAGTTTTAAAAATGTACCCAAAAGTAGACGAGTAGGCAGTATTTACCATTGAATCGATGTAATGTTGAGGCTCAGGTGATCAAAATGGCTAGCAGAAAACATAAAAACCATCTAACTATCCTGGCATACGAGCCATCAAATGCATCAAAGCTAGGCTCTCTGCTGTATTGCTTACTGTTGTTTGCATTTCCCCATAGGACTCTTTGGGCTTTTGGGTCCCTTTAATGCCTTCTTGCTGGCTTTTTTCTGCTTTTTACCCACACTGCTGGAACTGACTTCAGCTGTAGCCCCCAGTTCCTGCCCCTGGGGTAGTGGCCCCTGCCCCTCTTCCTCCTCTGGTTTCTCAGCTATGGGAGAATCAGCTTCCATCTCTTCTGAAGATGCTACACTGTGCAAAACCTCACCTACCTCAGCAGACAGATAGGCACTGCTAACTTCCCCTGTTTCTGTTTGTAAATCTAGGTCTTCTGTCACTTCCAGTGTCTGTAGAATCTCCAGAGTCTTCTCTGATTCCTCAATCTCCATCTCTATTTTCCTTGGTTGTGGTTCAGCACGCTGTTGCTCTGCTTCTACACTTACTGACTCTGGGTTGGCCTGCTCTGTCTCTAGTGCAGCTTCTGTCTCAGGCTTTTCCGCTGCTATTTCCAAGCCAACTGGCTCCTCTGCTTCATCAGATACTGCTGTGGTCACTATTCTCTCTGCTTGTTCTCTTTCTACATCGGCATCACCATTATCTGATTCTGTGCTCACCTCAGACTCATGTGTCTCTGCCGCCACACCTTCAGACTCAGTCTGAACCTCTTCTCCCTCTGTGCCTGTCTGATGGTCTGGCTGTTCTGCTGTTGCCACCTCTAAATCAATCCCTGCTTCTGTGACTTTGTCAAGTCCAAATGTAGCCTCTACTAATTCTCCCTCAGCCACTAAGGAAGCTCCAGCCTCCTCTACTCCTGCTACATCTGGCACAGGATGCTCAGGTGATTCTTCAACCACTGATTCTGCCTGTATTTCCACAGTTGGCATGGACATCTCAGATTCAATGGGAGCAGCATCCACGGACACCAGCATCATGTCCTCATCGTCACATGGTTGCACCCCCTCTGACTTAACTGGTGTGACATTTGCATCTAATACTGCTTCATCATATCCATCTTCCTCTACGCACTCTGACTCACTCAAATCATCTGTTTGTTCTGAATAGGCTGTGGAGCACTGTACCGACATACTCCCTGCGTCAGACATGTCCCCATCATCTATGGGCTCTTGTTCTTCTTCATTTCTTTCTGATTGGTCTTCAGATGCATCCAAAGACCCACCCTGTAAGTCCTGCTCAGCTACCCTTAAAGTTACATTGGGCATCTCTACATCCAGTGTGGAACCAACCACCTCTTCCCTCAACAGCTGTTCATGACTAGAGGGATCCATCTCTTGCATTGGCTTCTCTGCTTCTGGGAAATCCACATTAGAGTCTTCCTCAATCTGTAGGTCTTGATGCTCCTCCACATCTTGACTAGATGTTTCAGCCTCTGGCATTTGTCCGGTGTATTTCTTTACCTCTTCCACCTCACGTTCTTCTTCCACAAAGGCTGGATCTACTGTCTGCATCTCCACAACATTGGGCTCCAGAGATTCTTCATCAATGAGCTCCTGTGTATCTTCATTCTTTTCTGTTCGGTCTTCAGATGCATCCAAAGATTCCCCCTTTAGGTCTTGCTCACCTTCACTCAAAGGTATATTAGATATCTCTACATCCAGTGTGGAACCAAGTTCCTCTTCTCTCAACAGCTGTTCTTGACTAGAGAGATCCTTCTCTTCTTGCATTGACTTCTCTGCTTCTACGTCTTCCACTTTAGAGCCTTCCTCAATCAGTAGGTCTTGATGCTCCTCCTCATCATGTCTTGATGTTTCACTCTCTGGCATTAGTCCAATGTATTCAATTATCTCTTCCACTTCCCTCTCTTCCTCCAGAGAGGCAGCATTGGACTCCAGAGATTTTTCTGCAGTGACCCCATCCATCTCAGATGATACTACTTGAGTCAAAATTACACCATCACCCTCTGTGGCCACATCTTTGGTTTCCTCCAGTGCGGTCTTCACCAGCACTTGGCTTCTTGTAACCTGCTGCATTTGTAGGTGAGTAATCTCCATAGCCTCTATCTCTGCTGGTTCAGTGCCCTGAAACATATCCAGTGATGCCTCTGGGCCAGGGCTCTTGTCTGTATCCAGCTCTATTTCAGTCTCTGAAACAGCAGTTGTCTCTTGATGTGAAATGGTAATGTTTGTTGAAGGAGTAAATTCGTAGTGTCCATCGACATAGCTTGCTTTTCCATCCCCAGGGCCTGATTCTTCTGCTTCAATATTGTCTTCCAGTGTCATGCTGGATACCTCATCTTCAATCTCCTCAGCATGTGTGCCCTGGGTTGCAGATACCTCCTTTGCACTCCTTGACGAATTGATTGTATCCTTGACCATTCCTGACTCACTTTGCAGTAAGTGTGAAGCACTGATCTGGTCTGCTACCAGATCAATGATGTCAGTGTCCCCTGGTGATATTTTAGAGAGAAGAACTGTGTCAGATGCATACTCATCCACTGCCCACCCAGCATCTGTTTCTTCAAGTATAGTTTCTATTAAATTCCCTGCTGTCACTTCAGGGACTGTGTGGTGGGTAGTGTCCTTCTCAGTCTCTGACATTTCTGGTGAGGCTGTCACATCTAAGGCCTGCGAGGAGACAGGTAGGCTTTCCTCATGGTCCACAGTGGCTTCCACCTCTGGACCACCAAGTTCATTAGACACATCTTCAGACATAACTGTGACTTTCTCAGTGCTGTCTATCTCCAGTTGAAATTCAGCTTTGTCAGATTCAACCACCACTGCCACATGCTCCTCTGCCAAATCAATCCCTTGTATCTCCTCTGAGACCTCCTCTTGTTGGGTTGTGTCTGTGACCAGATCATCCACAGCAGGCACACTGGGTCCCTCAAATAACTCCTTCACAGTTCCAGTTGCTATAGGAGGAACTTGGGGAATGGTAGAAACAGAAAAGGTCTCCTCTACTCCCATGCTTGGGAAAGAGCTCATGGGTAGTCCTGCAGGGGCCAGACCAGGGCTGCTGACGCCCTCAGTGAACCTTGTGCTGAAAAGTGATTGCTGGGATTGTGGCCTTGAAACATGGGTGATGTTGCTCTGCACCATGTTAACTCTCTCGCTGCTCAGCTGACCACTTTCATAGGTTGGTATTGCTGGACTTTTGAACTGACCTGTTGGCCACAGTGTCCTGATGCTTTCGGGGGCATCTGGCTTCTTTCCTACCTGCCTGTCCAGTAGGACCACCCTCTCTTGTGCGGGGGTATATATCTGCTGGGGAGCATGGGTGAATGTTTGGCCCTGCGTCACTGCCACGTCCCCTGGCTGCCTTTGCACCAGCACCACACGATGTGACCCAGCAGTAGTCACCCTTGGGAGAGTGCTGTGTTGAACAAGGGTCTGACCACCCTGAAGCAGTAGTGTGGGGCTTGTTGGGGTGGTTGTTTGGGAAGGAATAACTCCCTGTATCACAGGCCCACTGTTGACCAGAAGTACACCCTGACCTAGTCCCACGGGAGATCTCTTAGCCAGTACTACTCTGTGCTGAACCTGTGGCTCCACTAAGTAGTACAGGGGCTGCTGCTGCTGCACTAACACAGTCTGGGTAGGCACAGTTTGACTCAGGTGCATTCTGGGAAGTGTAGCAGAGCTGCTGATGGTCCTGGTGGTATCAGTGACTGTCGGTTGGATAGGAGGCAGTGGGGGAGGACTCTGGGCAACCTTTGTCGTGGTGGTAGAGATGGAGCTTTCTCTCTTGACATCGGTTTGCAGAGATGCAGCCTTGCTTACAGCAATAGGTTTTGGGGGTTTGCAGATCTGGGCAAGGGTGGTGAACTTTGGCCCCAGATTGTCAAGGAAGGCGAGGTCATCATCAGACCCAAGGAGGCTACAGCAGCCCACGGAGCCAGCAGGAGATCCCTGCCCCTCGTAGTTGTACACCAGCAGACAGTCATTTAATTTGCAGTTTTGAGTTTCATGCATCGCCTTCTGTGGAAGCAATACACATCATTCAGATATTTTATTTGCCGACATATTCACGGTTAAGGGCCTGTGTCCACCAATCATATATTTTGTGCCGACGGCGGCTATTTTCTATACAAATCCTATGAAGTTCAGCATTCACAGCGCTCAGCGCCCTCGGCGGAAAAAAGCCCTCGGCGCTGACCGTTTTTTTTCTGCAGATCGCTGAAAGTATAAATCTGTTCAACTTTTAGAACAGCGCTGGGCTCGTCAATGTCACTTCTCTCATGCTAGCCAATTGAAATCAAGGAAGGGGCGGGACCTACACTATCAACAATGTTTGTAGTGGCAGAGGAAAACTCAATCAGCCAAGTCCTATGTGACTAAATATTAAACCACTGCTGCAAACCAAACGCAAATTACAAAGCCTAGAGGGATGACCTATTCTATTGTAATGCCAAATGAACTTATTTTGTCTGTCAAAGTCATATTTAGTGAGCTGAGTCCTGAACGATTGCTGCCATTTCAGTTAGCTAGTTAGCTAGGCAGACAGTTTTGGTAACATAGCAACAATAAACACTTGACCGAAGCACTCTGAAAATGAGGTTGAGGTCGCTGTCACCACAAAAACGAGATTAGTGGACACAGGGCCTAAGGTTGAACTTCCAGTAGCATCTTCACAGTCTCATTGATCCGATCCTACACATACTGAGACTGTGAATTCATACTAAGGCTGTGAATTCTTTCTCACCTGAGAATAATATCCATGAAGTAAATCATCAGGTAGTGTAATCCCTTCAAAGATGTCTCTCTCCATGTGGGTATGAGAAGTATAAAGTTCCTGCCTCCTCCCTGAGCCAAACGAATTCTGATGGAATCCATGGTAGTCTGTCTCCTGCATCCCGCCCATCATCTCCTGATGAAATGTCCCTCCGGCTTCTCCATAGAAGCTTCCTGAGCTTTTACCGAGCAGACCCGTTGAGGACTTGGTGGCAACATTAGCGACATTCACAGCACTTACAGGTTGGCCTGCATTGGCAAGGGTGACTGGGCTGCTGAAGAGAGGGACCTCCTACACGTAAAAAGACATTAACCAATAGTTATGAAGAACATAACTCAAGACTAAAGGAGAAAATTACAGATTTCAAAAATGTAGAATCCTCAACTAGAACGAAGAACTTTGTTAGTGTCTAATCAAAGGATTATATGGATCCTACGTACTGTTGTAATGTCAAAACAATTAGTTGATTTGAATACATAACCACTTGTTTTAGAATGTTACATCTAACAAAGACAAGAGCATTGATGTTCTGTATGAATCCAGTGCACTCCATTATGTTACCTTGTCCTCTCCATTTGATTCAATGTGATATGGAATGAGGTACTCTTTAGCATCGAAGGGCATTTCAGTGAAATGTGCAGCCGCTGCTCCACACTGGCAGAACAGTAGCAGAAGAGGGACCACTACACAGAAGCACACACAGAAAAGAAAATTCTGTTAACT
The DNA here is from genome assembly GCF_046254945.1 of Alosa pseudoharengus. NCBI lineage: Eukaryota > Metazoa > Chordata > Actinopteri > Clupeiformes > Clupeidae > Alosa > Alosa pseudoharengus. The sequence goes on along the minus strand of NW_027468576.1, from coordinate 13,055,553 downwards.
TAGGGGTGGTTCTTTAAAAAAATCCTATATGTTCGGTTCGCTTCTCTCGGTTCAGGGCATGTGTGCATCGTGTGCATTGTGCAATGTAGCCTCATGCCCATATGTGACCTCAGACATTTTTTTCCCTTTTGCCTGAAAGCGGAGCTGTGGAGTGCTGCAGGTCACGTGTGGAGTGGGAAGAGATAATGAAGGTAGCCCAGAGTTGGAGGATGCGCATAAGTCTGGTGTGTGGGAACATTTTGGATTTAATTTTACCTAATGACAACAGCGGAAACAAAACGGTAGATAGAGCTGTGACTGTGGGCAAGCATTGTGCAACACATATTCATTATTAGGGCTTTCAGACATAACCTCCGGAGTATATGCGGAGGTTTGTCAAACAGAGGTCCGATCCTTCGGGTGATTCAGATAAGATGCTAACCTACTGACCTTATACTGACCTATGTGTGAACGAACAACATACATGCACATTACAGAATCTCCGTGTGGTTGTCGAGTGAGGGGTGGGGTCAAAGATAATGAATGCGTAGCAAGATGGGTCGTCCTAGTTCATGTCTATGAGGGCAAAGTGGAGTTCAGTCAGAGACGGGCTCTGGTTCAGTTCCCGCCTGCACAGGGGCGTGTCACTGACGTATGACTTACGTTTGAACGCCTCGGTTCCACGCCAGACAAGCCGGAGTACAAAATAAACTTGGTGTACACCTTCATTAATGTTGATTTTCTCCCGACTGGGAGAAATGTGCATCCATTGCTCAGAAAAATAAGGCTTTGACAAATTCTGGGAAATTCTTGGATTCTGCCATAGACCTCAATGTTAAAAAGAGAGCCCGATCACTGCATAAATGTGCGGGGGCGTGTACTGCTACCCTATTTGCATAAATTTCCAGGGACAGGAAATGGCCTCTCATGAAGTATCTTCGTAATCAACCATCTTTGGTGGGGTCTTGCAGAGTTCGCAAGAGGCGTGATATGACGCAGAATATATGCGGCCGCTGTCACAGCTGCTGTTTTTGTTTAGGCCTACAAAATCTATGCATTATTTAGGCTGAAGAAGAAAAATCTATTGTGCGTAGAAGTAGTCACGTAAGTGCGCATACTTGAAGCTGACAACTTTATACAGCCCTATAAAGGCTAAAGTTACCTTTAGTTTTGTTCCAATTTACCGTTGTGTATGGCTTTAAACATCATGTGCGCTTTAACATCAGCCTATAAGCATTATTCCAGCTGCGCTAAGGTTTTGACAAGCACCACAAATTTGCCTACCTTTTTGTAGCCCATCTGAAATAACTTCAAAACTTTGCTATGTCCCCTCCATCCTTTCGTTGTTTTCAAAAAACGTTTTATATCCATGATGGCCTTGAAGTCTTGAGTTTGTGAATTTGCTTAAATAAGCTTATTATGTGCTGTTAACCAGCAACCATAGACAGTAAAAGAAAGCAGCAAGTAGCCTTCGCTACAATTTCTGTAGTTGCTGCGTCCATTCATTGTTATTCTCTCTCCTGCTCAAACAAAAGTTGTGCGTGCATTAAGTTGATGATAACGTGTTTACAAACTCCACTTTACATAAAATAAATATTGTAAATAGCCCACTGTCATGCAGTTAATGGGATACTGTGCAGAGTTGGAAAGTTAGGTCAACTTGGGAAGTGTTTCTCGTTGCCTGTTGGTAAGGTACAGCCGTAGCTTACACCTGCAGGAGCGATTGCTTGGGCGCCTGTGTTGCGAACACATTTCCACAAATCACGGATGTGTTGATGACATAAATTAGGAAATATTAGAGGACTTAATGAGACGAACTGCATGCCGATTCCATTTAACCCAAATGCCCCAGCAGCAGCACGGGAGAGGAGAGCTTATCTGACAGATCTGCATTGTCTATAGCAGTGTTTTTCAACCTTTTTTGTGCCACGGCACACTTTTGACACTTAAAATGTCCCACGGCACACTAACATCCTGTGTGAAGACAAAAAAAAGAAACATACCATAGCCTAAAATTTCAAATACACAGATATGGCCTTATTATGGCTTCTATGCAAGACCTGCTCAATAAAACAAGGGCCCTCTGTTTCATTTGTAAGTAACTATATCTAATTTAATTGTTGTTATGAACTGGATATGTGATGATTCTGTGAATACTGGATATGGGACCCCCGTTGTACAATGCCTGTATACCACAAATAGTGCAATCATACAATCAATGAGAGCGTGTGGTTATGTGGTTATAAATTCTTTGATGCAACAGTTGCTTTTCTGGACCAGTGAGTGACATTTGGGTAATTTTCTGCGGCACACCTGATGATCTCTCACGGCACACTAGTGTGCCCCGGCACAGTGGTTGAAAAACACTGGTCTATAGTGAGGTAATGTTAGATTACATTGCAAAAATATCACCATGCATTCATAAGCTCGTGATTCAGTGAGAGTGATCCCAAAACATTGGAAAGTGACATTTCTGTATTACATTTTGTTAAGAGGAAAAATCAATAGCAAACTGTTCACAACTGACTATAGCACTGTGAACCGTTCCTGGTTGCGCCTGGCTAATCCGCCATCATAATAGCAATCCGCTATGGAACAAGCATGCCTGTTGTTAAAGGGAATGTGAGATGACGCTCTGATTGGTTTATTGCACGTTACGCCCAAACCACACCCATGAATAATGTAGCTGCTACAGACCACCCTATTTTAGATTTGCGTCGGGCGCAACAGTCAATTTTCCGCCGGTAAAATAGAAACAGCGCCCAAGATCCGCCCACAAAGCGATTTGCGCCAAGTCAATTGCGTTAAAGTGCAAGATATAGCCCTGTATGTGTTTATTGCATTTAAGTTGGGTTTTCTTCGTTTTCATTTTCTCTAGCTAGGCATTATTCATTCTCAACAAATATCGGGCTCAGCAGTGAGATGAGAAGGCTTTCAATGAACAGAAAACCGACCGTGTTGGCTAACAATTTATTAAATACTCCTGTTATTGTCGTCAACGACGTCGTTGTACTGCCTTTTTAGCGCCTTCTGCTTATGATGATTTAGTCTTTTGAATTCCTTGCGATGCGGTTGTAGGCCTACATCAATGTGTCTCTTGCCGTTCCCTTCATCTGTTCATGACGCTGTCTGCCCTCATAGACAGTACTATGCCACTCTATCATGACCCTGGCATTTAAGTGCTCCCGCAACATGGACATTGACACGCCCTCAAGTGGTGTGAATCTTAACCGCATGTTCTTTGCTTCGTTCAGACATAGCTCATTTACATAATGTCCGGAGGAAATACTAGGAGGGGAGAAGTAGAACAGCTGGCTAAGTTCGGACTTCCATATGACCGTTTATGTTGTTCAGATATAAGGCCCAACCGTTTAACATCTGCAGAACCTCGGTCTTACACGTATGTCTGAAAGCCCTAGTGCTAGTGCAGGCCCGGAGTGGAAAACTAGGACAAACAATTGCCACAGGATAATTGTATGTGTTCAGTTTTGCTTGGGGGCTTGTGGAATAAAAAAAGGTGTATACCGGTGGTCCTACATCAAATGCCACATGCGAGTTATGTGCTACGTCCTGTGTGCAAGGATATTTGTGTTTGTGTGCGTACTAGCGTGTAAGATGTGTGTGTGTGTGTGTGTGTCTATTTACACAATATGAGTGCCAGTCCAAGAATCATTAGACCAATAGTGGTCATCCCCACGTTGACTGAGGAGCTGGTTTGCTTGTTTGCTGCTGCCTTGAAGCCACATCCTCCTCCCTCGTCACATGTGCACACTACCACCTCCATGGTCTGTCTGTCTGGGCAAGTTGAACCCTGGGCATCAGACACCTCCACTGTTATACGGTACATCCCTGGCCACAAGGGCTCCTTGGCCCAGAAAGCAGCTGTGGTGTCTGCCAAGGAGAAGAAACGGAGCTCCTTTACAATAGAATGATGAGCCATGTTTTGGCTAGCCTTATTGAAAGTATGCTTACATTTTAGCTAGAGGTTTTTTGGTCTAGGCAAAATTAAAAAAGACTACATGGTATTTAGATTTTAGATAAGATATATGGAAGATATTGTTCCCAAAAGAAATCTTGTGAGCCCTGAGAAATGTTACTCTTACCATCGACTGACTTCATTTCCCATGCTCCTTTGGTTTCCTTTTCAATGAGCCTAAAGGACAGAGGGTTTGCATTGTCGTCTGCATCGAAAGCAGAAATATTCACAACTTTGGCATCGGTGCAAGCACTCTGGTAAGTGCTTGTCAGCATGGGGCAGTGGTCATTTGAATCCTCCACAGTTAGGACTATAGTTCCAGTGACAGTTTTACTTGGCATTTCTAAAAACAAAAACAGCCACAATGTTTTCAGACATTATGTTTATGATTCTAAACATTGTGTTGTCTGCCATTCCACATTGTTCATGCCAACGACACCAGTTTCTGCATGTAGGCCACCAATATGACTCATAAAGTATGAGTAGGGTAAGTAAGGAATATCCCCATACATTATATACCTCTTATCCATTCAGAAATCATTTGACTTGATATAACTTATGCTTAACTTGCCATCTGTCATGCAAAGGATCAAGGCTTTGTAAGTCCCGTTGACCACGAATGGAGACTCTCGATCTGGCACCTTGTTTAGTTTAATCTCCGCTGTTGTCTCGTCAATGGTAAACCAATTATCAGGATCATGACCTTTAGCATATCTGATTACAAAAAATAATAATTGTTCTTCAAAGAGCATAACGATTATTTTTATCTGCATAATTTTAGATGTTATACAGTGTCTTTATATAGAACATCTTTCCTGATATAGTGAAAAGCGAGTGTTATTGTTTGTGTTGTTTGTTGTACAGACCTTACATTTTCGGCCACCTCTCCAGTATCTCCATCTGTGGCAGGGTAGGTGGCGATCACCATGGGGACTTTCACAACCTCTGGGTCCTCTGCCACTGATATCTCCTTCACTTCTGGGTGGAAGCCTGGGCCATCTGGCTTGTTGTTCACTGCAATCTTTATTGGGTAACTTTTCCCAGGTTTTTTACCTGGCCCTGGACTGGGTTTGGTGCCTGGTTTGGTTCCTGGTTTTACCCCAGGGCTGATGCCTGGTTTTGTGCCAGGCTTAGCTGGGCCATCAGGTCCAATAGGGACTATACCGGGCCCTCCAGCTCCCCCGGGTCCAATAGGGACTACACCAGGACCCCCTCCTCCTCCACCACCACCACCTCCTCCTCCACCGCCACCACCTCCTCCTCCACCACCTCCTCCTCCTCCACCCCCTCCACCACCACCGCCACCACCTCCTCCTCCTCCACCTCCTCCTCCACCACCTCCTCCTCCACCCCCACCCCCTCCTCCACCACCCCCACCTCCTCCTCCACCTCCTGAAGGGTTTATTCCTGGTCCAGGTAAATCTATCTCCAAGCCCAAAGCTACAGCAGTTCCATTGACAAAAGGAGCAACATTCTCAACCAGCATATCCAGGTCGATTTCCTTGATTTTCTCATAATCCACTGGCTGTTTGAGGCATTGGGGATTATTTTGAGTTGTTCATGACACATAGGGGAAAGGGGAAAGGAGAAGATACATAAGACACTAACAGTAGCTTCAACTTTGCAGCTCAGTCGAGTTAACAAGTAATGTGGTACGTAAAAAAATACAAGTCATCAAATACAGAATGTCTTTAATGACTTGTTTAACATTTTTCCATTACATTTGTTAAAAGTTCACCATTTGAACAGCTGAATGCCAGCCTAGGGCTACCTGATTCAGCTTAGATTCTTGTGGGAAAAATGTGACAATATTAGATAAAGGATGCTCATCAAAAACAAAAGGAAACCGCTTGTTTTGAAGCTTGAATTTCATCCTGTTGTGAAATGCTTCCCCAATGACAGGCATGCAAGTCTGAAATTGCATACCTTAATCAGCTTCAGGATGCCCTCGTTAGTCAGTGGGTCAGTTTCGATGGTGAACAGGCCTTCCTCGTTCCCGGACACAAGGTGAAACACCGCCAGCCAGTTATCGCTGTTCTCTAAATCCACATCGAGAGCTTTGATTCTCATCACCACCACCACGTCTTCTGTTCCTTCATCCACATTTCCAGAGTACTGAGGATGAATACGGAGAAAGGACACATATCAGGTGATAAAGCAGCAGGGTTATGTATGCAGTGCATTACTCAGAGTGAATCCGCTGTCTCTCAGATCCTCAGCGTCACATTTAACTGACAGGGCCCCTGAGCATTTCCCATGACAATCATTAATACAGAGGTATACTTTCATTTGAGTGTGCACTTTGATCGTTGCCATAATATGTAACTTGGGAGGAAATATGAACAGACTTGTTGAGGAATGCTTTTTCTTAACATTAAAGCATGTGAGTTTTCTCCTAGTATCTTAACCTCACGAGATAACTGAATCACTCTTTTACCACGTTTTAGCCTCAATTATGGGGCAGCCGTGGCTTACTGGTTAGTGCTTCGGACTTGTAACCGGAGGGTTGCCGGTTCAAACCCCGACCAGTAGGCACGGCTGAAGTGCCCTTGAGCAAGGCACCTAACCCCTCACTGCTCCCCGAGCGCCGCCGTTGTTGCAGGCAGCTCACTCCGCCGGAATTAGTGTGTGCTTCACCTGTGTGCTGAGTGTGTTTTACTAATTCACAAATTGGGATAAATGCAGAGACCAAATTTCCCTCACGGGATCAAAAGAGTATATATACTTATACTTACTTATACTACAATCTTTTTGTGCACTTGTGAACAAAATGTGTTGTGTCTATCCAACAGATCTCCTATACCTTGTGGAGGAGTTTGAGCGAGGCTAAAGCTAACTCCACATCGACTCGCTCTTCCAAGCCTTTTCCCACAATAACAACACCTATGTGAGAATGCTGTTCATTGACTTTAGTTCAGCATTCAACACCATCATCCCCTCCAAACTGATCACCAAACTCAGTGAACTGGGCATCAATACCTCCCTCTGTAACTGGATTCTGGACTTGCTAACCAACAGACCTCAATCTGTTAGGTTAGATAACCACACCTCCTCAACCATCACCCTGAACACCAGCGTACCACAGGGATGTGTGCTCAGCCCTCTCCTTTACTCCCTCTTCACCTATGACTGTACACCTGTACATGGATGTACAGCCGACAGCAACTCGCATGTACAACCGACAGCAACTGTTGCAGATACGGAAAGAAAACAGCAGTATCGATGTTTTGGACATAAAAACAGAGACGCTGGCAGAACTGGGAATACTTCGCCTGCCTACCACAACATCGGACCCGTCTGCTTCACCTGGCCGGCGTCACCGCAAGCGGTGTGCCAGGACAAGGAAGAGAGGCAAGCGAGCTGGCGTCGGAACAAGGCTAGCAGCCAACCCAACTCGCCCAGCAATACCATCCATATTCCTGGCGAACGTAAGATCACTGGACAATAAGATGGACGGCATTCGGTTGCTAAGATCAGCAAACAAGACAGTGAGTAACTGCTGCGTGACTGTTCTCACTGAATCATGGCTCAACGATAACATCCCCGCTATACACCTGGAGCAGCTAACGTGCTATCGAGCTGACCGAGCCCTAGCAGACAAAAAACGTGGTGGAGGAGTTAGTGTTTACACACATGATGCTTGGTGCCGAGACGCTACGGTAGTACATAGACACTGCTCTCCACTGGCGGAGTTTATGATCATTAAATGCCGACCCTTCTACCTCCCCAGGGAATTCACCGCGACACCGAGACAGGAGCATGGCACTGAATGAGTGCCATCGGGCCGTCAGTGAACAACAAAGTGAACACCCGGATGCCTTCACAATCATCGCTGGAGATTTCAATCACGCCAATCTCAAAACTGTACTACCAAAATTTCACCAACATGTAAACTTCCAAACAAGAGGACAAAACACCCTGGACCTTGTTTACACCCCACAGAAAGAAGTCTACAAAGCCAAACCCCTCCCCCACATCGGACAGTCAGACCACATTAGCATCCTGCTGCTGCCCCGATACAGACAAAGAGCAAAATTCACCAAACCAGTTCTGAAGGAGGTGAGAGTGTGGCCGGAGGGGGCCGTCTCACAACTTCAGGACTGCTTTGAAACAACAGACTGGGATATTTTCAAAACAGCTGCCACCCACAACAACCACATTGACATGGAGGAATACACAGACACTGTGACCTCCTACATCACCAAATGCATCGATGATGTTACAGAAATAAAACACATCACCACTCGGGCCAACCAGAAGCCTTGGCTGACAGGAGACGCCCACAGACTGCTGAGGGCCAGAGACAAAGCCTTCAGAGCTGGAGATGTAGCTGGCTTAAGAACAGCGAGGGCTAACCTGTCCCAGGGCATCATGAAGGCAAAAAAGGATTACACAGACAAAATAACAACACACTTCAAAGACAGCAGAGACGCACAGAGCCTGTGGCAGGGCATACAGGCCATCACTGACTACAAGCCTGCGCCACGGAGCTGTGAGAACATCACCTCTCTGCTAAATGACCTGAACAGTTTTTTCGCCCGTTTTGAAGCACAAAATGACATTCACCCACAGAAACCCCCCCCCCCCCACGACCAACCCCTGTACCTGTCCTCTGCCAGCGTGAAGAGGACACTAGCCACCATTAACCCACGCAAAGCAGCAGGCCCAGACAACATTCCAGGCCGAGTGTTGAAGGACTGTGCAGAAGAGCTGAAGGATGTTTTTACAGACATTTTCAACACCTCTCTAGAGCAAGCAGTCATCCCATCACTTTTCAAAGCTGCCACCATCATACCCGTGCCAAAGAAATCATCACCATCATGCTTCAATGACTACCGTCCTGTAGCACTCACGCCCATAATCATGAAGTGCTTCGAACGGCTAGTCATGTCACACATCAAAGCCACCCTACCCCCCACCCTGGACCCCTTCCAGTTTGCATACCGAGCCAAACGATCCACGGAGGATGCAATCTGCTCTGCCCTCCATCCAGCCCTCACCCACTTGGACAATAAAGACTCATTTGTGAGAATGCTGTTCATAGACTTCAGTTCAGCATTCAATACCATAATACCACAACAACTCATCAGCAAACTGGACAAGCTAGGATTCAGTACCTCCCTCTGCAACTGGCTGCTGGACTTCCTGTTGCAGAGACCACAAGCAGTACGTGTCGGAAACAACACCTCAAGCACTCTGACCCTGAGCACGGGGGCCCCTCAAGGGTGTGTGCTCAGCCCCCTGCTCTTCACACTGCTAACACATGACTGTACAACCACTCACAGCTCCAACCATCTGGTGAAGTTTGCGGACGACACAACACTGGTGGGCCTCATCACTAAGGGCGATGAGGCTCACTACAGAGAAGAAGTAGACCTGCTGGCTAAATGGTGCAAAGACAACAACCTCCTGCTGAATGTCAGCAAGACCAAGGAGATTGTTGTCAACTTTCAGAGAGGCCACAAACAACTGCCACCACTGTCCATCGACGGAGATGCTGTGGAGAGAGTGAGCAGCACAAAATTCCTGGGGGTGCACATCAGCGACGACCTCTCCTGGACCACCAACACAGCATCACTGGCGAAGAAAGCCCAGCAGCGCCTCTACTTCTTGTGCAAATTGAAGATGGCAAGTGCCACGCCTCCCGTCATGACCACATTCTACAGAGGGACCATCGAGAGCATCGTGTCCAGCTGCATCACAGTGTGGGGCGGAAGCTGCACAGATCAGAACAGGAAGACCCTCCAGCACATTGTTAACACAGCTAAGAGGATCATTGGAGCACCACTCCCCTCCCTGCAGGACATTTACACCACCCGCAAAGCACTAATGATTGTCAGCCCCCCCACCCACCAGCCAGCCAGGAACCCAGGAACCTAGGATCCTGTCTACCCTAACCCCCCCCCAGGACCGCCCCAGGACCGCCCTGTGGAACTGCACTGTGACTGCGCAGCCTAACGTGTTGATGCTTCACATCAAGCCTGATATACTTGAAATTACTGCATATCAATGTAAATATACAGTTCACACAAGCACAAGTTTAAACTTCATGTAAATGTTATCAATGTTATTTAGATAGATAGATAGATAGATAGATATATAGATACTTTATTGATCCCCAGGGGAAATTCAAGGTCTCAGCAGCATACATACAACACAAACACATTCTTTAACACATTCTTTAACTTCTCAAGAAGAATAACCTGGATGCCTCCATGCTAAACAATTACAGGCCCATATCCAATCTACCTTTTATTGGCAAAATTATTGAAAAAGTAGTCTTTAATCAATTAACCACCTTCCTAACATCAAATGGGTATTTTGATTACTTTCAGTCTGGTTTTCGGGCAAATCACAGCACTGAAACAGTTCTCATTAAAGTTTCCAATGACATACGCCTCAACACAGATTCAGGTAAAACATCAGTCCTAGTGCTACTGGATCTTAGTGCAGCATTTGACACTGTTGATCACAATATTTTACTACACAGACTAGAACACTGGGTTGGATTTACAGGCATAGTTATCAGCTGGCTAAAATCATATCTACAAGAAAGGAGCTTCTTTGTTGCCATCGGAAACTGTACCTCAACACCAACGTCCTTGACCTGTGGTGTTCCCCAGGGGTCGATCTTGGGGCCACTATTATTCAACCTCTATATGCTCCCACTTGGACAAATCATTCAAAATTATTTGATTTCATATCATAGCTATGCAGATGACACACACATTTACTTAGCTCTATCACCAAACGACTATGGTCCTCTTGAATCTATGTGTCAGTGTATAGAACAAATCAACACCTGGATGTCTCAAAATTTTCTTTAGCTGAACAAAGAAAAAACTGAAGTAATTATATTTGGTAAAAATGAGGAAAGACTTAGGGTTGCCACTCTCCTTGACACAAAAGGGTTGAAGGCAAAGGATACTGTTAAAAATCTTGGTGTATTAATTGACAGTGATCTAAATTTCAACAGCCACATGAAAGCGATAACTAAATCAGCTTTTTACCACCTCAAAAATATTGCCAAACTCAGAGGGCTGATGTCAAAACATGACTTAGAAAAACTCATTCATGCATTTATCTCCAGCAGGGTTGATTACTGCAATGGACTGTTCACAGGCCTTCCTAAAAAGACTATTAAACAGCTTCAGGTGATACAAAATGCAGCAGCTAGGATTTTAACAAAAACTAAAAGAACTGACCACATTACTCCAATTCTTAAGTCCTTGCACTGGCTTCCAGTAAGTCACAGAATTGACTTTAAAGCACTATTGCTTGTTTATAAATCAGTAAATGGAGCAGGACCTAAATACTTGTCAGACATGCTTCAGCAGTACACACCTTCTCGTCCTCTCAGGTCCCAGGTGAAAAACCTGCTCGTAAAACCTACAGTTAGAACTAAACATGGTGAAGCAGCTTTTAGCTGCTATGCGGCTCAGCTGTGGAACCAACTTTCGGATGACATCAAAAAGGCCCCAACTGTAGCCAGTTTTAAATCTAGACTTAAGACCAAACTGTTCTCAGATGCTTTCTGCTAACTGTGCCGAGTTACAAATTCTGAATCTGCCTTGATAATTATTCTACTTTGTCTTTTATTACTTTTTTTTTACTACTTTGCCTTTGTTTTTGCTTACTAATTATTCTTTATTTTTAAATGATTTTACCATGTGTCTTATGTTTTTGTTTTTATTATTTTACCTTTTAACTATTCTTTGACTATATTGCCCTTCTATGCTTTTATTTGTTATTATTGTTTGGTTTTGTTTATGTAAAGCACATTGAATGACCTCTGTGTATGAAATGCGCTATATAAATAAACTTGACTTGACTTGACTTGACAGAAAGAGTAATTAAAGTATATAATATAAAAACACAACTAAGCAGTAAGGACAGTAGAAGATAAAGAATATGCTAAATATACTAAAATACAAATTATACTAACACTTAATACAATATGTAAAAATATACTAAAATACAAATTACAAAAATACAAATTATACTAACACTTAATCTAAATCAATTTTAAAAACAGTATCCACATAGTGGTGATTAATAAATCAGAGGCGCTTGCAATGACTGAGGCAGGGACTGAGCCTGTGATTCTCTGTGCATAGTAAGGTATGGTAAGGTGCTCTAAGGTGCTCTGTGTGAATGAGTGTCGTGGTGGTAGTGCAATGGTGATAGTGGTCATGGTGATAGTGCAAATGAGTAAGTCAACAGTGCAACAATGCGGAAATAAAGTAAAGTCTATATATCTATATATTTAACTATTTAAGAAAATGTATAAGTGTGGCCACAGTTCTGCTGTGGCATGGAGGGGAGGGGTTATGCATATGTGCTAATGTGCTAATATAGCACGCAAACAGTGAGGCATAAAGACAGTGGTACAAGTGGCTAGTGGACAGACAGTACCAAACATGGAGGGGGTGAAGAGGTAGACAGACTATGCAGAGAAGTCTATCTCTCCTCTTCCCTTAAGTGAGGCATTGAACAGTTCAATGGCCCTGGGGACAAATGACTTTCTTAGTCTGTCAGTTGTGCAAGGCAGTGAGCGAAGTCTCCAGCTGATCAGGCTCTTCTGCTTAACAATAGTGCTGTGGAGTGGGTGACACTCATTGTCCAAGATGTTTATCAGTTTGTTCAGGGTCCTTTTGTCAGATAGTGAAGTGATGCACTCCAGTTCAGCTCCCACTACAGAGCCAGCTTTCCTTACCAGCCTGTCAATTCGCCCCACATCCTTCTTCCTTGAGCTTCCTCCCCAGCATACTACTGCATAGAAGAGGACGCTGGCAACAACAGACTGGTAGAACTTCCTGAGGAGCTTACTGCACACATTGAAGGACCGCAGCCTCCTCAGGAAGTACAGCCTGCTCTGCCCTTTCTTGTAGAGTGCATCAGTGTTGGCTGACCAGTCCAGTTTATTGTCCAGGTGGAGACCCAGATACTTGTAGGTGCTAACCACCTCCACATTGACCCCATCAATGTGGACTGGTAGCAGAGTGGGCTTAGACCTGCGGAAATCCACCACCATCTCCTTGGTCTTTGAAGTTTTAAAGGAATTATCCGGAGTAAAATGCACTTTAGATCGATTTACGGATGATTGGGGGTACATACGTTGAGTTGACATCAAAATCATGTCATTCGGATGTGTTTTGAGAAAGTTCGATTGTACCGTTTTCAGTCACACAACTCGTAGCCTGGAAGTGAGCAGGGCATTTCAATTTCGCCGCTACAAAACGCTATTTTTATACCTCTTCTACAGTTCCAAACAACATAACACTTACGTGGTAGTGAGTAGAGGGTCCCTAAAGCCAAACCGAAGTATCCCGAGGTCTTTATGTGGTCGAATAGAGAGTCCAGAATGAATTTCATCAAGCCAGTACCTTTCCGGAAATGTTGCCATCTTTGCTGTAGGAGTCTTATTGCTGGGTGTGTTGTAACACACTCTGGAAATTCACAATTTTGTCGCCGTTTAAAAAAAAAAAAACATAGTCCAGTATTTCTTTCGAAATTGAAATAAAGTTGTATGGATTGGACTATGTTTTTTTTTTTTTTTAAAAGGCGACGAAATTGTGAATTTCCAGAGCGTGTTACAACACACTCAGCAATAAGACTCCTACAGCAAAGATGACAACATTTCCGGAAAGGTACTGGCTTGATGAAATTCATTCTGGACTCTCTATTCGACCACATAAAGACCTCGGGATACTTCGGTTTGACTTTAGGGACACTCTACTCACTACCACGTAAGTGTTATGTTGTTTGGAACTGTAGAAGAGGTATAAAAATAGCGTTTTGTAGCGGCGAAATTGAAATGCCCTGCTCACTTCCAGGCTACGAGTTGTGTGACTGAAAACGGTACAATCGAACTTTCTCAAAACACATCCGAATGACATGATTTTGATGTCAACTCAACGTATGTACCCCCAATCATCCGTAAATCGATCTAAAGTGCATTTTACTCCGGATAATTCCTTTAAGTTGAAGATGATTGAGTTTGCACCATTGCACAAAGTCCTCCACCAGGCTCCTGTACTCCTCCTCCTGCCCGTTCCTGATACACCCCACAATTGCAGTATCATCAGAAAACTTCTGCATGTGGCATGACTCGGTGTTGTAGCAGAAGTCAGATGTGTACAGGGTGAACAGGACTGGAGAGAGCACAGTTCCCTGTGGCGCTCCGGTGCTGCAGATCACAGTGTCAGAGAGACAGTTCTTCAGTCTGACGAACTGTGGTCGCTCGGTCAGGTACTCTTTAATCCAGGTTACCAGGTGAGCGTCCACACCCATCTGCAAGAGCTTGTCTCCCAATCTGAGGGGCTGGATGGTGTTAAAAGCACTTGAGAAATCAAAGAACATGATTCTCACAGCACTCTTCCCCTTGTCCAGGTGGGAATGTGTCCTGTGTAGAAGATAAGTGATGGCATCGTCCACGCCCACTTTCTCCTGGTAAGCAAACTGTAACGGGTCTAGTGCATGGCGTACCTGGGGTCTGAGCATGCCTAAGACCAATCGCTCCATTGTCTTCATCACATGTGATGTGAGAGCGACAGGTCTGTAGTCATTAGGCTCAATAGGGTGTGGCTTCTTAGGGACAGGGGTGAGACATGATGTCTTCCACAGTGTTGGAACTTGTCCAAGGCGTAGGCTCAAATTGAAGATGTGCTTCAGTGGCTCCCCCAGTTCAGCAGCACAGGCCTTGAGTAGCCTTGGGCACAGTCTGTCAGGCCCAGCTGCTTTATTGCTGCACAATTTCTTAAGTTGGACTGTCACTTGATCTTTTGTAATGGTGAGGGGTGTAAGGGGAGGGGAGGGGGAGGGGTGCATCTGGGATCTGTGTGTCTGATGGCTGTTGACTGAGGTCGTTGTCACCTCATTGTTCGTGATCGCCATGTGGGGGAGGGGTGCAAAATCCAGTGATGGTGGGGGTATGATAGCCTGTGATGATGGAGGCAGTGGCGTAATTATAGTAGGTGCAGCAAGTGCAGTCGCACCAGGGCCCGTGACCTCCCGGGGCCCGTCGCTACCCCCGCCCTGCCTCCTTTTTTTGAGAATGTTAGAGCACGGAGAGTGAAGCGTCACTTTGACGAACTATCGGAAGATGAGCGCTTAACCGATGCAGAGAGATACTTTTTAATGCAACTCTGGACATCATAATCAGTCAGCTCTCCCAAAGATTTGCAAGTATGCGGGAAACTTGTCATGTGTTTGAGTCTTTACGTCCTGACCCTTCAACTTGCAGGTGATGATGAACTGCTTGAAAAGGCAAGACGTTTGTCAGACCATTATAGCAGGGACATTGCACCGACATTCCCAACACAACTCCTCTCATTCAGGTCTTGCTTTAAAGCAGAGATTTCACAGAAGTCATCTATTTTTCAACTTGCCAAAATGCTGGTGGTAGATTATGACAGTGTAACATCCACATTCGGGGAGGTGTGTACTGCTCTCATGTTGTTTCTGACATTGCCTGTGACTGTGGCAACAGCTGAGCGATCTTTTTCCAAACTCAAACGTATTAAGACCTACCTAAGGAGCAGCATGGGGCAGGAGAGGCTCAGTGGGTTAGCTATCCTGTCCATTGAAAATACGAGATCCAGCATTAAATATTGGGAACATCATTGACGATTTTGCACAACGAAAGATGGCCTTCTTCTAATGGCCTAATTCACGCATATTGGGGATTGTATGCATATGAATTATTTTATTTGGTTTCTACACGGTTAAATAAGTTAGGCTACATTAAGTTTTGTTTCTGCGCAGTGCGAGGTTATAAGCAAGCAATCGACGCTTGCAGTTTCAGCAGAGGGTTGAAGAGGCGCATTGAGCGCATTGAGTGTTCCCATAATTCAATGCGAGTTGATGTTAATGCAGTAGCCTAATATTAGATTACCCTGGCCTGCAGGCTGTTAATAAAATAATTGTTAATGTTTTCACATGTAATAGGTCCTATGTAGTCGTGTGTTTTTTATTTGAAATTGTAATCTGTAACTACTAAACTACTTCGGTGCCTCAGGCCCTTTGCATAAACAATTGAAGTCACCCTTAATGTGTATTGCATGTATCAGAGCTAATTCATCCTGGGCCGAAATATGCCGGTATGGGGCCCGCGTAGTGCTTTCGCACCTGGGCCCACCATGGACTTGTTACGCCACTGGATGGAGGTGAGTGTTGCGCTGGTATTGAGGGGGAGGGGGAGGGGGTGTGAGGGTGGGGGCTGGGGGGTGGTGGACAGACCACCGCCATTGGAGCTGGAGCAGGGCAGTCAAACCTGTTGTAGAAGTGGTTCAACTGGTTCGCCCTGTCCAGGTCCCCCTCCACAGAGCTGCTGTTCTTCTTCAGGCCAGTGATAACCTTCATGCAGTCCCATGTCTCCTTCAAGTTGTTTTCCTGCAGCTTCTGTTCCACCTTCTTTCTGTAATCCTCCTTAGCTTCCTTCAGCTTGAATTTTAGTTCCCCTTGCACGCGCCTCAGCTCTGCCATGTCCCCCTCTCTGAACGCCATCTTTTTTTTGTTGAGAAGGGTCTTGACATTGCTGGTTATCCAAGGCTTGTTGCTGGGAAAGCAGCGTACAGTTCTGGTGGGAACAACAATGTCCATGCAGAAGTTCAGGTAGTCAGTTGTGCACTGTGTGACCTCCTCCAAGTCCTCTCCATTCTGTAACACACTCCAGTCAGTACACTCGAAGCAGTCTTTCAGAGCCTCATCCACTTCGGGTGTCCACTTCCTGAAGGTGCGTGTGGGAACTGGTAGCCTCTGTACTTTGGGCTTGTACATTGGCTGGAGATGAATGAGGTTGTGGTCTGACTTTCCCAGTGGGGGGAGGGGGTTTGCACTGTATGCATGCAACAGGTCTATTGTCCTGTTTTTCCTTGTAGGGCAGTCAACATACTGGTAAACATTTGTGAGTGTGGAATCCAGTGTTATGTGATTGAAGTCACCAGAGATCACAAAAAAGGCGTCAGTATGTTGGGTTTGAAGCCTTGCGATTGTGGAGTGGATGACGCTGTATCCGGAAGAGCTCGAGGTGGAACGTAAACACAGACAGCAATTGCGTGCGAGAACTCCCTCGGCATGTAGTACGGACGGAGACTAACCGCTAATAACTCCACATCCTTACAGCATACAGTCTCCTTTACTGTTACATGTCCGGGATTGCACCATCTATTGTTAATGTACAGCACCAGTCCGCCTCCCTTCTTTTTGCCAGAAAGTTTACAGTCTCTGTCCAAACGAGCTACACTGAAGCCAGGCAGCTCAACGTTAGAAGTGGGGATATGGCTTGTTAGCCACATCTCCGTGAAGCATAACAAACTACATTCCCTGTACAACTTCTGGTTTCTTACCAGGGCATCCAGTTCGTCAGTGTTATTAGCCAGTGAGTTCACGTTTCCCATCACAATCGATGGAACTGAGGGCTTGTATCTCTTCTTCTCCCGACGCCTCGTCTTCACTTTTACTCCCGCTCTGCAACCCCGAAAGCACCACAGTTCCTCTGGAATGTTGTCGCGAACACAGCCAGCATTCCATCGTAGTGCGATCAGCTGGTTCCTTGTGTACACAAGCTTGCTGTCGCTGGAGCGTTGTAATATGTCCGTATCCATAGGATAGAATAAAAACAGTCCTCAAAGTGTGTAATCCAAAAAGTTGCGAAGTAAAAAGTAAACAAAAAGTAGACAAAAGACGTAGAAACAAACACTAAGACACGGAGCTGCTTAGTAGGCTGCCACACCTGACGGCGCCGGAACCGGAATCATTTATCACTCTGCCACAATGCTGCTGCTACTACTACTCTGTCAGAAGGTTACGCTAGGACTATGTAAATATACAACACAACTACCTCTATTTTTTTGATATATGTCCTATATTTCTATATTTTGATATATGTTCTATATTTCAGTCTCGCACTTTAATTTAATGTTTATTGTCTATGGCTATGTCTATGTCTAAAGTATGTCTATGTCTGTATTTATAGTATGTCTATGTCTGCATGGGAAAGTAAGAAACGAAATTTCAATTCTTTGTATGACCAGTGCATGTAAAGAAATTGACAAAAAAAAGCCGACTTGACTTGACTTGATGGCTCTAACACCATTGTCAAGTTTGCAGACGACACTACGGTGATTGGTCTCATCAGCAACAATGATGAAACGGCCTACAGGGAGGAGGTCCAGCACCTTACATCGTGCACTGACAACCTGGCTCTCAACACCAAAAAGACCAAAGAGCTCATTTTGGACTTCAGGAAGTCTAAAGGCACACACACCTCCATTCTCATCAACGGGAGGAGGAGCGTGTCTCCAGCTTGAAGTTCCTGGGTGTCCACATCTCTGAGGACCTCTCTTGGACCCTCAACAACACCCCACCACCCCCCGATGCCTCCTTGCCTGTGCCTGTTGAGGTGTCCACAACTTGGCAACCTTGACAGGGACAACAAGGAGGCGGACATCCCCAGCAACGTACCTGCCCCCCGGACAGTTTGCATTACCCTCATCTCACCCACATAGTGTTATTTATTTACAAATGTACACACTGTAATTACACTTATCGATCCTGCACATACACTTATTCTTAATACTCTTATAATGTTACTATATCTGCACTACAATGGTACTGTTACACTGCACATAGCTGTACATACAGTACTGTACATATCTGTCTATATGGTTCATACTGAATATCCATATTTATTCTGTTTTATATTATATTATATTATATTATATATTATATTCTGTTAATAGACTGCATATATCTATATTATTCTTACTACTATTATATTGTTACTGCTACTACATTGCACATATCTGTACATGTTGTTCATACATTGTTCATATCACAGCCATATGTATTCTGCTCTTATAAAGTAACTGCTAATACACTGCACATATTTATATCTAATTTATATTACTCTAAACCACCTTCTGTAAACCAACTGCATACTACTGTCTATACTGCACTACATTTCTTTACCTGCCTATGCACCACCTTGCACTTTTCTGCTTTTTTGCACTTCTGGTTAGACGCAAACTGCATTTTGTTGGCTTTGTACTTGTACTCTGCACAATGACAATAAAGTTGAATCTACAAGAATCTAATCTATACTGTATGTCGTCATTATTCTTTCCTTTTCCACATGCATCTGTCCTCTCACCAAGTCCTTCTCCAGCGTAGGGACATTGTCGTTGATGTCTCGGACCTCTATGCGTACCGTCCCAGTTCCTGTGTTTCCACCTGGAGCTCCAAAACCATCCACTCCCTGGATAACGACTGTGTACAAATCAATGACCTGGAAAGGCCATATTGTCAGTTCATATTCATACTGTCATATTGTCATTCATATTGTCAGTCACTGATTTGATGGGTGGTCTTTATGAGATATCTCTTGGGGAACTGGAATTTTTCCCGCAGAACTGCACTGTCGTAAACAGATTTACTGACCCCATTCCTGCAGAACATCCCCTGATGGCTGCTGCCAAACGGGGACAGCCGTGGCCTACTGGTTCGCACTTCGGACCTGTAACCGGAGGGTTGCTGGTTTGAACCCCGACCAGTAGGCACGGCTGAAGTGCCCTTGAGCACGGCACCTAACCCCTCACTGCTCCCCGAGCGCCGCTGTTGATGCAAGCAGCTCACTGCGCCGGGATTAGTGTGTGCTTCACCTCACTGTATGTACACGTGCTGTGCGTGTTTCACTAATTCACGGATTGGGATAAATGCAGAGACCAAATTTCCCTCACGGGATCAAAAGAGTATATATACTTACTTATACTTAATTGTGTCCTTAGTGTGTTTAGCTCGTTCTTACCTCTCGGTCCAAGATGGGTTTCTTCACAGTGATTGCTCCGGTCATTTTATCAATAGCGAACACATGCTCCGACCCTGCAGGTTCTTGACTCAGGATGCTGTAGGCAATCTGTGAGTTGAGGGTTCCTTCCTCGTCAGCGTCCATGGCCGTCATTGTCGCAACATAGGTGCCTGGAGCGTTCAGTATGAGTCATGTGGTAAGTGCACCATCAATGACACACCGGGATGGGTGAGAAATCAAGCATTTTGAAGAACTGTACATGTATTTTAAGATTTAAGAGCAATGAATCCTTCTTACCGACTTGCCTGCATTCTCTTACTGATGCTGATAGGGGCTGAAATACAGGTGGATTGTCATTTTGATCTAGGACCGTGATCTTTAAATCAATCTTATTTTCTGCCAAGGACCCATCAGGCAACCTTGCATATGCTGTCAGCTATGGGAGGGAAAAAAACATGTTACTTTCTCCTTTCTTCTAGTAACTGGTATAAAAAGGTTACCTTAAAATCATAAACAACTTACATCAAACTGCTTATATTCTTCTCTGTCCAGAATTCCTGTGACTGTAACATAGCCGGTGTCTTGGTTTACAATGAAGAGGTTTACTGGTGGTTGGTCTGCCCCTATTCCAGACAAGCTGTACTTAACACGGTTTTTCGAGTCCAAGTCTGAGCGAATCTGGTGAAAATTTAGTTTTAATGGTTCTGATGTTTAGTGGTTCTGATGTTTTCAATAGAGATATTGTTGTTTTGGCCCTGTTGTCTCAACTGATCACAAACAATGTTGGCAACCAACACCCATGTGTATACAGACATTCATATATGGTTGACTAATGACTAGGTAGTAGACTAATTAATTTATACATTCACAGGGACAAAATTGATCATTTTCAATATTGTATGCAATTGAAATATATTGTAACAGGCACCAAAGTCACAACACAGACAGGTTGCCTCACAAAGGAAAGCCCCCATACAAATTCTAGCTCAAGAGTCCTTACTTTCGCAATATACTCTTTGTGGGTGTGGTCAACATTCTCCATCAGTTTGGTTGGAGGGATGATCCATTCTCTCTTCTGCCGCCGGAGTGTGGCATTCTTCCCAGCTATTGCTTCTACTCTGAAAACCTTCAGGGGTGAAACAGATGTGCTTGTCATTTATAATGTCTGTCACCAGTAGGCAGTAATTCTTAGACTATTTTGGTCCAAGATGGGTCTTGAATAAGTTCTTTTAAAAGTATATATTTTGGGAGCTTTTTGCAATAATGCATTTTAATGGAGCATATTGTCCATATGTATATAGTACTTGAGTGATTTGTTAAAACAAGGATAATCTTGTCTGCAAAGTGCAGGTACACGTTTGTTTTCATTCGATTCAGCATGGCCACACCTGTTCCAGGTGTGTGTGTGTTCATGCTGGAATGCTGATTTAGTATTTCTGTGTTCACATGTTTGTGGAGATTGTGTGTGTGTGTCCCTTTTCTTTCCCAACAGTGCCTCAATCATGAGGTTTTTATACCCATGTTGCACATGTGAAAGAAAGAAAATCTGTACTGTTAGCCAGATTGTAGTGTAAATCAGATTGGATGAATTCAAAATAAAGTTATGTAATGTTGGATTCTACTGTGGTTGGTCAAATGCATGTGTTGTATATACCTACAGACATGTGATATTATGCTGGTGTGTACCTGTGTCACAGTTCAAGATGAAATCTTTCTTTACTGAGAGAGAATGATTCACCGGCTGTCAGAAATATTACTGGCACTTGTGCTGAAGAGAAGATCATGTTTTCGTAAGGCAGACTCATCATCAGTAGCCTATATATAAATACCCTCGTCTGCCTGTCTGAATGCGGTGCTCAGTCAGTGTATCTGGACAATACAATAACCACAGTGTGTTCACACATACTGCATGGGCTTTACATATATAACATCACAGTGCTGTTGGACTGGACCTGCTGAAGTTGCAGTCCCACCAGCCTCTGCCAACTCAAAACATTCAGTTCCTATTTACTTTCGCCTTGTCACCATTTTCTTTGGAGAAGTCACTGATCCATGAGCTCTGTGATCATGATTCAACTGCATAAACAGACAGGTGTAGCCTAACTTTAAACAGTGTGCACTACTTTTTTTCATTCATTTATTCAACTTTTATTCTTGGAGGTTCATTGAGGGTAGTCCTCATTTTCAGTGAAGCCAATATACTACTTGCCAGTTATTTTCAAAACAACAAGCCAATTACTGTAAAGTGTGTGTGCGAGTTGGTGGTTAGTGATTAATCTTTTCTCCGTCAGAAGTCATCAGTTCATCATGCTTGCCGGCCAACAAAATGTTGGCATGTCATGAATCTTCCAGGAAATGGGTGCAGACAGGCAGAGGGAACAATTTGTCCATATGTGCGGGTGGTTTTTTGTCAGGCATCGACCAACTTAAAGGAGTATTCCGGCAATTTTTCACATAAATCTCTGTTTCTCGAAGTTACAGAGTACTGTTAAAAAAATGAAAACAATCAGTTCTACCTAGCTTGGGTTGCTGCAGCCAGGCAGCTACAGAGCTACAATCTGGGGGCATGTTCATGAGCCCCCATGTTCATGCCCCCAGAGTGTAGCACTGTACCTGCCTGCTAGCTGTAGCTGTTGTCTCCCTATATACGCAACAGTCTTCAACAACATGCCAAAGGGACATCCATCGGGGAAAAAAACAATATCAAGCAAATGAAACAACAAAAAGAATAAAATTCTTTTTTTTATCAGACATTGAGGAAATTAAACGCATGTGACTGGGTTGCCCAGATTTTAATTAAATAATTGAAGACCACTCTTTAACTCATCTCTTACTGATTAAGCTGATGGTGATGGGAAAAAATATTCATAAAGACTAGAAAAGATCTTGCGTCAAACAGACCCCCATTCATAGATGTGTGCTATTTGTGTAAAACGGTTTTTAAAGCTTTAAAAGCTTTACATTTGCTTAGAGCAATAGACCCCTGCTCTCTGAGGAGTCCCCCCCCACTGGTGACTGAGTCTGGGCCAGCTATGACTGTATGTTGGGATATGACTTCTGCCTGCAGGCCATTCCTGCTATCATTGATCTCCCTGGCAGACCAGGGTTAGAGTTGAGGCAGATTGTGAGAACACAATCTCCCACACTCGCGCCTAACCCTCACACACTCTGTCACTTACAACCTCTTATACACACACACACACACACACCTCAGTGACATTATACACATGGCTACTATATTTCACAGGCCTGTAATAGATATTAAACATATATGCTATTATTCTAGCCATAGATATTAATCATATATATATATATTATTATGGTGTGCAGGCAGCATATATTTAACAAACATAAATCATATGTTTGGATGAATGTACAAAACTGGTGCTAAAGCAAGAACTGCTTGGGAGGTTGTGCCAATAGCGTCTCACATTGTTATCCTACAGTTTTTGTAAATAATATAAAGGGCATCCAAACCAAAAGCCTTTTTGATTCTACCATCTGTTAATGTTCATACGGATGAGTGGCTAACAGCAAGTGCATTTGTGTCCCTGGGGTTAACCACATGTAACCAGAGCCAGAAATTCAGATTAGATGTCTGTTTGTAGATGGTGGACCACGTGCAGAAAAGCATACTGCTTAGAATGCACATGATGACACAGAAACTTTCCCAAAGTAAAGAAAGTGAATCCAGGATGTCTACTAAGTCTCCTCTGCAAAAGCCAGTGCAGTTCAGACAGGAGGCCATAATTCACCAACTCACAAATATGCACAAAACACATAGCTTGCACGCATTCTCTCTGCCACAAAACACCGACACACTGTTATGGAAGGAAGGGACTCACCACAGTCAGGCTCAGGCTCAACAGCAGGAGACGGCAAATCCCAGCAAGCCCACATGGAGCCATGGCAGCCTAAGGCAGAGCTCTGGGCAAAGGTGTCTAACTCTCTCTCTCCCTCTTTCCCTGCTTTCTGGTTGTTTCTTTGCTCTTCTGTGTGTCTGTATGTTTTTTTTTGGGGGGGGGGGGGTTTCAGGAGGGGCTGCATATGAACACACCCTAGTGTGAAAAACATTTGTATGTGTGTGGGGTGGGTGTTCTCTGCAGACACCCAGTGACACACCCTCTTCAGCCGCTCTCACACACCCACTGGCCCATCCCACTCCTCCGTTCTCTTTACCTTTCTCTCTCCCTCCCTCCTCTCCTCTCTCTCCTTTCACTTTCCCTCCTTCTCTTTTCCATCTATCTCTCTATCTCTGTTGTTGACTTTTGAAACCTCCACTGTCATCACATGCTGACTGATAATCATAACTGAGTTGTCTGACAGGATAGCAACAGGAGCGTGAGCAGGGCGTGAGAGTAGAAATTAGTTTTAACACAGTTATTCTGTATATGTATTTTTCCCTTTTGCATTAGTGTACCCATGTTTGTCCATGAATTTCAAAACATTCTTTTGGGTGTGTTTTGTTTGTGGTTGATTGATAAGTAAAAATATTCATGTCATTCTGAAAGTATGCTCATTTTACAGCAACGGTTCAAACGTGTCTAATATTTTTGAAAAGTAGGCCTACTTCATATTCATTTGTGTATGTGTGAGAGAGTGAGATAACTTGTGTATGTGTGAGAGAGTGAGATAACTTGTATGGGTATGCATGTCAGTTTTTGTTGTCTTATGTTATACGTGTGTGTGTGTGTGTTGGTGGGGGGATTAGGGGTGTGTGTGTGACAGTTAAAGAGAGAACATATATGGGTATGTATGTGAGTTTTTGTTGTCTTATGTGTTACATACGTGTGTGTGTGTGTGTTGGTGGGGGGGGACTAAGTGTTTGTGTGTTTTGTTTGAATCACATGCCTTAGGCACTGAACCTGGCAGCAGCAGAGAGAAGACAAAAGACACAAGAACAGTGTGTGCTCTCTGAGAGACTGACTGGCACAGAACGTGTTGATACTACTACTAGACTTTGACCGGCTCAGCACGTTGTGCACTCCTCCCCTCCCTCTTCTCTTCTGCTCCCATTGCAATGGCTCCAGACCCCCCCCTTCCACCTCTTGTCCTTTCTCCTCTCCTTTGCTCCTTTCTTCTAGCCTTTCCAGAGGCACAGCAAAGCCAGCCAAATACCATGGGCCATAAATCAGCCCCCGCCTACCCAACCTTTAATAGTCAGCCTATGGTCTCTCACATGGCTGTGTTTGCTCTAGTTCTCCACCACTACCACTTCCTTTCCTTTAGTCTTCCCTTCTGTGTTATCTTATCCCTTCTCTGTGTTACTATGCAAACAACAACATGAATGTTTGCCATTCATATTTGATGCGGTGGCATTTGTAGATAACACAGGGGTGTACAGCTAGACTGTTTGTGCAGGAACTTGACTTAAATATTGTGTGTATTGTGAATGGGAGGAATAGTGAAAGGGCATGAATGTACTTTGTGTCCAAACAGACACACTTATGCTGATGATACACAAGGCAAATTTTTTGAGCAATGTTGCTGGGCAAGTATTCTAAATATTGTGGTTCTGGCAAGTTCCATTGATCAATATATTTTTTCTAAAGAACTTCAACCATCAGTAGGCAACTTTTCTAGCCTAGAAATCTAGACGCACCCTAGCGGCGGCAAATTAATTTGCTCAGCCTGTACGTCTAGTATCGAACCATAGGAATTTCTATTGGCTTAACACCGTGGATGTTCTCCAATCACAGCGCTCTATTTCGTTAGAGAGTCTTAAGGCGGGCTTAACAGGATAACGACATCCTGCGACGGTGAACAACAAGGAAGGTGGCTATGGCGAACGAAGAGCGGTTGTTTGAATCGGCGTTGGCGTCAACTTTGGAGGAGTTGGATTTGTGCTTTTCTTTGAAAGTAGAGCAACACAATGCACTTAAGTGATTCCTTTCGAAGAAGGATGTATTTGCCGTTTTGCCGACCGGATACGGATATGGTCGTAGCGCTGGCCTATTGCAGGCCAGAGGCAGTTTGAAAGACAATTCTCTGCCCGCCCCTTGGATTAAGCAGGTGAATGATTCGATTCCAGACTATACATTTCAATGATATAGGATGGCCCGCCAGGCTACAACTTTTCATGATCATCCAATCAGAACATTTCATGGAGCTGGTTATGTGGCTGCCCAGCAACACTGCTTAAAAAACAATTGGGTTTCATGGGTGTTTGATCAAAAATGTGTGTGTCTGTAAGAGAACACAGGTGTGTCTGAAGGGAACACACACGTCACGTTTGTGATCACAGCAATGTATTTGCTTTTAAAACTTGCCTTCGTCTTTGTAGTGTTGGATGCATTGACACTATCACCTGTGTGTGTGTGTGTGTGTGTGTGTGTGTGTATATATATATATATATATATATATATAAAATATATATACATATATATATATATATATATATAAAATATATATACAGGTGATAGTGTCAATGCATCCAACACTATATATATGCTATCACCGTTGTCCCAGTAGGGGGCACTCCTTACCAAGCCATATCTCTGTCAGGTCACATGGTGTGAGTTTCCCAGAGATCTCCAGGAATGTCAGGAATTCTGCTGCTGATGAACTCTCTGTATCTGTGGTCATTTCTGGTTGGGCAACTCTCAGAGTAAAACATTGCTTTTGTTGTTTGTTTAACACTCACAATGTCTGTTATGTTTTGTGATATTCTTTCAGGGATGAGCACTTTTCTGACAAACAGAAAAAGTACCCTTGAGAGACTGAAAACAGATACAGACTCCTTTGCTGGTGCTTGCACACTGCCCCAACAAACACTAAAGAACTGCCAACTTTAGAATGGTGGGGTTTATTGGGCGTTGTCTGCTCCCCTTGGGAAAAAAAAACATCTATTCAAAGCTAGCTTTCTATTGAAGATCCCCCTGCAGTTTTTATAGAGACCTATGGATAAAAGTGTCTGCTAAATTAATACTGTAGATGTAAATGGCTGTAAATCACAGCTGTGGCGATATCCTTTACCAACACCACTCTCACTTGTGCCATATTACTTAATTATCTACATCTGAGATTGAGAAGGGTCTTTGAGACTCAAAAACCTCTCCCATAAGACACATTCTCAGACACGTTCAGCCATTCCAACCCCCACTCATCCACTACCTGACACTCATGCATTCACAAGTTCACTCACACATTCTCGCCCATACATGCCTATTCATTCCACCCATTCTGTAGGAGGCAGAGCTTTCTGCTACTGCGCATACCTCTTTAGTGCTTCCCATAGTTAGGTATGGTGCGGTGTGGAACTTCAACCACCTCAGGGTTTTTTGGAATGGACCACGCTGCTGTGTCGTCGTGTGACTGGCACCCCAGTCATGCGTGCGATGGTGGTCACTGACCATACCTGCACTGGTGCTGATGGTGCATTCAGAGCACCTCGGAATGACAAGGACCGCCCCCATGGCTACTTTGTTTTTCCGACAGCAAGTGTTCATGTGCTTTGCCGTCGAAATGTGTGACAAACACGGATGCCACAACAAAGGTTAAAACATACACTCACTAATCCTAAACAAACAACTGTATTTGCTTAAAATATAGTGTAAGACGCTCGTGAAAGAAAGATATGCAGCTTTCAAGTGACAAAAACGGCAAATTCCCAAGTTCACATTAAAACTGTTGGACATGAAAGGCCACATGGACTACAAACGAGCTACAACGTGACAACAAAAGTGATGACGAGCCCCTAACTGGGCAACTCTGTTCTAAAAATCTAGCCCCAGTTTCTGACCTCTGACTCACACATTACGTGACGTGAATGACGCGAAATGATGATGTTTTCACTCGGAGAAAGGTTTTTACGAAGCCCATGAACGCTAGGTATCTACCCCCCACCATGCCTTAGCTATGCTGCTATAGCATAGCGCTGTCATGGACTTTTCATGTGTCACGCCGTACAACCCCTCTTCTCTCCCCCTCCCTATCTCTCTCTCAACTCTCCTTCCTACCTCTTCTCTCTGTCTTGCTGTTCAACTCCCTCTTCTCTGCCTCTCTCTCTCAACTCTTCCTCTCTTGCCTTTTCTCTCTTTAGTACACTATATAGTGATATACTTAACCATAACCATCATGACTTATAATAATACTAACTCACTCTATATATCTTTCTTCCCTCCAAACCATTACCAGTGATCAGCCATCCTTGTGTTTGACCCTCATCTCACCTGAAGTCCCATCCCTGTGACTGCCCTACCATCGCCTGCTGCTGTCCCCTTACCCGGACTCCTGGCCCGCGCAGCCTAGTGACCCACTACTTGTCCTACGACAACTCCTAATCCCTATGGACAATTAATTCCCAACACTGGAACTATTTGAACTCTCTGACACTAAATAGGATTCATGCATTATCATACTGGATATGTAACCATCCCACCTCTTTGTAACATATACCTCAGGTGGCTTTAAACACCATGTTCTATTCTTTACACCCAACTAACCTCACTTATCATGTATACAGACCTTGCTGCCATGTAACTGACCCTAGGCAGATGGGTCAGGCCCTTGAGTTGTGGATCTGCTCAAAGTTTCTTCCTATATGTATCTCCAATTCTAGGGAGTTTTTCCTCGCCCCTGTCACTCATGGGCTCTCTCTGATTTTATTTTAACACTCTTTAAAGCGCCATGAGACATGTGTAATGTTTTGGCGCTCTATAAGTGATATTAAATTTAAATTTAAATTGAATTCTCCCACCTCACTCTATCATTGTAGGCCCTGTACTCAGCCGCTGCCAGGAGTTGGCTCTTAATATTTACTCAGTACAGAGAGTAAAGAATTTTAACAGATCACTCAATCAATACATCAATCAAGTACACAATCAACACAACATTGATTTACCCGTATTTATATGAAATGTGACTTCTAAAATACATCAAACAATCGTAATATTTTGTACATGATTTTATAGATCCATTATTTTTATGTATAATTAGTTTAAAAAGGCAAAATCATATTGTTGTCACCAAACACCAACCACTTCACCTTCAAATGTACAGCATAACAAATGTATCCTCTTCTTTAGAAATATCTTGGATTGCGCTGTTACACATGTAATCTCAGACAATAGGCTTGTTAGTGTGCTCTGTGTCAATAGGTATTACTTAACATGTCTTGTTTGGTTATTTTAATACCTTATTTGTCCATAACAGTAACTACTTCAGGTCTTCTCAAGACCTTGTGATTCAACCCCATTTCCAAAAAAGTTGGGACACTGTAAAATGCCCATTCTATGTTAAAAAAAAAAAACATAGACAACATGTTGAAACTGACAAATTGTGCTATTTTATGAAAAATATACACATTTATCTTAAACCTTTTTTTGGAAATGGGGTTGTATTTCATTGTCTACTATTACAATTTTTTTTTTTTGCATCAGTATTACCGAGTTTCCAATGAGGCATCATCAGACTGAATATTCTGCTTTGCTGTGTGACCATGGGGAAAGCTAGATTAAGCTACAGGTATATGTCCTAGAGACCACCTCCTCTCTGACAGCTCAACTCATCAAAAGTCCTCACTTGTCTGTCTCCCTAATCTTTAGTATAAATAAGTCTCCTCAAGACAACTAGTCATGATCTTTCATAAACAGAGACTTCACTCTGTAGCATTAAGACACCAGCGAGAGCAATACCAGCGTTGCACTTTGCCACCATTTAGATTACGATTCCATTCTATTTTGTTGGCATCCATTGTTTATCCAATGCTTGCCAGTTAAACATATGTGCTCTGATGTGCGTGGCAAAGTGACAGCGCACTCACTCACAGCGCTTATTTGCTGAGCCCTTTAGCTGTTGCTCCTCTTTTGCACCTGGCTGTTGGTTGTTACTGTGAGGTGCTGTTCATTGGGGAGGGCCCAGCGTGAGTGGGATAGAGAGTTTGGATGGGCAAGGACACTACTGAATTTCCTGAAAAGAAACTACTTTTGAATTTCCCCTTGGGGATCAATAAAGTATCTATCTATCTATCTATCTATCTATCTATCTATCTATCTATCTATCTATCTATCTATCTATCTATCTATCTACTGCCGCGTAACAGACTACCACTGGATGGACTGTGGACTGATGGACTGGAGGGACCGCTGATGATTTCCTCACAAAGTAGCATTTCGTCACTGTGGGACCCCAGGACGCTACCCCTTTGCAGTGACCCTACATGTTGCTCAACCAGCACCAGGCCCTGAGCTCCCTGAACGTGTCCTCCCTGCTGCAGCACCAGACCTTGAGCGCCCTGAAAGCGTCCCCACTGGGGTATTACAAGACTCTCTGCTTGTCCCAAGTTAGCCTGTGCAGTGCCTGAGCCCTGGACGATCACCCCCTGTGCCCCCTGAACGTGGCCTTCCTGCTGCAACACCAAACCCTGACCACCCTGAACATGCCCACCCTGCTGTAACACCAAACCCTGACCACCCTGAACATGCCCACCCTGCTGTAACACCAAACCATGACCACCCTGAACGTGCCCACCCTGCTGTAACACCAAACCCTGACCACCCTGAACGTGCCCACCCTGCTGTAACACCAAACCTTGACCACCCTGAATGTGCCCACCCTGCTGTAACACCAAACCCTGTTCACCCTGAACATGCCCACCCTGCTGTAACACCAAACCCTGACCACCCTGAATGTGCCCACCCTGCTGTAACACCAAACCCTGACCACCCTGAACGTGCCCACCCTGCTGTAACACCAAACCCTGACCACCCTGAACGTGCCCGTCCTGCTGTAACACCAATACCTGACCACCCTGGGCCATCACCAGCCCCTGGGCTCCCTGCACCAGGCCTCCCCCCTGCAGCAGCATCCCTTCTGTAACTGTCTGACTCCCGTTGACCAGGATCATTCCCTGACCCAGACCCACTTGGGGCCTCTCAGCCAGCAGCACTGTGCTCTGGACCTGCTGCGGCTCCACCATGTAGTACAGGGGCTGCTGCTGCTGCACCAGCACAGTCTGGGTCGGCACGGCAACGGCTTCACACAATTGAATCCTGGGAAGAGTAGAGGAGTTGCTGATGGTCCTGCAGATCTCTGTGGGTTCAGTGTGGACAGGAGAAGGAGGAGGAACAGCCTCGGAAACCTTCACAGTGCTGACAGACATAGAACTTTCTCGCTCTGTTTTTGCTTGCAGCGACGTCTCACTTTGTTCCAGAATCAGTTTTGGTGGCTTGCAGATCTGGGCCAGGGTGGAGAACTCTGACCCCAGGTCATCCAGGAACTGAAGGTCATCATCAGACCCCAGGAGGCTGCTGCAGCCCACAGAGCCAGCAGGTGATCCCTGCCCCTCGTAGCCATAATCCAGCAACGTGTCCTTCTGAGGAACCTGCACAGCTATGCATGCTGACTTCTGTAACACAAACAAAGACACCCTTGTCATGTGTTCCATTTACATAAGACAAAACTAAAACTGTAACTTCTTAAAAAGAGGGATCTCCTGGCCAAGGCTTTTTTTTATTCAATCCAGCTGTATCTCTCACACTGCTGAGTGGCACACTGACTATCCTATCAGTACCAGTGTAAATATTGAAAATGAAGGAAGATCAAGTAGGTTTGTGTAAATAGTGAGGATAAAGAAAGGTCAAGTAGCATTCTAGAGGAAATTGTCACAAAAGGTGGTAAAGAGTTGAGTTGAAGCAACATTAAGATGAAGCTGAGTTACAGATTACAGATAGACGATTTGTATGGTGGTTTGTGAGGCAACAAACCTCCAAGAACAGACACTATGGATCTCATAGGCTTCTTCCTGTCCCTCATCTAATTTTCTGTCACCCACATTTACATTTACATTTATTTCTTCATTTAGCTGATGCTTTTATCCAAAGCGACTTACAAAAAGGGACAATCAAGGCACAGTGTAACTAGGACATATTCGTGCAGCAATAAGTACTACTTGCATACTGCCTACTGTACATACAGAAGTACTACCTGCTATACATACATAATGCGTTCATTATGGACTGTGAGACCGGCAACCACCTGGCACTGACGTTCCCAGTCTCTGCCTCTCACCTGGGTGAAGTACTCCATCAGTAAACCATCAGGTAGAGCAATATCTTCATAGAGGTCTGCCAAGCCTGCCTGCCTGCTCTCCTGCCATGTGACGGCGTGGTACGTTGAGCCTCTCTGGTGAGCAATGAGCGTGTTAGCCTGGCCTATGGCTTCATACTCCGCCATGCTCCTCATGTCCATCTCCACATGTTGGCTTGGCGCAAACTGGCTCATCTGCATCATCTGGCTGTAGGTGCTGCTGGACATTTGAGTGGTTTGCTGCTCCATTGCAGAACTGAGGGCCACAGGTGCTGCCTCTTTTATAGTAACTGGCAGCAGGCAGGTAGGGACCTCCTAAAAGCAAAGAGACAAACAAAACAAATATACTGTATTGCATTCTTGACGATCGTGTCAAGTGTTTTATGCAAATTAAAAAGAAACTAAACTATGTATTAACCACAGTGCCCAACAGCCCAGTGAACCAGAATCAGATTTTTATATCAGAATCAGAATCATAAAGAAGAATGAAGAAAATAAACATATTCCCATGTATAGCCCATCCTTGTGTAGCTACCTCATAGCTGAAGAAATGTTTGCAAAATCAAACATCAAAATGTGTAAACCTTGGTTAATACTTAGGAAATACAGTAAGCAATATGGTACGAGTGAGAGTGTCGGTAAAGGATATCCCCACGGCAGTGATTTGGCCATAGGTCTCCCCCCCCAAAATACAGTAACTCTAGTGTGAATTTATGGTGTCTGGTGGTGCCAAGCAATGAACATTGTCACTGTAACAAAGTTGGGTGAGAGGCTAGTACATTCGGCTGTCTTCATGTTATATGTTAATCTACTTCATTAACCTTCTCTCCTTGTCTCCATAAATGGAATGTTAGTGTGAGATAATTCATGCGTGGAGTAATTACTAGCGGTAAAGAATCTAGGATATCCCTAGCTTCGTTGACACCAGATCCTTCTCAATTAAGATTGAGAGTGGGTCTGTCAAAGGATCACTGACTTACGACTTCCAGCAGGGCGTAACTAGCAGTGAAATTAAACTTAAATTGGTGCATTAAACTCTTACCAAATAATTTCAGAAGTGCAGCAATGTTGTGAACAAAGGTTTTAAATGTAGGTGTTTACTCAATTCCAAAGAAATATACGTCCATGCCGTATTATTTAGCAATTGTATTTGCGTGCCAGTGTTTTAGAGATATTGGAAATGGGCTTCAACAGCCTCTTGGCCAGACAGACCTGCAGAGCAAATTCCAAATTTGCCAAAGGTTCGTATGTGTATTCCCAGGCTAGGATATCCCCACTCTGGGAATGCAGCTTGTCCAATTCTAAATTAATAAATTGTTCAACTGGACCTAACTGTTGGGGATACATAGATGCATTACCTTGTCTTCACCCTTGCCCTCAGTGTGATATGGGATCAGGTACTCTTTAACATCAAAAGGCAAGTCCATGAAACGGTCAGCCATGCCAGCTACAGATCCACACTGGCAGAACAGCAGCAGTAGGGGGACCACTTAACACACACAACACCACAACAGCACACAGAAACAGAGAGGACAAAGAGATTTAAAAATGAATTTGAATAGTCACCAAGATTTGCCTAACCATCAGGTTTTGAGTGTCACGAGATACTTTGAGTTTAGTGGTGGCTGAGACTTCACTGTCAAACCTTAAAAGGCACACTGTGCATAGCTAGAGCTTTAACTCTGTGTGGGTTTGTGATTAAAGGAACACACCAACATATTTGGAAATTAAGTTATTCTCAGTCTCTCCCAGAGTTAGATAAGATGATACACCCTTCTTGTCTCTGTGTTTGCAGTAACTCAGTCTGACACACTCACTATTAACCTACCGTAAAACTCCAAATAATAGCCCGGCTTTTATTTTCCCAAATCGCCAAACTGCACAGGCTAGTATTATAGACAGGCGTCTATATGAGACAGGCCTTTAATTCCCTTTACACAAAACGTTTCCTCTCCAAAGATGAAAAATATTATCGAATTAATTATTTCAAACACACTGAATGTCTACCTATATGACTAGGCTATCTGATGACAATTACAGATCATCATTCATTTAGTGTTGAGATGTTGTTCATTGAGTGAGATACAGTAAGATCCAAATGGGGATAGCCAGAACAGATGAAACACGTTTTAATTAAACGTAATTTACAAAGAGATCGTATCACACTGAAAGCTCATATTTTGTCACTAGCAAATAGCCTATGCGAATAAAACAGCATGAGAGAGCATGAACCATATAGTTTCTCCCGTTTTGTATTTGCCAAATTTGACAACAGTCTACATTTCAAATCATAGCCTACTTCCAGGTGCGCGGGAACATATTTTTGACCAGGTGTGCTGAAAAACAAAATAATCATGGATGTCCGACGATTTCTCCCCTGCATATGATTCGAATTTAGTCAGCTAAATACACCATTTCAGCGCCGTGTATGAGTAGGTCTAAGAGTGAGAAGTTTTATAATGCCCTGGGCAGCCACATTCCACTGCAACTATGCGCAGCACTTGCCTTTCCGACTCAATAAAATAAAAACTGTGCGCGCACACACCAGTCCCATAGAAGCGCATCATTAACCTATTTCAGTATATAGCCAGAGAATGTCCGTAGACGGGCTCTGATATAGCCTAGTCTAAGGTAAATTCCTTTTCTGACTTCTTTCTTTTTATCGCCAATGCCATTTAGAAAAAAGAATAACGTTCACAAACCCTTCTGGTTTTGTTGCAAGCTTACCATCGGTTTTAGAAGTTTAAATACAACCCGAAACTAAAAAAAAGACCAGGCCTCTACTGGAGCCTCGCCAGGCGTACCTGTAGACTCGCCAGGCGTTTAAAAGAGACAGGCGTCTCTTTGGGACTCGGCTATTATTTGAAGTTTTACGGTAGTTTAGCATAGGTCATTGGAACCAACATGTACCAATGTAAAATATGAGACACAGCCATTTTGTATGTATACACAGTAAGTAAACTAGTGAGGATACTATTTATATACTTCTAGCACACATTTTAGTTCTGTTAAGTATTTTTAAGGTGTACAAGTAGTAAACCTTTAGTGCACTACAAATGTTTACTAATAAACAACATTTATATTGCTTATTTATACTGCATTTATGTTACACACACATACACACACACGCACGCACACACACACACACCAATGGCATAGGCCCCCATGCAAGCCGCCAACCAGCACATCGGGAGTACTTTTAGGGTTAAGTGTAACTCTGGCGAAAATTGACCCCAGGGTGTTTTTCTGCATTAAAACATATCAAATAAGCTGTGGAGACAGCACCTTTATTGATCAACCACTACAGAGCTTGCCCCGGTATACGCTATAGCCCCAAATCCTAAACAGTGGATTAGCTAAGGGCAGTGAGCAAACGCTTCCCAAATAGCATTTTTACCAGTAATATTGCTCAGGGTACCTACACATAAAACGAAGCACCAACAACGTAGTTAGTGAACCCAGAGTTTATTACATGAGACTGTTAAGTTACCAACACTTACCAACTGCACCCCTACCAGCTCCTCCAAACCAGTATCGCAAGGATTCATTGTATTGTCACGTCTGGTTAAATTAATTTAAAGGAGAATCTGTTGTGCAGCCTCTCAAAGAGCAGTCTCTCGCCATATATATATATATATATATATATATATATATATATATATATAAGACTTTTCCATCAGTATACCGGTAAGTATATTACGTATATTTAAGTATAAGTACCAAGTATAGGTTAAATATACTTAAACCATTATGTATACTTACCAGTATAAGCCAAGTATTATTCAATTTAGTGTGTCTCTGATCAGTACACCGAAAGTAAGCTATACATATACTTAGTTCAAAATAAGTAGACCAACAGTACATTTCCATAAACTTCTTTTCGGATTTCAGAAGGATTGTATTTATAATACATTTATATATTATATATATATATATATATATATATATATATTAATTTTGCCTCAGTATTTCTACACATTGTAATTATAGTAGTTACAATATGTTAATAGGAAAATGTTGGAGTTATTTTGTATGTTTTGGGAGCTATAGGCTAGTTGGTTCGAGATGAGAAGGGTATGTATCATCTTATCTAACTATGGAATAAGCTAATTCCCTAAAATGTTGTCGTGTTCCTTCAACATGTATCTGTGTGTATTGACTCACCCAATAAGACGGCCAGTCCTGCCAACACAACACCAATAGCTGGTGCTCCAAAACTGACAGAACTGGGGGAGGAGCCATCTGCACCCCCATATCCTCTGAGACTGCAGCCATATCCATCTGTGCAAGTGCAGACCTCCAGCTCCAGCGTCTGCTTGTCTGGGCAGGACAGACCCTGAGCATCGGTTACCTCCACTGTGATTGTGTAGACTCCTGGCCACAAGGGCTCCACCGAATGCAGGGCCACTGCTGTGCCTGCCAAATGCCAGGGAACACAGACATGTCTACAGGTTGGCCATTTGATCACAGCTTAGTCATCTCAAAAAAAGCAGGCTTGCAAGTCTGTTCAAACGTATTTGATGAATGCAGCACCAATAATAATTGAAATCACCTTAAATCAAGCACTTTTCGTTTGGTCCTTGGTTCAAATATAATCTACGCTGTTTTGGACAAAAGCATCCGCTAATAAATTTAAATATAAACATAAACACAAACTATTTGACTTCCTGTGAAATGTACCTTTAAGGGGGAACCATCAGAAGAACAGCCATCACAAGAAACCTCGAACAGATGTGGGCTTGGTCACATCGCTTAGGGCTCGTATCTCTTGTCTTGATACTTGACTCAGTGCTTTAACATTAGAAATTAAGACTCACTGCCTGGCCAACAATGACTTTGTCGCACCTCTGGTAGTCTCTAAAACGTCTTCATGACCGGCTATGATTTCTAATGACTAAAAGTGTCACCTCAGATATGCTTTATTAAGATACAGTATGCTTGTAAGAACTTTTGTAAAGGATTTGAAATGCCCCTTACCATTGAGCTTCTCCGTCTCCCATGGTCCTGTGGTCTGCTCTGAAATGATGGAGAAGTGAAGTGGTTCTCCATTGGGGCTGAAATCTTCATCAATGGCAGACATGTACACAACTTTAGAATCTGTGCAGATATTCTGGTATGTGCTCGTCAGTTTCGGGCAGTTGTCATTTGAATCCTGCACATTAATGGCAATGGTTCCAGTGGCTGTTCTTCCTGATCCATCTGTGTGAAACATTAAGAGTTAATCATGAAGTCAATCGAAAAACCCAACTGAAAATGAAATTGCCATACTTTATATGTTTTTCAGACAGTAAAGAAAATCAATTCAGGCATCCAACAACATGATGACTAATCTCTGTAGAGTGTGGGTAGTGGTAGCATAGTGGCTAAGGAGCTGGGTTAGCATGCAGTAGCCAAAAAAGTTGTGGGTTTAATTCTCAGCTTCCACCGTTGTGCCCTTGAGCAAGACACTTAACCCTGAATTGCTCTGGGGAGAACGGCCCTTGTAGTATAATTGATGTAAGTCGCTTTGGATAAAAGCATCTGCTAAATGAATAAATGTAAATGTCAATAAATGTAAACTGATAGAGCATGAGTGAGGCTTCTGAGGTCTCATAGTCACCTTGGGATAGACAGAGGACCTCAGCATAGTATGTGCCATTCTTTAGGAATGGAGATTCTCGATCTGGCATCTTGTTCAGTCTGATCTCTGCGGTGTCTTCATCAATGGTCAACCAGTTGTCAGGGTCAAATCCTTTAGCATACCTACACATTTAGTCAATTGACACAGAAAAAGAACACTGTACAGTTAAAAAAATGTTTAATGATTGAGTTGTTTAATTACCGGTATTCAATTGTTTTAGGAATGAGTATAATTTAATAATTATGGGGAATGTCATTATGCATGATGATTCTTTTCTAATACTGAAGTATTCTTTCTGACACTTACTTGACATCATCTAGGTCTTCTCCAGTATCCCCATCCACTGCTGGGTACACAGCTATGACTGAGTGAAGTTCAATCTCTTCTGGGTTTTCTGACAGTGGCACGTCTTTTACCCCCGGTTCAAAACTA
Organism: Alosa pseudoharengus; assembly: GCF_046254945.1. Taxonomy (NCBI): domain Eukaryota; kingdom Metazoa; phylum Chordata; class Actinopteri; order Clupeiformes; family Clupeidae; genus Alosa; species Alosa pseudoharengus. Next base: position 13,017,711 of record NW_027468576.1, on the reverse strand, counting down.
GGTCCATCAGGCATGTTTTTGACCGCAATTGAAATAGGATAACTTTTACCAGGCTTTTTCCCTGGTTTGGATGGCTTGGGCCCTGGCTTCCCTCCAGGTTTGGGCCCTGGCTTCCCTCCAGGTTTGGTACCTGGCTGCCCTCCTGGTTTGGTACCTGGCTTAACAGGTTTACCATCAGGGGAGACAGGATTGCCACCTCCACCGCCACCACCACCTCCGCCACCACCACCTCCACCACCACCACCCCCTCCACCACCTCCACCACCACCACCTCCACCAACATCAATGGCAATAGGAACTGCAGCACCAGGGCCAGGTTCTGCCTCTAATTCCTGATCTGGCCACTCAAATCCCAATCCAAGAGCCAAGGCTGTGCCATTGACAAATGGAGCGACATTCTTCAGCTCCAATTCAAGATTCAGCTTTTTGATCTTCTCATAGTCCACAGGCTTAACACAAAATAAAAGGTGACATATTGAGAAGGTGGGAATAAGGTGAAAAGTATCTGATAATTATAAACACACAGGTACTGAAGCCTACTAAAACCGATGTGGAGAGAACCACTGTAAACCTACCTTAACCAGCTTCAGGATACCTTCATTGGTCTTTGGATCTGTGTGGATTGTGAAAAGATCTCCTTCATTCCCAGAAACAATATTGAAAATAGTCAGCCAGTTATCACTGTCCTTTAAATCCACATCGAGAGCTTTGATTCTCATCACCACCACGTCCACAGCTCCTTCGTCCACATTGCCAGCGTACTGGAGAAAAGGGCAATATTGCATGTCTTTAAGCATTTGTCCACAGAGTAATAATATGAAGTGTTGATCAGGACATGTTGTAGCTATCTGTGCTTAAATTCGGAACACCTGTGGGGTACCGCCATGAACGTAAACAAAAAAGAAAACATCAGCTCTGAATTATGTCATAAATCTCCCACGTGTATAATATTTGACTGAAAGGAAATTTGAAATATCATAGTAGTCATAAACTACGGTTAAGTCGATGATTTTGGCAACAGTGACAGTCTGTTGGTTGTATACATATTATATATTCTAATACCTCTGCACCCAATTAAATAGTGTCAGAGATATGCAAGTTCCCATTTCAGTTTCTATATACAGTATCTCTATTACAAGCCAAAGGGTAACAGTCTAATTTTACCACACCTCCTCCTTCTCGAGAGTAGGGACGTTGTCGTTGATATCTTGTAGAGTAATCTTCACTGTACCAGTTGCAGTGTTTCCATTTGGAGCCCCATCCATATCCACTCCTTGGACAGTCAGTTCATAGTAATCGTGGGTCTAGTGGATAGAATGTTGTTAACATAATGTTTTTATCATGTTTTTTGAACTACACTCTAAACTGCACAAAAAATTGCTTGACTGAAGACTCTGGTTTGCAAGCGGTGGGGATTCTGTGTTAAAGAAAGCTACTTTTTGACAATTATGTTGGTTGAACAATCATCATTTTCAAATAAAAGTGAGTGAATAGGTTTGTTGTGGTTGGGGACAGGGACAGTGTTGAAGCTTTGCAGTAGTCTTAAACGATGGTTCGGAGTAATTTCACCCTAGGGTCCTTTGCACCATGACCCCGAGCCAAACACCCTCCCAGAACCTTTTTTTCCTTGGTCGAACCCTGGTCGAGTAGCGCTGTCAAAAACGAATGACGTTCTGCAGTCGTGATGGAACCAACTTTTATCTTTTATCTAAATTACCCCACTAATAATGCCCTGAATGGTATGAAACTTCTGCAGTAGTACAACTATGACCTTTAGTCCAATAACGACGCATTAGAAAGTTTGTAAGTGCAGCAGGAGTTTATTTAAATAAGACTTGCCTGATTATCTGCTACATACCGCTGCGTCGATGTTTCTTCCGTAATTTGGGAAAAGCCTCGGGGTCATGGTGCAAAGGACCCTAGGGTGAAATTACTCCAAACCATCGCTTTAATGAGCAACAATCTCTCCGTACACCACAGTGCCAGGGTGAGCCAGAGATAATCAGTGAAAAACCATGCAGAATGCTGAGCCAGCCTCACCTCACGGTCCAGAGTTGGCTCTTTCACAAATAGCTGTCCTGTGTCCCTGTTGATGGAAAACAGCATTCCAGAACCTGGAGGCTCTTGCTTGATGATGCTGTAGGCGATTTTTGAATTAACTGTCCCTTTCAGGTCTTCGTCGTGGGCGGTCACATTCATTATAACAGTTCCTAGTAAAACACAATTGAGTCAAAAGAGAAAAAGCATCTCGAAACAGAGACTGCTAGCACACAGATTGAAGAGGACCATTCTGTCAAGTGGAACAGAATTAATTTTACAACAAACATGTTTACAGTACATTTGTAAACATGAAATGGTTTAACAAATTAGATTTTTTCCTGAAAATATTCAAATATTGACTCAAAATAGCAACTGAATGTTAAGAAATTACCATTTTGATGTGATGTCATATGCACCTACGCCCTGTTTTATCAGGAATAATGCAGCATTCCAAAAAACAGATTCTACATATTACATCTTTGAGAACAGAGGAGATACTCAAGAGTCTCTGGTTTTCAAATAGACCAGACCGTTTCCATACCGACTGTGCTGCATTCTCTGACAGTGCCGCTCTGGATTTCGAACTTTGGAGGGTTGTCATTTTGGTCAACGACAATGACAGTAAGCTCAATGGCTTCCTCTGCCTCAGCGCCACCAAGGAACGTGGCAATTCCAGTAAGCTGTTTGAGGAAACAGCTTTTTTTAAATTGATTTTTGTTGATGATTGTTGGTGCCTGATGTTGCTTTATATACAAACTCACACAAACAAATATATAGAGACCTGTCTACCATCTCATTCACATTACTCCAATTTGTGCCTCAAGGGGGCAGTCAAGAACTAAAATGTGAATGAGAATGGGAGGGGACCTACCATATGCAGCGTATTACCAGAGAATGTCTAATAAGGGGAGAACTGCCACTCTCGGAAAACTTCCGGTTTCTAAACTGGTTGCAGTTCCTTCTGTGGTTCCACATGAGGGCGCTCGTCCACGAGTGCAGAATGCATGGAGGTCTATGGAGCTGTACCCCTCAAAATCCACTTTTCTCGGGATATAATTTTTTTTCAAGTAATAATTTGAGTAGTAAATTATTCAGGTAATAATTATGACCGCCGCGCAGCGAAGCGGCGGTCATATAGGTTTAGTCAGAATTTTTTTTTTTTTTTTTTTTTTTTTTCGCATGCCCAAACTTCTGTCAATGAGTCCCGGGACACTGAAAGACCGGGGTACACGAAACTTGGTGGGCATGTAACCCCACATGGATAGCATGGAACCATCGTTTTTCGTTTTGATCTGTAGCCCCCCCGCTGGACTGGACCCCCCGAAAGGAGGGTAGGGCAGACACAGTTTTCTGTGAATATCGAGAACCGTAGGGCCTAGGAGGTCCACCTTTTTTATGTATGTTGGTCTTAAGGGGGCATGTCAACCCATCCCATTACCACTTATTTCATGTATAGCGCCACCTAGTTAAAAATTAAAAAGCAAAAAATTAGGTGTTTTCATCACAATATCTCTGGCTGTCAAGGTCAAAACTGCACGAAATTAAAAGTGTAGGATCATTATGACACCCTCCGAATGCATGCCAAGTTTTGTGTACTTTCGTTCATGGGGGGCCTTACAATAAAATAATTTATGTGTTCATTTAGTGACGTACACCAACAAGGATTCCCGGGACACTGAAAGACCGGGGTACACAAAACTTGGTGGGCATGTACCCCCACATGGATAGCATGGAACCGTCATTTTTCGTTTTGATCTGTAGCCCCCCCGCTGGACTGGACCCCCCGAAAGGAGGGTAGGGCAGACAAAGTTCTCTGTGAATATCTTGAGAACTGTAGGGCCTAGGATGACCATTTTTTTCCGTATGTTTGCCTCCAGGGGTCATGTTAACCCATTTCATGTGCACACATGTGCACAAACAGATACACACACACACATTCACAGTAATCATACGTATGACACATACTCACACAGTAGACATATGTACGCTTGCATGCACAGGCACATACGCAGGCACACACACAAGCACGCACACACACACACACACACACCCACACACACACACACACTCACACACACACACACACACACATAACATAAACATAACACAAACAATCAAGAATTTCTCAGAATTATGAACAGGCAAGATGGAGGTGGGGTTGTATAAAATTAATTTTACATGTGAAATCTATGAACTAATCATGTTTTGGTACTTGTTGTCTAGCAGATACCAAGAATTGAGTGTGGATAATGCAATTTAGTGATACAGTTAGAATCATATAGGCCTTTCAGCGTGATTTCTTTTTGTGGAAAAAATGTGCTGACTGGGCGGCGGTCATATTTTGTACCGCTCTGCGGTACATCTAGTTTGAGTATTGTATTCGAAAGGGGAGGCAAAGAAAATACACTTGGTTGAGTATTATATTTTTTAAAGTCACTTAATTGTTCTTAAAAGCCTTTCAAATGTGTCAATGACGTCATTCATTAGCACAATGCTAGCGCGACCCAACCTGTAAGAAATCAAAAAGACATAAGTACTCGTTCATTCAACTTTTGACCTATAACCCATGTTGAAGTTATACAAACTACAATCAAATCTGAGATTTGTCAACAACAATCAGGTGAAAGAGACAATTTTAGCCGTCTAGCTCCATTGACTCCCATTCATTCTGCACTCATGGCGATCGCCCCCAGTGGAACTCTGGTGGAAATGCATCCAAAATTCGGTACAATGGGACTTAATACGGAGTGGCAAGGCTCTCCGTAGACGGGCTCTGGTATTACTATGTGAAGTAGCAAGCTCATTTCAAGGTTCAGCTGCCAGAACATGTTTTATGTGTAAGCATTTAGGTGAAATGCAGATTCTGTAGCCTACACCAACGCTTCAGACTATTACACTGTGTTGTTTTCAAGACTTGGAGAGAGACTCACATTATACTGATGGATTTCCTCTCTGTCCAAAATTTCAGTGACTTTGACAAAGCCAGTGTCAGGGTCAATGATAAAGCGGTTGACAGGAGGCCCGCTTGCTCCTGGTCCATTCAGGCTGTATTTCACTCTTTTCTCCTCATCAAGGTCTGAGCGAATCTAATTAATCAAACAAAAACAACATTATGAATTTAGAGATTCAGGCCTTATTCATAATCAATTACACTTTTGTCAAATGAAGGACAACTCATCATATCTCTCCAGTTGTCAGTCCAGTGTTTGTTTGTTTGTGTGTGTTTGTATGTATGTGTGTTTAAGGTGTTAAATAACCAGGACTATACAGTGTTGGTCCTTGCTCTGTAAATGGGAAACAAGTGGCATGGACAGAGCCATAAAACCAACTGTAAACAAGTTGTTGCCCTTGTGTGCAGTAAGTGGTGATGAGCTTAAATGTCAGTACCTTTTAACCGTTTTGAGGACTGCATATTTTAGTGATAACACACTCATAAAAAGAGCTTACAGTTTAACCTGTTGGACCTGTATTTCATATTTGCATATAAGCCCAAGAACAAAATAAGTGTATTGCCCTGGGGCCTGTTAAAAAGACCATATCTTTTTGGTATGGATTGTTGTTAAAGTGCAAGGACTCAGGTTGTCACATAAAACAAACCTTGGCAATGTACTCTCGTTTTGTGTAGTCAACATTCTCCTCCAATTTTGTGGGTGCTATGATCCATTCTCGCTTGTGCCGTCTGTGGCTGTTTGCTTTTGCTGACATCATACAGACCTTTAAGAAGACAATCCATGTTAGGTTAGTTCAGCTCTCCCAGGCCTTCTTAAACATGGAATTCAAGGACTTTTCAAAGAACTTTCTATGCCCAATGCTCAAACTCAAGGAGCCAACACAGCATAGTGTGAGATATCAAGGTTAATTACTGTATTACTGTTACAATACAGATTATCTTTTCTAATGAGAAGGCTTAGGCTTTCATTACGTTTTAAAAAAGCTCACAATCAAACAACAAAGACAAAGAGAGAGCTGCTTGAATGTGTGAACACATTACAACATATCTGAACAGCGATGTGACCCATACTGCATGAGTCTTATTCCATGAATTTATATTTTCACAAATGGAGTTGCAACGTATAGACACAAGACAAAAATCAGACGTGATCTATCTATCTATCCTATGTGGTCTCCTGCTTTTGCAATGACTCATGTTTATTTCAGGAATATATACAGGCCCGGAGTGGGTAATCGGGAGACGTTAATCTATCTTCTCTTAAAGTTGGCTACACACGTTCGCATTCTATGCCTAACACCGCAGCCTCTGCATAGGTTGTTCTCCCCTCCCAAGAAGAGTCAATTGGTTGGGTCCATATAGCCCGTCTTTCCTAAAAAGTTTTCTCAGATACCAGCCGGGCCGGCCCTACCGCAGTGATAAGCGTCAGGGAGGATGGATGGTAGGGATGTCCATGAGGAAGTCCATGAGGGACTGAAAAGGCCAGGTAAAAAAGACGAAAAGTATTGGAGGGAAATGCTGCCAAATGTGCCATGCTTCCAATTTTTTTTGAAGAGGACAGACATAAGTGGCAACTGGTAAAGAGAGATAGCCATGATTATAATGGCGTAATTGGGCTAATAACCTACTGGACGTTGTAGCGTTGTCAACCTATTCGCAAGTAACATATTAAATGAATTAAAATATTAGCATTTTGGTATCATCCAATATGGCTATTCATAGACTTTGCAAATATTATGCTAATATTGATAACAAAACTCAAGCTTGATCTGTGTATGCAGTAGCCTATAGGCCTAAAAACAAAAGTAGCCTGAGCAGCAGATCAACCAGTCCCCCGCTGAAAATGATGAGCCCGAATTATTGTTTCTCATTTTCCCTCTCTGATAATCTTCCCATTTTGTAACATGTTAAGAAAATTCTGCCATCAACAACCATGGAATTTCAGCCTCTAACAACTATAGTCAGTGAACACATTGCTTCAGGAGAGCAAACAGGGGAAATTGATTTATTGGCTTTTTGGGTTCAAATATGAAAAACCGTGTGCCAGATTCACAGACTCAGCAGTCTACCTACCTTTACTAGGCTTTATGCTGGTACCATCTTGCACTTAGGCCAACCATCGTGCTATTTTGTTGGCGCTGCTCGATAAAATTCATTGTCCGGGGTTTCCCAGTTAAAAACATCAGCGCTGATGTGCGTGGCAAGACACAGCACACTCATGTCGGCGCCGGTATGTGCAGCTCTATACTGCTCCCTGACTTAACCATCATGCTGAAGACACAGGAGTCACCTCCGCTGATGTGATGCCATTTAGTCTCATTCTATGGTGACCACCAAGAGATATTGCTCTTACTCTGCACGTCCATACATTTACATTTATTCATTTAGCAGACGTTTTTGTTAAGATATGTTCATTATGTCCTCAGTTGTATGTAATGCTGTACTGTTCAGTGTTTATGTATGCCTATATGCAGTGTTGCCACAGTTACCTTGAAAAAGTAATCTGATTACTGATTACTGATTACTCCTTTAAAAAGTAACTTAGTTACTTTACTGATTACTTGATTTTAAAAGTAACTAAGTTAGATTACAAGTTACTTTATTAGTTACTTTCAGCAGCTGCCGACAACAACCCCAATAAAAATGATAACGGTTTTGTCAATACTCAATATAGGAAGTGCATTTTAACAGCAATGTATAGTAGACATCCAAACCTAACCTACTTAGATACTGAAATTCAGATGTTTGTTCAATAATGTCTAAGTACACCAAATAAGGAAGGCCTATTGATAGAAACTGTTATAGTAAAATATGTAGATTTTTTTTCATGTAGCCTTGGCAACTAGCCAACTTGTAGCCTAGCCTATAGGCCTGAATAATATGCAAATGAAATTACACTTGTTAAACTCACCTCAACAAGTCTTTTGCAATCATTTAACCCGCCGTGAGCAATGCTAAAGTTGCTGTTACAAACAGTGCAGTGTGCAAGATTATCATTATGTTTTAATCTTTTGAGACAATTGGGTACACTTTTGTGTAGTCTGATGTGAAATGGGTCTTAAATCTTCCTTTTTGAGGGGCACTGACGCTGCCATGACGCTTCTGTTCCTAGATACACTGAACTGATTAATTATGTTTGGGAGAAAAGAGATATAAGCACTTACACTGAAAACGGATTGGTTGATTTAGCAAAACAGACCAGGATGCTCTCTGTCTTGGATGCGCTTCAGGCACAAACGCACCCCTCCTCTCTCTCTCCCTCTCCGTTGTGTGCGCATTAAGCTATGCACACGCGATTTGAAGCAAAGATTCTAGAATCTTTGATTTGAAGTCCGGTCTGGCTTGCGTGCTCTTGTTCGCTCTAGGTTCCGGGAGATTTTATGTAATTTGTGGGCGTCAGGAAGCCGCTATCAATATGTGGGAGACTCCCAAAACTTCGGGAGACTTGGGATGTCTAGCTAGACAGCACTTTGTCGCCAGCACAGAATGTACAATGTACCTTAATGTTGTCATGTTTAACTGACACAAACTCAAAGTAATCACTGATGAAATGTGCATCTCTCTCTCTCCCTCCATTGTTGTTTACGTTTGTGTCGCTGTGTCGTGAATTGTCCTCATGCTGAAAACGTGAGCATAGCCTCTACATGACATTAATACCCAAGACAAGAAGAAAGCAAAGAATATATCTTTTTATTAAGGAACATGACAAAAATAGTAACGCACAGTAACTTAGATAAGTAACTTTAATCTGATTACTGGTTTGTAAATAGTAGCGCGTTAGATTACTCGTTACTGAAAAAAGTGGTAAAAATAGACTAACGCGTTACTAAGTAACGCGTTACTGGCATCACTGCCTATATGTTATGCCACAAGGAGGCGCTACGGTGCAGGCCATAGAGGGCGCGTTTGCGTCATTATGTTTGTTATAATTGATTTGCCGTAGTTGAACTAGAAGCTGTATGACCGTGAGACTGATGTGTCTGCAGTACAACAATAAATATGCCAAGGACGGCTAAAGATGGTTCATCTCTACTTTTCCTCCGAATGCAACGTTAGCTGCAATAGTGAAGCATAACAACAGTTTTTTTTATCCAAAGCAACTTGCATTAAGGTGGAAGTTGGGAATTGAACCAACAACCATACTCATATGCGACTCCTTTGTAACCTTTTCTCACATTAAAATAGGCTCAATAAGCACTGAAACACTTTCCTTATTTCAGTATCAAAATTTAACAATAAAAAAAACCCCTTTGATCTCTAAACCCCTTCAGTCTAGTTTCCAAGGTCAATGTAGTAAAGAGGCCTATGCCCCTAGCATATAAGCAGATGTATGGCCATTTCCTTTGATGTGGAGCAAAATTTGAATCCAATTTAAATCCAAAATTTTTATCTCACGGTTGGAACCTCCATAACTGATAGTATATTTTTACTACCATATTTCTCTTAAGACTCAATCAGGACGATGCGAGATCAAGATCCAGGCTTTATTCTTTTCAATGAGGGGCCAGTGGCCCTCAAGGGAGAGAAGTACATGTTTGTTTCACCCCATCATGGATTTCACCAGATTCTCAGTACTTCTCTGACTACACAGAAACAGTCTACCAAATTTAAGTTACACACAAAGAGAAGGAGTGACCTACTAGTATGAATATGCAAGGTAAAGGTGTGGTGTGTGGGGGATGTGGCCTTTTGGCCAACTTCTATTGTCTTTTAATTAAAACTACCCCCTTTCCTGGGAAGTCCTTCAGAGGCCTGGACACATGCTGTTCTACAAACATTAACATTTCACACCTGGTGATAGCTTGTCTAGAGGCCTTTTGCCTTTCATTGAATTCAAGGATAAACAAAGGATGCTTGCATACAGACCAAAGACACACACAGGGTACACATGGGTACAAAAATCACAGATGACCATAAGAAGTACGCAGTATGTACATTTACAGAAATGAGGCTGATTCACAACACTTTCAGATGATAACAGTATTGTTGTGGGCAGACGCACATTGGTGTGCTGTGAGTCAGTGAAGGATATATTCCAATAGCTAGTTTTTCACATTTTTCAACTGCCTGCTGGAGCATCAAAACAATCACGTGAGGATTCTCTAAACTTTGTCAGCAACTGAATAAAACCACCTTTCCCAATCTGTGAATAATGTAATAACTTGCCTTTCTTTTGTGCTCAGCTCACTAACGCTCATATTTAATATGAAAAAAAATATGGGCATATGGGAATGAACACCCGACTGTTGTAGCCCATAATAATGTGTGTGAAATTCATCATGATCAGTAACCATAAGTCGTTATGACATGGCAATTTGGTTTGACCTTTGATGTGCCTTCAAAGGTCAAACAAAATAGGTTGAGAACCTCTGCCTTAGGTGTGTTGGAATGCATTCAGTTTTGCATTCCAACACACCTAAGGCAGAGTGCATTCATGGACTTTTGCGAAGTACAGGCCTGTGGGCCTTTATTTTTTTATTCCAATATGGGCTGTATAGCCTAGGCCTACAGTAATCGTCCCAACTTTAAACAACACACGATTTCATCACAGCTCAGACGATTCATGGAAAAAAAAAAAAAAACAATAAAAGGCTACATTGATAAATAGCAGGGGCATCGACAGGATTGGATTCTAGCCTATAATAGCCTACGCGCAAGAACTTTAACCAAATGAAACCGAAAGGTTAGTCGCGTCTTTAAGAGTGCGCCTCACACACACCAGCTCCGTTGAACAGTGTATTAATTTGTGTTTAAGAGCTAAAACAAGTTGATTAGAGAGTTACATTTGAAATGTCGGGTAGCCTAAATTATAGCCTATAGCGTGTGCATCTCAGAGGAAGAGATTTTGGAGAGAGAGAGAGGATTTAACCTAGGTGATGATTATTTGTGTCTGGTGGTAATTAGACGAGTATGGATACCTATGAATTGTTTTGAATAAAAAAAGATGAAGACAACGAATGAAATGTGACCCTGCAAGGCGAAACCAGACGTTTTGGTAAAATTTACAAAATTAAGTTATTGTAGGCTTATACTCACACGAACGGCCATAAACTAAGCTTTCCAACAATATGTATATCGAGGGTATTGCAAATAGTATTGGGTATTGGATAGTCGCCGACCCTCATTAGATGTGGATATTTGGAGGTAAGGATAGCCTTCAAGAAACAAGGTTATCGCAGTTGCTGTGAGACATACGGCCCTTCTACAGTCTCTCTCAAAATCAAAACACACCCAATTCACGCTTGGACTTTTCGATTATTATTCTAAATGTTGGGACTGATGGACACTGAACTCTGGGGGTTATTTGAACGTTCGTTGTGAAGTGGTTTACTGTAAAAGGAGCGTCGGATATCCCGCCTGTCTTTGCACAATTATAGGGCCATGATAATGCATACGCTAACCTAAAGTCGAGAGAAAGAAGACTAAATAAATATGCAGACATGTTATGTGCAATTCAACAACTGCACGCATGACATATAAAAGATATAGGCCTACATTATAGGCCTACATTATTGTGTAGTAAATTGAGTTTATCCAACCTGCTGGCAAGCCAAAATGTGTTGCACATGGCTTTATCATTGTCCTCTAAAATGCAATATAAGCAACTTGAATATATCGCACATCCAGTTTGAACACCCTGATGGACACTGAACTCTGGGGGTAATTTGAACCTTCACTGAAGTGGTTTAGGCTACTGGAGCGTTCCGCCCGTCTTTGCAATTGGCCATTGATTGACGGTCATTAATTAATTAATATAGGTGGCCTGCAGGCACAGAGTTTGTTTGATGCATGGAGTTTCCGACCGTTTTCCCCTGAGAGCTTAGAGAATAAAATGAGGAGAGCTGTGTTTTACATAATGTGTAACATTTATTCACATGGCCAGTTCAACATCACCTAAGGATTTGACTGAAATGTGTGCCGATATCAATTATTGGGGAAAACATTGTTTGGAGTGGATGGCGGGTGGATTGTTGATGTAGCTGCAGGTGCAGATGACATGACTACAGCTCATCCATGCATCTAGAATGTTGGAATTTGATAGGATACAGGAACTGCAGAGATAAATTGAAAATGAGGATTGGTAATGTCGGAATAGCGGTACTAAAAAAAATCGGAGTAGGGGCATGTCTAAATAGAGGCATGTCATAATAACGGTATGTCGTAAAAGAGGGTTGTCGTAATAACGGGATGTTGTAATAAAGGGTGAACCCCCCCCAAAAAAGTGTCCCGAATTCAGCCAATCTCATCTGGTCACCTAGCCTGACGAGCCAGACCCACATTAAAATGTAGGGTCTAATGTAGGGTCACCGTTCGCAGTGCTCAGTCCGAGGGGCGGGATAATCAGTTGTCTTTCAAATTCCCTCTGCACGCAATAGGACAGCGGCAGCGCTATGAGTCCCATGCGTTTCCCACCAGCGGAGCTAGTTGGCTAGTTCAAACGTTTGCCAACTTAATAAAAGCTTAACTCGTGTCACACTGTTCGCCAACAGCAACATCCATCTTATTTGTTTTCAAGTAGCAGGGAATTCAAGCCAAACCGTTGCAACTCTGCCATCAATCATTATGTTAAGCCTACCTAACCAGGGATGGATTACTGCACGGGCCTACCAGGCCCAGGCCCAGGGGCCCAAGGGGTCAGGGGGCCCTGAAGCCCAAGCCTTTGCATGGAATCATTGCCTCAATATCAACAAATCAGGATGTAGGCTATGAATCTGATTGAATTTAGTATTGGCCATCCCCAAAATGCACCAGAATACAGGAAATCACATCAAACAAATGAAAAAAATTCTGGGGGAGGACCCCCAAACCCCCCCTCCCACATATACGACAATAAGTGGGGAGCCCTTAATACATCTGGGCCCAGGGGCCCGAAAGTTCATAATCTGCCCATGTACCTAACGACTCTATACACGATTTCATTGGCCTGATTGAGTTTCGATTTCTGGAGCTCACAAGCCAACGAGAGAGTTGCTAGACTAGCCCTGGCAGCAAATGTAATTCTAGACGCTAGACGCTAGGGGCGCGTCTAGATTTCTAGGCTACTGGTCACCCTATATGTGACTGGAAAAAAGGTGTACCAATATAAGGTGTACCAATGCATCCATTTTAACATACTCTTCTTTAATGACCCTACCAGCACACACAGGCCTTGTGCAACACACCAACTCTTTCCCCCAGGGTAGACTCGCTTCTAGACTCACTTACCATCAGACTACAGGTAATTTTACATCGACAATCTGATCCTAAGGCCCAGGTGTACAATGCATCAGCATACACATGATATGAATCAGCGATGGGAGCAAAGGCGTATTGCTCAAAAGAGAAATTCGATTGAGTGCAATCATGCCCATCCCCTGAAGCCTCTGCACCTTTAGAATTCCAAACACTCATGCCAAGTACAATATAACTCCATATTCTCCAAAAAACACACGCAAAAAAAAACAAAATAGTAGTTTGAGAGATTTGCAGATTATTACATTCTGTTTTTATTCACATTTTACACAACATCTCAACTTTTTCTGTTTTGGGGTTGTATAATACAGTATGTGACTGGAAAAAAACCCTGCCATATAAGGTGTACCAATGCATCCATTTTAAGGTCACTGATAAGATTGTAGACAAAACTTTAAGTGAAGCGAAACTTAAAGTGAAGAATTTAAGTGATTCAGGGATTGGCATTGGCATAACTATGAAAAGACACAAACACAACTTCCTGTGCAATCCATGACTGACCTTTAACCCCCTGATTTTACATTTATGTTTATGGTATTTGGGTTACACTTGTGTCCAAAGCAACTTTGTCTGGTCTTGTGTGTGTGGTGTGTGTGTGTGTTTGTGTGTGTGTGTGTGTACTTACCACAGATATGGCCAGTAGAAGCAGGGCAAAAACATTCGAAATTCTCATCTTCGCTAGGTCTCCCGTTGCCCCCACACCCAAACACACTCTTGTCCACCCAGGTCTCTTCTTCTCTGTTACGTTGTCAAGTGTGGCCCTGAGTTCCCTCTGCTGCTCCTCCTACTTCCGCTCCTCCTACTACTTATTCTACACCTTAGCATGCTTCTACACCCCTCCCCTCTCCCTTTATGGTGCATTCGTGTGCCAACGCATTTACTCAGCATTCAAATGTGCATTTAGGCAGCTGACAGCTTTATACTAATTACTATAATATATATTTATATAATTACTTATATGGACATAGATGCACACACACACACCACACATTTTTGTTTCAATATATATTTCCCTGTTTCTCTGTCTACATCACTCACCCAATTCAAATATGTATGAACTACAAAACAGGTTCCAGCCTCCAGGCCATGTTTAGTTATGTGTGAAGGGACCAGCCAATTGAGAGATACTGTGCAGACTGAGAGTACCAGACAGTGAGAGCTCTTACCTCAACACACACAGACTGTAAGAATATCAAATAATGTGGTTACAGACAGACACATACAAACACACACACACAAGCACACACTTTGCTCCTGGCTGTTTCTATACATGTGAAGATTAGAGAAGACAACATAATGTTCTTTAATGACCCTACCAGCACACACAGGCCTTGTGCAACACACCAACTCTTCCCCCCAGGGTAGACTCGCTTCTAGACTCACTTACCATCAGACAGATCCTCTGATGCTAAGGCCCAGGTGTACAATGCAACAGTGTACACATGGTGTAGCAAGCTCCCAAATTGACGCTCGTGTGAGAAATTGAGTTTTGGATAATGTTCAGCTTCGGCAGCTTTACAATGACTGAGGAAGCCTAGAGACGAGTCCATAGCAACAAGTTCATGTGTTGAATTTGTTATTACCCAGTGTGCTTTGTTGAATGGTCTCAATGTTTTTTTGTTTTATTTCATTTGAATACTTACTAGAGGAGTAACTTATTTCAAGTAGGCTAATGCAGTTCCAGGAAGTGTGCATTTAGTTTCCATGCTTATTGTGTTTCCACAACAATGTTAGTGAGTAAATCTACTGAAATGGCCACCATCTTGGTGAAGTGTGATGTGAAAGATCAGAAAGCAGAGGGGGAGATTAGAATGATAGCGATGTGTTTTCATATCGCTTTATAGCGTGGGCGGAAGGTATCGACAATTGGCCAGGGAGGGTCATGTCTTTTTTGAAAAGACAGCTGAAGGGTCGTTGAAAATGTTCTTGCAGGCAGGGGAGGGTCATGCAACTTTTGATTGAAGCACTCAAAATCCCTCCGGTGATCCCATTTATAAATAACGAACGGTCCCTAAGAGGATTTAGCCTCTGTGTCACTTTATTCATACCTTAGTGAAAAACAAAGTAATGAACTACCTCTGAAAGTTCAGACACTCTGATTAACTTAACAAAGTTGAAATTAGATAGGGAAATGCTTCTGTTAGGTTTTGTATGTAACATTTTCTAGGGGTGCCAATAATTGTGAGCAACGTGTTTTTGTTAAAAATATTTATTTCTTTTTATAATGAGATTATAAAATATGAATATAAAATATGAGATTTTCTTTTTTTCTCAGAATAAATGTTCTTCCCTTCAAGGGTGGATTTTTCCTTGTTGTTTTCATTGTGAGAGTACAATGAATCATCAAAAGATTATTTTTTATGCCTGTTTTTAGTCAACATTACCAAAGGTGCCAAAGTAGTACTTTCTCACAGATTCTGAAAGCAACTATATACAGAACATGTTGCCAGGCTGGCCTTGTACACATCACAAACATCAAATGTCTCTTCCAAAAAACATTCACTCAAGACATTTCTCCCTCGCTGTCATCAGTATCCTCCACTGAAAGTGTAGCCATCTTCAAATTTTTATTTGCACCAACTTCACCACCACTACTGCAATGGCAGTAGGTGGTGCATGGTAGTCCATCTGACTGACAGCAGCAAGAGGCCCTGGAGCATGCTGGCAAAGCAACAAGCTGTAGAACTGTTTTGGGTGCAATGTCAGTGTTGCCATGAACAGGCAGAGGAATTCCATCCTCTATTTTCCAGCCAAACAGGGATACATAATCAGTACACAGGTGTTATTTTTGTCAGCATCTCTCCACAGAAAGACTTGCAGCTATGCATGCTTGATGTGTTCCGCTGCATATTCTGGAAGACTTTTATTTTAGGAGGATCTCTTTTCTTGGTGAATAGCATGTATCTCAAGTTACTGAGGCTTTCAACAAACCCATTCCTGCCTTCATGCTCATCAGCTTCTATATCTGTAAAATTCTTCAAATCAAGATTCCTCTTGAGCATCAAATTGATTACTGAGGTTTTCCCTTTACCATATGGATATGACACACTGTCACAACCAGACAATGCATGAACAGCCAACAAATCATAACATGTGTCTCCTAATTATGCAGCCATAGCATTAATGTCAATTACTTTGGGCATCCATGGCCTACTTGTTAGGGAATCGGACTTGTGACTGAAGGTGGCCAGTTCGATCCCCGACTGGTAGGAAAAATTTGGGTGGGGGAGTGACTTAACAGCGCTCTCCCACATCCATATCCACGGATGAGGTGCCCTTGAGCCCTGCTCCCAGAGACGCCGGATCAAGGACTACCCACTGCTCCGGGTGTGTATGTGTACTCCTAGTGTGCTCACTGCTCTAGGGTGTGTGTTTGTATTTGAATGGGTGTACACCGTGTGTGTGGGTGTGTTGTACACTACCCCCAAATGGGTAAAATGCAGAGCACAAATTCCTTGTATCAGTGGGGATCATCCCTATGTTCCCACATTTCTATGGCTAGGGTTAGGCCTGAGGTGTGGGTTAGGGTTAGGGGACATTGGGCTGTGGGAACATAGGCATGCTCCCGTACTGGTATATGTAAGTATACTTGGCCAATAAACCTGATATGGGGCAGCCGTGGCCTACTGGTTAGGGCTTCGGGCTTGAAACAAAAGGGTTGCCGGTTCGATCCCCAAATAGTAGGAGAAATGTTGGGGGGGGAAGTGGTTGAAGAGCACTGCTCTCCAATGCCTACAACCACGGTTGAAGTGCCCTTGAGCAAGGCACCTGACCCCTCACTGCTCCCTGAGCGCCACTGTAGCAAGTCAACTCACTGCTCTGGGTTAGCGTGTGCTTCACCTCATGTGTGCTCATTGTGTGCTTCATTTCACTCTGTATTCACTAATTCACAGATGGGATAAATGCAGAGACCAAATTCCTTGTAGATTAGGTTATTGCCGGCTATTTTATTTTCTTGGGCCCTTAGGTTTTCAATGTGAATCTGTATGCATTTATGATTTGAAAAGTGAGTTTGAAAAGACACATTTACATACTTACCTTCTTTTTCTAAGTAAATCTTTTATACTTTTTATAAAACAGTTGTGGTAAATGACTATTTTGATATTTTAAGTTAATTAAGAAAAAGAGTAATTTTGGTTAAAAAAAGTGAAAGTGTTTAAAGGATAAAGGTAAGTCCAATACATTTCATTTTATGTTAAAGTGTACATATTGATGCTTAAATAATGATTTAAAGGGAAAGAGTAATTCATATAATAAGTTAGTAATTACACACACACAAGTTAAACACTGATTACACACTGATAAGTTTATTAGTGAAACCCCACTTATTTGATTGATAGTATAAAGAATTCAGGATAGCCACCTCTCACTATAGCCAAACACGCTAGAGAGGCGCTACATAAATTGGAGGCACCGCTGGGATATTAGTGTGGGTTTATTGTTTTTGTACGCTTTACCAGTGAATATTAGCTTATTTGATTTACATTATAGTGATAACTGTTACAACAATATGGAACGCAGGGCAGAGTTAGTGTCAGAATTAAAGGGATGGTGCTGTGGCGAGGCATTAGATGAGGCTCATGCGGTCATGGTGCTCCTTCAAGAAGACGTAGATACAAGTGCAATTGAAGAGACAATGCAAACAGTGAAGTGTTTGGGGTGTGAGAGGCCGGAATTTCAACATGCGGCTCAATAGATACCTGGCCTTGTGTGAATGCAAAGAAGCTGTTAGAGCAGAAAAGGTTCCTTTTGATGTGTTTCCTATTGAGGGTGGAGGGCCCTGGCAGGTTATCACAGTAGATGAAGCTACACGAGCCAGTACACAAGTTCAGATGTCCGGAACGCAACAAGCTCAAGGTAAGCGTGTTGAAGGCAGTCGCCCATTGTCGCCTGGAGATGAGGCTGCTGCCAAGTCAACAGAGGCCATTCTGCGAGCTGTGAGTGATTTACTTAGCAAGACGTCAAAGTCCTCAAGTGAGCATGGAAGCTATCGCCGCCTACGAACTTTCTCTGGGTTGTTGCCCACTCCAGCTGGAGAAGAGCAGTTCGACCACTGGTTGGGTCAAGCACGGCTCATGGTGGAAGAGTGTGACTGCTCTCGCAGAGAGAAGAGGCGGAGACTGATGGAAAGTCTTAGAGGCCCGGCACTTGACATTGTAAACGCAGCACGAGCCAGTGATCCTGATGTGACCCCCGAAGACTGCTTAGAGGCACTTGAGCATGCTTTTGGGACAGCAGAGTCAGGAGAGGAGTTGTTTTTTGCATTTCGTTTACTGCAGCAACAACCAGGTGAGAAGCTGTCTGACTTCCTCAGACGTCGTTGAATAGGGTTGTGCAGAGAGATGGTCTCCCCCTTGGGTGTGCAGATAAAGCAAGACTTGAACAGTTGTTACGTGGTGCGATAGCCTCTGATCTGATGTTAGTTAACCTTCGTCTTAGAGAGAGGAAAGCAAAGCCCCCAACCTTTCTCCAGCTGTTGAAGGAGATACGCACAGAAGAGGAATTTGAGGCCTCACGAAAGAAGATTACTCCTGTCGTTCAAAGTGGAAATGTAAGACAGAATGCTGATGTGAAACAGACTGACATTCAGAACTTGAAGTCTGAGATCAAAGAACTTAAGGCCTTAGTTGCTGCTGTTGTGTCTAAGCCAGCACAAGACACGTCAGCTAGCAGTGAAAAAAATTCCCCAAATGTAGTGTACAGTGAGTGCAGTTGGGACAGTGATGTAGCAGCTTTGAAAAAACAAATGAAGCGCTTGCAACAGAAAGTCACGAATAAAGTAGGTGAACCTCAAGCTGCCGTTTCAGCTGTGAATACCTCAAAACCCGTGGCGAGCTCCCCACAACAATCAAGTGTCGGAGGAACATTTCTGTTATCGATGTGGTGAGAGTGGGCATTTTGCAAGGAAGTGCCAAAGCACAGAAAACCAAGCTAAGGTTATTAAGAAACTTATTCAGGCTCTTAAAGTATCGAAGAACAACCAGCCGTCGAGTGACGCTACGGCTAATGTAGTTAACTGTTCTGTTAAGAAAAGTACAGCTGATATGCCTGAGAGTGTGCATATTCCTGATGGATTAGTTGGACTGCCTAGTCTGGTGCCATTGAAGATTAATGGACAACCCTGCACTGCTTTATTAGATAGTGGCTCTCAGGTGACTATCATATTTGAACCCTGGTACCAGAAGTACTTGTCTGATATCCCCATTCAGCCCGTATCTGGTCTTTCCCTGTGGGGTTTAAGTGAGTCTGGAGCTAGCTACCCTTACCGTGGCTACGTGGTAGTCGATGTGGAGTATCCAGCTGAGGTGTTAGGAACCAGTCAGACTGTAACTGTCCTAGCTCTCATATGTCCTAACCCCAGGTCTGAAGATAAGACATCTGTCATTGTGGGCACCAATGCGAGCCATGTTAGACGCTTGGTGAATCAATGCAAAGACAATGGCATTGATGTCACCCGAACACTAGGCCTTCGTGTTTGTGTCAAGGAAGATCAACCTGCACTCAAGGGTGTTGCTATCCCGGTCCATGATGATGAGGCTGGACGTGTCCGATGGATGGGTCCAGGCCCTTTGGTCTTACCCCCAGATGGTGACACTCAGGTTGTGTGTAAAGTTGATTTGAAGAAGCCTGTTGATCAAGAAATCCTGATGATACTCATCACCAGCAGCCGCCTTACCTGCTGATGTGATTTTTCACCCCATGGTCGTGCCCAGCGGGGCATTGGATGTCAACGGCTTTAGAATACTACTGAAGAATGAATCTTCAAGAGAAACTTCCATACCGGTGGGAACAGTGATTGGATGTGTATACCACATTGATTCGGTTGCGACGATTCCCCCTAAGGAGACTGCTTCCTCTGACTTTGATGCGAGCATGATCAACTTTGGAGACTCCTATCTCAGAACAATGGAAGAACAGATTATGTAAGAAACTGGCCCAGAAGTCTCATGTCTTCTCAACGCATGAGTGGGACGTGGGATTGGCAAGAGGAGTTGAACACAGAATCCGACTTTCTGATTCCCGGCCTTTCCGTCAACGATCACGCCGGCTGGCCCCTGCAGATATCGAAGACGTGAGAAAGCATTTACAAGAACTGCTGCAGGCAGGGATCATAACAGAGTCGCAAAGCCCCTATGCATCCCCAATAGTTGTAGTCAGAAAGAAGACTGGCGCTATTAGGATGTGCATAGATTACAGACTGTTGAATAGACGAACCATACCAGACCAGTATACAACACCATGCATTGAAGATGCACTGAATGCCTTAACAGGGAGTCAGTGGTTCTCTGTACTGGATTTGCGTTCAGGCTACTATCAGATAGCCGTGTCCGAAGAGGACAAAGAGAAAACGGCATTCATTTGCCCGTTAGGATTTTTCCAGTTCGAACGAATGCCTCAAGGCATTACTGGGGCACCAGCAACCTTTCAAAGGTTAATGGAAAAGGCTGTTGGTGACATGAACCTTTTACAAGTGCTAGTGTACCTTGACGACGTGATCGTATTTGGAAAAACTCTCGAAGAACATGAGGAGAGACTGCTCAAGGTCCTAGATCGTCTCGGTGCCAGATCTGTCTGCCGAGGGTCAAGTACCTGGGGCACATCGTGTCTGCAGATGGCGTCACCCCAGATCCAAACTAGATTGAGGCCGTCACTACATGGCCAATGCCAACAAACCTGAAGACGTTACAATCCTTCCTAGGATTTTGCGGTTATTACCGCCGATTCATTCAGAACTATTCTGCAATCGTTAGACCACTGACTGAACTCACAAAGGGATATGCTCCGACTCAGAAGAGGAAGAAGTATGCCCAAGATGTGAACAAAGTCTACTTGAAAGAATCAGAGCTTTTCGGGGAAAGATGGGACAAATCCTGCATAGATGCGTTTCATCAGATTATTCACTGTCTGACACATGCGCCTGTGCTGGCATTTGCCAATCCACACAAACCATACATTCTTCATGTGGATGCAAGCTTGAAGGGTCATGGTGCTGTTCTTTACTAAGAACACCCTGAAGGCCTTAGACCAGTCGCCTTTGCAAGCAGAAAAGTCAGCTGTGCAGAGAGAAACTATCCCATACATCAGCTGGAATTATTGTCACTGAAGTGGGCAGTAGTCGACAAATTCCACGACTATCTGTATGGGGCAAGATTCACCGTATGTACTGATAACAACCCGCTTATGTACGTGCTATCCACAGCCAAGCTCAGTGCGGTGGGGCATCGCTGGCTCGCTGCCCTATCAACGTATGAGTTTGATGTGCAGTATCGCCCAGGCCGACAGAACATCGATGCCGACCTGTTGTCAAGGAACATGCCAGAAGAGGATGACAATGGCTGGGTGACTATAACTCAGTCTGGAGTGAAGACCATCTGCCAGAGAGTCTGCATCCCAGAGTCTGCCCGCAGTACACCAGTCTGTGTTGCTCAGCTTGGTGCATCTCCTCTCTGTGTTCCTGACCTGTATGCGTTTCCCACACACCTGGAGTTAAAGTCCCTTGAACTCATGTCCAAACTGAGTCTCAGGAAGGCTCAGGAAAAGGATGAAGCCACTGGACCGGTGATCCAAGCCGTCAAGCATGGGAGCTGGCCAGAGGGTGTGAACTTGAGTCCGGAGCTGGCCAGATTGAAAAGAGAAGCTGGGAAGCTGTCAATGAAAGATGGATTGCTGTACCGGTACAGCAAGAGACCATCCGGAGATGTGGTCAGTCAACTCATCCTGCCAAGAGAGTTCCGGGATATGGTTATGCAGGCCATGCATGATGACCTCGGGCACCTTGGACAAGAAAGAACTGTTGACCTGCTCCGAAGTAGATTCTTTTGGCCTAGGATGTCGATGCATGTGGAAGAATACATCAAGAACTGTGGAGAGTGTGTTACTCACAAGACTCCTATATAGAGAGCTGCTCCATTGCACCAGATCGTAAGCCATGGGCCTATGGATTTAGTGTGCATGGACTTTCTTTCCATGGAGCCTGACTCCAAAGGCATAAGCAACGTGTTAGTGGTCACAGATCATTTCACGAGATGCGCTCAGGCTTTCCCAACAAAAAGCCAGAAGGCCCATGTTGTGGCAAAGGTCCTGATTGAGAAATATTTCATACATTATGGACTGCCTTCAAGGATCCATTCGGATCAAGGAAGAGATTTCGAGAGCCGTTTGATCCGAGAGCTGTTGACCTTGATGGGGATACGCAAGTCGCGGACCACGCCGTATCATCCGCAAGGAGATCCGCAGCCAGAAAGGTTCAACAGAACTTTGCTCTCCATGCTAGGTACGTTAGGCCGAGAGAAGAAGCGTACATGGAGCCAACATGTGCCTTACTTGGTCCACGCATACAACAGCACAAAGTGTGATGCCACAGGGTACTCGCCTTACCACCTCATGTTTGGCAGAGAGGCGAGACTTCCTGTTGACTTGTGTTTTGGAACATCCCCAGATGGCATAGAAGATGTGTCTCACACCCGATATGTCACAAAGCTGAAGGAAGACTTGAAGCAAGCCTATAAGTTAGCCTCTGATGCTGCAGACAAACGGCACCAGAGAAACAAGAGGTTGTATGAGCGCCGAGTTACCTTTCAGTCCATAGAGATTGGCGACCGAGTACTGCTCTGACCTGAGAGGCAAGCACAAACTGGAAAGTAAGTGGAGTCCTGACCCGTATATAGTTGTTGGAAAGATGCCAAACCTACCTGTGTTCAAGATCAAACGGGAGGATGCAAGGCTAGGGATAAAGACTACCCACACAGCAAAAGATCCGCCGCGGAGGTATGACGGCTTCCGGAACGGACCCGCGAAACGGACCCGTATCGGAGTCCAGATGCTCTCAGGAACGGATCCGCTACGAAGGCGGATCGCGGACCCGCCGTGGCTCCGCACTGCATCCACTCCGCATCCGCGATTAAAACCTTACCTCCGCGGCGGGTCCGTTTGGGATCCGCAAATTGATACATACATCCGCCGCTGACCCGCAACGGACTCAAAGGCTCATCTGGCCCGGGTCCGTTTTGGACCCGTTTATCTCATTTTCAAAATTCCTTCTGTTCTGGCTGTAGGATAAAACTAGGCAACTATAGGATAAAAGTAAAACTATCACTAGGCCTAGCCTAGGCTACTACAGCAATATAGGCCTACGATTAATCTGCATTGCCTCGTATTTTTAACTTAACAATACTGTCAATAAACCTAACAGAAAAGGTTTAAGTCAAGACATCAATTTACTGTACAAACGTGATCACTACTCAATGGAAATATAAAATGGACATTTATGGAAAGTTACAGGTTATAAGCTATTCTGTTTTTGTTAAGTAGCCTACATTGCCTAGGCTACTTTACATTCATTTTGTGGTCAAAACCTAATTTAGTGCTTTATAGGCCTAGGTCAGTGCAGACATGAAATATTTTATCTAATAAGCTACAACTTCAATGAAATACTGCGCTATGCACAGCTAAAATATCAGAAAATGAATAACTGGTGAATGACAAGAAGTTCAATAAAAAGATTGTTTAATGCTTATTTCTCCTATTACTCCATTTGTGTGGATGGAGGCGGAACACATCTCCTCGTTGCCCGATCCACCGCCGATTGAAACACCTGATTGCGTGTTTGGTGACCTCAGTGTCCGTGGCAGACCGTGTCACCATGTTTTTCCTCACAGCACCTGTAATCAAACAGACAGATATGTTTATGTTTATGGTATGTAGCATCCAAAGCCAAGTATGCTTACACAATACAATATATGAGATAGGTATTAAGGAGATTAAATTTAAAAAGAAACATGACTTACAAAGCTCCTCTGTTCGCTGCACGTTGAGGGCTGGTGTGGGGGTGGAGGGAGTTGAGGAGGGACTGCCGTTCCTGGCCCATAGTGAGGTGGGCGGTGTGCGAGAGGGGAAAAAAAAATTGTATTAAATGGTAGTTATCTGTTAACCATGACTGATAATACACAATGGGGCCTTTCTATTAACTAATATTTCAGAGATCAGTCCCTACCTTGAGTAACTCTCCGTATGTTAAATGCAGGTGCAGGGAGTTGAGGTGGTGAAGAGTGTTGCGGTCCTGCCCCATGGTGAGGTGCTAAGGGAGATAAATGGTTGTGATCTGTTAACCATGGTAGGCTGAGAGCTACAGGGCCAAACAATGGCAAACAAAAACAAATCTCTGGACATGAATTTGTATGTTTCAATATTTTGGTATGCACTATCTATATCAACTCCATGCATGGATTGACATTGAAATCAATGGGCTCTATCTTCCGTGCGGGCGCAATTGACTTTGTATACTCGCGCGTTTGTCTTTCCTATTTTGCAGTCAGCGCATATTGGAATTTTCCCTCCACAGGTACATGCCTGTAAATTAGGGAATTCGATTGCGCCCACGGGGGCGGTTCATCGAAAAGACGGGGCGTGTTCCGGCGCAAACGTTCACTGTTGATATTTTGCAGTTTCAGAAAACAATTCCGCCACAGACCAGGAACTCCCTGGTCTAAAGTCTGTGGCGAAAATGCAGATGCTATTTTAAGGGCGCATGCATGACCACAGGCCTGCATGAATGAATGCGTTGCACACCAATCTACAGACACTTCCGTGCACAGACGGAAACATTCAAAGCCTTGATAATATTTGTCCATTTCCCGGTTTTGTTCGTGCATTGGTGACCTAAATATTTAGTAGCCTATATAGTACAACATCTACATGCAATATCTTTACAACAACGCCTAATTACGACCTATTAATCTGGACAACTTTATAGGCTACAGCCCTATAAAGGCTAAAGTTACTTTTAGTTTTGTTCCAATTTACCGTTGTGTAAGGTTTTAAGCACCAAGCTTTGCTATGTTCCCTCCATCCTTTCGTTATTTTCAAAAAACGTTTTATATCCATGATGGCCTTGAAGTCTTGAGTTAGTGAATTAGCTTAAATCAGCTTTTCTGTTAACCAGCAACAGATAGTACAAGAAAGCAGCAAGTATGGTTACAATTTCTGTACAATTTCTGTAGTTGCTGCATCCATTCATTGTTATTCTCTCTCCTGCTCAAATAAATGTTGTGCGTGAATTAAGTTGATGATAACGTGTTTACAAACTCTGCTTTACAGAAAATATTGTAAATAGTCTACTGTCACGCAGTTAATGGGATACTGTGCAGAGTTGAAAGTTAGGTCAACTTAAACGAAGCCCTTGCTTGGCCGCCTGTGCTGCGCAACGCACACTTAGCTCCTCTCATCTATACAATGTAGTTCCCATTTCTGTAAACCATACATAATTTCAAAGAAAAATATTACCACTCGAGGGAAATCAGTGTGGTGTCCATGTGAAAAAATAGGCATAAATCTAGCGTACACATTTTCACGAATCACTGATGTGTTGATGACATAAATTAGGAAATGTTAGAGGACTTAAGGAGACGTGATGTTGAACTGCATGCCGATGCCATTTAACCCAAATGCCCCAGCGGCAGCACGGGAGAGAAGAGATTAACTGACAGAAGATATGCATTGTCTATAGAGAGGTAATGTTAGATTACATTGTACATTGCAAATATATCACCATGCATTCATAACCTCGTGATTCAGTGAGAATGATCCCAAAACATCGGAAAGTATGTCTTTGTGACAATTCTGTATTACATTTTGTCAAGAGGAAAAATCAATAGCTAACTGTTCCCAACTGAACAGTGATTATAGTGCTGTGAACGCTCCTGGCTGCGCCTGGCAAATACGCCACCATAATAGCAATCAGCTATGGAACAAGCGTGCCTGTTGTTAAAGGGAATGTGAGATGACGCTCTGATTGGTTTATTGCACGTTACGCCCAAACCACACCCATGATTAATGTAGCTACTTCAGACCACCCCATTTTAGATTTGCGTCGGGCGCAACAGTCAATATCCCGCCGGTAAAATAGCATCAGCGCCCAAGATCCGCCCACAAAGTCACTTGCGTTTTGCGCGAAGACACTTCCGTTTCAGACCATTAAAATAGGGCCCAATGTATTTCAATACAATCTGATAATAATGAATGAACTTTTCAGGCAATATTGCATGAATGCAGATGTTTTAACTGACAAAATATTTGGCTGAGATTTTGAAAGTAATGGATAAAGTATGCAGACAATCTGAGATGGTAATGCAGATGCAATCTGTTGATCTGAAATGGAGTGACTACTGCTGTGTTAATATAGATGGGACCACTGTATTCAATATTATTTCAGAGATCAGTCTTTACCTTAACAGTTTTCTCCAGGTTGAGGGGTAGAGACTCGGCTGCCTGGCACTCGGCGAGATGGTGGAGCTGGAGGAATAGATACAAAGAGAGGGGAATGTCTTTAGCACTAAGAATGTTAACCATATCTCTAATATTAATATTATAATTTAGTTATGAGATGTTAAGAGATTATTACTTACTTTGCCAGTGCAATTGGCTTGGGCTTGAGGCTTCAACTGATATACCAGGCGAGTTGGAAGGTACCTCAGAGATGCAAAGTCACCATTTTCTGGCTCTTCACTGTCATCAGAGTCCCCGAAACGATGGCTGTTACATAACGATATCATTATGGTTATTGCAATCCCAACATTTCCAAATATGCATATAGTACAACTATCTCTGGTCTATTTTGGAATGCTACGGGAATGTGTGCACATTACATTTTAACAACCCAGAAAGTATCTTACTTGATCAAGCAAACCCAACAGAGGCAATCGTAACGTTAGATGCTAGAATCCAGCCGATAAAAGTTGACGCTGCAGAACAAACAAAATAGAAGATGGGGACCAAGTTCCATACAGTTAAGTTACGTTAGCATAATAAATCACAAACAGATGCCAATAGCTGTCTGAACCGACTTAAACAGTGATTAAAATGCCAAGGCTTTCATTACAAAGATGGCAGATAGACACTAAAGTTACGTATGAGACCAAACTTGGCAAAATGCAAACGTTAATGCACAGCTAGCTAGAGGCTAGGGCTAAACCATTATCAGTGAGTCAACATGCTAAAGTTGTAGGTAGCTATCATAGCAGACGAGTGCTTCACTGACTTCATTGACTGAAATACCAGTGCCAGTATCACCTTAATCAAGGTTTGCATCGCAAACGTGATTTCAATATATGTATAGCACTAATAGACATTAGCAATAACTTATGCAATTGCACCTAGCAGCATGCTAGCTAGCAGCTATATGCCGCTAGCATAGTAGCACTATATGGACAACAGCGACACATTAAAACAGACAAGACCAGACTAATGTTAAATAATAATGTGTGTTTTTTAAATCACACTAGCAGCTACCATAACATATTCTGCCGAAATTGCTATCCCATTTTAAATCAGATAGGCTACAGACTCATATGAGCATCACAGCTAACAATAACGTTAACTTAGCCTGTTGCACAAAATGACAAACGTCTCTGGTTGCACTAACGTTAACGTTAGTCCTAATATCAAACAACGTCATTACAATCAATAAACATGATGATTATAAAACCACAAAGGCCAATGTTTAGCTATTGTGAATGTCGCAATATATTAATAAATATCACTTACTCGAGAGGGTTCAGCGCAACCGTGTCCCAGCAAAGAAAATATCCACTAGTATGACTCTTCTTGGCTCTTGGTGTACAGTCATGTTCAACCGTTACAGTAAAGTAAAGGCGCGTCCGCGCCCGCGGATCCGACATGGGTCCACTCAGGATCCGCTGTTTGACAGTAGAATTTACGGGGCCGCCTGGAGGCGGAGCTGATCCTCTGTGCGGCACCAAAACGAATGCGACAGTCACGCGGGTTTGGCGACTTGAAGGCGGATCCGCCTAGGAGTCTACTGCTGTGTGGGTATACACAGGGACCACCTTCTTCCTATTGGACAGCTTGTGAGGATGCCACTCACCGACCAGGATGCTGATCCACCTGCCAGACCCAAGACCAGAGCAGACACTCGTAAGAAAAGTCAAAGAGACTACAGACCAGAGACTCAAGAGTTTCAGGAGTTTTCTGATTCGTCCTCTGACATGGAGTATTATGTCACTCGGAGAGAGCCTGTCCCGAGGGTGCTAAATACTGCCAGGCCAGTAGTTGACTTAGAAGATGACCCTGAAACAGAAAATGATAATGACACGGAAAATGATAATGACCCTGAAACAGAACATGGAAATGACCCTAAAGCTGAACCTGTTCATGCAAATGATTCAGACCCAGACAAGGTTGACCACAACTCTGAACCGGAACCCGAGTTCAGGAAGTAGCTCCGGAAGAGACCAGTGAAGCTGGATCGGAGTCTGACCAAGTAGAAGTATCTGAGGTCCTGAATGATGGAGTGCAGCCCAGATCTGAGCCCAGACCTGAGCCTAGACCTAAGAGAACTGCCAAGCCAACTATTACCCTTACGGTAACACTTTCTATGAAGGTTGTATTTATAACACCCTATGAATGCATTCATAATGTTTTATAAGGTGTCTATAAAGCATTGTAACGCTCATTATTACCATCTATATGTATTCACAAGTCGTCATAACCAACTTCATGATGCATTATGACAACTAATTATGAATGATTATAATTTTAATCTGAATAATGCATTATAAATATGTCAAGATCTGCCGACTCACTTGTCAGTTTTATGATGCATCATAACTACTTCTCCCTGCTAAATACGTATAGTGATGCATAAAGAGTTTTGACTTCTACTGTAGTCCTATATATCTATAGCTATAAGTAAATGTAATAAAGTTATATAATAATTTATACATCTCCCTACAGCACACAATTGTAAACAGCTATGCAATATCGTAAGTGTTATTTGTCAGCTCTAAGTAAAGTGACAAGAATATGACCCTATTATTAACAGATATAAGTTCATTGAATAATAAAAGGGTGCAATGAACTAAGTACTGAGTCTGCCATCTTTACCCCATATGCACAATATTATAAATTACTATGCTAATGTCATAGGTGTTATTTGTCAGCTTTAGGTAAAGTAGAGCAAATGAGGTGTTGTTATAAATAGATATAAGATCATTATAAGCAAATATGAGGCACAATGAAATGAGAGCCTGGACATAAAGACAAAAGGAATGCATTTAGTTAACTTTATTTTCATTTAAACCAAAGGTCTATTTTGATTCGAACGATCTTTCATAAGATAGATTTCAGTGGCATTGTGAGTTTTATTCCAAAAATAACCACCACCACAAAATATAGGACTATGCCGTGCCACTTGTGTTTGTGTAATGTGCTCAGAGCATTGATAATTATGTGTGTTGGTTTAAATTAAAATAAAGTGAACTAAATGCATTCCTTTTGTCTTTATGTTCAGGCTCTCATTTCATTTTGCCTCATATTTGTTTATAATGATCTTATATCTATTTCTATAATATATATATATATATATATATCATTTGCTCTACTTTACCTAAAGCTGACAAATAACACCTATGACATTAACATAGTAATTTATAATATTGTGCATATGGAGTAAAGATGGCAGACTCGGTACTTAGTTCATTGCACCCTTTAATTACTCAGTGAACTTATATCTGTTAATGATAGGATAGGGTCATATTCTTGTCACTTTACTTAGAGCTGACAAATAACACTTATGATATTGCATAGCTGTTTATAATTGTGTGCTGTAGGGAGATGTATAAATTATTATAACTTTATTACATATTATTATAGCTATAGATATATAGGACTACAGTAGAAGTCAAAACTCTTTATGCATCACTATACGTATTTAGCAGGGAGAAGTAGTTATGATGCATCATAAAACTGACAAGTGAGTCGGCAGATCTTGACATATTTATTATGCATTATTCAGATTAAAATTATAATCATTCATAATTAGTTGTCATAATGGATCATGAAGTTGGTTATG
Organism: Alosa pseudoharengus; assembly: GCF_046254945.1. Classification (NCBI taxonomy): domain Eukaryota; kingdom Metazoa; phylum Chordata; class Actinopteri; order Clupeiformes; family Clupeidae; genus Alosa; species Alosa pseudoharengus. Next base: position 12,987,622 of record NW_027468576.1, on the reverse strand, counting down.
ATGACTTGTGAATACATATAGATGGTAATAATGAGCATTACAATGCTTTATAGACACCTTATAAAACATTATGAATGCATTCATAGGGCGTTATAAATACAACCTTCATAGAAAGTGTTAGACTTACCTATGATGAGCCTGGTAGATCAAGAGACCAGCCTCTGACCATTGTACAGAGGATAGTCATTAAAATAGGAAAACACTAGAAACACTAGTTATTATGCCCTAGACTCCTTTGTTGGTTTATTATTGTCTGTTGAGGACACACAGACATTTAAAAGGGGGAGGGTGTAACCCTGTTGAAAATGTATACATTAATCTAGAATTTGAATACATAATTTCATAGTTTAATAAATAGAATGTGAGGTTAAAAAGTTAAGATTCATTGACCAGCAATTAAGTTATGAGTTTGCTCAATAAGAGAAATGCATATTGGGTAATGTTCATGTTTACTGAGAATAGCATTGAAAATGTTAAATATTTGTTGTTTAGTAATATGTTAAAATGCTTTAAAAATGCCTGTAAGAATAGGAACAGAGTTACACAAATGTTTTGTGAATTTATTTTATTTCTGAAAGTTTTGTGAATGAGCCAATCACATTCAAGTTCAGAGGGCAAGGAAGTGAGGGTGCGGGAGAGAAACGTGAAGACTGAAATGGAGTTGGGAGAAAGCGAAAGAGTACGAGTCGAGAAGCATGTTTGCTTATAGAGAACTGTTTATGTAATGCACCAGTTTAGTAAGTGTTCAACCAGAACTCTTATACAAAGCGTAAATGGTGATAGTTTATGTCCGGTTGAGTGGACGACTCAGCACACACAGACAGAAAGAAGTTTAAGTTAGCTGCCGACTTAGTGGCTAGTGCTTTGCATGGACTTTGCTAACAAGCTAGCAACCAGTGACCAGTAAAGCCTGTGCGAAACTGCGAGACCGACAACCAAAGACCCGACGGAGCCGGATAGCGTTACCGAGTGATGGACTTTGCGAGGTCGTCAGCTTCATGAATCTTCTCTTCAACCGTCTCATCTTCAATGTGAATCTTCTAGTCATATCTCCTGTTGCTGTTGCCTTTGATCCTGCGCGCGTGAGGCTACATTCCCATTGAGTAAAGGTACCATTTTCTTTTGTTTTTGCCTTCGTGGTGAAGCAGCCATTTTGTAAGGCTACAACGCACCCGAGCTGCATTCAGGCCTGCATCACTTGAACATTTGAAAGGTATTTCCAATTAGATTAGCTGCTAGGTTATTGCCGGCTATTTTCTTTTCTTGGGCCCTTACGTTTTCAATGTGAATCTGTATGCATTTATGATTTGAAAAGTGAGTTTGAAAAGAGACATTTACATACTTACCTTCTTTTTCTAAGTAAATCTTTTATACTTTTTATAAAACAGTTGTGGTGAATGACTATTTTGATATTTTAAGTTAATTAAGAAAAAGAGTAATTTTGGTTAAAAAAGTGAAAGTGTTTAAAGGATAAAGGTAAGTCCAATACATTTCATTTTATGTTAAAGTGTACATATTGATGCTTAAATAATGATTTAAAGGGAAAGAGTAATTCATATAATAAGTTAGTAATTACACACACACAAGTTAAACACTGATTACACACTGATAAGTTTATTAGTGAAACCCCACTTATTTGATTGATAGTATAAAGAATTCAGGATAGCCACCTCTCACTATAGCCAAACATGCTAGAGAGGCGCTACACAAGTATACTTGGGCTATAAACATGATTTACATTTGTTGTTATATTTGTTGTTGTAATTCCAATTGCAATACTGGAAGAAATCATTTTCTTAATTCTATCCTCTCCTCCTGTAATCAACTTTGCAGTTTTCTCTGTAATTAAGGGGGCAAATTCAAGGACTATTATAGTCAGGGCTCTCAAGTTTTGAATTTTGCAAGGAGTGAGACTTTGTTTTTGTCAAACAGAAAACAACCAAATGAGAAAAAGCACATTTAGCCCCAAAATGGTCTTTTGAACAGTGGTGGTTCTGTCCGTGTGTGTGTGTGTGTGTGTTTATGAGTGATGTTGTGTGTTGTAAGTGTTTGTGGCAGATTTTGAGGCCTTGATGACTGATACTGGGGGCTCCCATTTAAAGCACTGTGGTTCAGCCATTTTCAGTCATGAGGCCATCCTTAAAAATATTCTTGTTTGCAGTAACAGCCAAAAAAAAAAAGGGTCGGTAGGTAGGTCAATATTTTTTTTTTCCAAGATTCAAAGTAAAAAAAAAAGTAACATTTTGGTCATGGTGATTACGTAGGTATGAATTTAAACAAATGTGCATATTGTGACGTAACTGACTGGGTCCACAACCCGTGCCTTCAGGCGCATCACTGTAAACCTCAATCTGATGCAGGTTATGTAGACCAGCCTTTCTCAAACTTCTTTGACCTGAGGCCCAGTCATGACAGACTTTGGGGTCATAGGGCTCATCTACACGTACCCAACCCCACTCCCTCCAAATCAAATAGTCATTATCATTATCACAATCATTATTATGCCTATATTGTTATACAGTACTGCACTTTCACTTAAATGTTTTGTGACATGCACATCAGAGGACTGCTTTACTAATGTAAGATATAATTAGTTTCATTGCTTTTGCATGGTTGCATGATGCTGCATAAGAAAAGAAATACTTCTCAAAACAGCAACAATTATATGGGTGCTATTGTTTTGGGATGTTTCCCTCATGCAAGCATCATACATTGGTAGGAAATGGAGAAAAAAAATACATGTTTTTTAATGAAGTTTAATTTGAATGCCTGAAGGATTCAGGAAACACAATACCAGCTTTTTTGGCATAAATCACTGATCTGTTGATCTTTAACAGATAGAAAGAAGGCTACAATAGCTTTTGGCCACGTTATATTCAAATTTGACTATACAATACTCAGTGCTATACAGTGTATTATACAGTCTCTGCTCTGTTTCTATGGAAGTTCCAAAAATCAACCCAGAGGAAAGAAAATGTTAAAATGAGAGCTCCTCTCTTTCTCAATTGTTTCTCCTAGACAATAATGAGATCACAGTGATATAAAAATGAGATTATTGCTTTTGTCTCCCGCTTCTCAGGCTTGTCTTTGGAGCTTGGAGTTAAGTTATCTCAGTGTAGACTCCCTTTAATCTACAAATGAGATCTCATCAATATTTTAAATAATGCTCAGTGTTGTCTAATTTATACATCTCATATTTTACTCAGGCTGATCCACCAGAGAGCTCTCTCTGTAAACTCATGCAATTCTCATTTCAGATCTTTTTGGTAAATCTCAGATTAGGCTCCATCAGTTCTGTAAAAGAGATCTCTTCACAAGCTTGAACCGTTCTCATTCTAGTCATCTCACTTTAGTCCTTTTTTAATTTACAAAAGAGATCACAGTGTAACAGGGTGTAGCAGGGGGGAACGCGTTATTTACTCCATCCCTATAGAGGGAGCCGATATAGACTTTAGCCCTTCAGGGACTGGAGTAGGTAAGAGAAGAAGCTGATTTGATTCTGTTAATCAGAGTAGTGCAAGGTACAGAGGGTCCCTGTTAAGTTTGGACGGGTTCCTTCAGGAATCACGATCCCCATTTTCTCGGCAGAAATGGCAGAAACTGCAGTTGACACAAACAACCACAAGGTGTCACTTTGGTGCCACTACTATTTTTGATGCGACTTGACTTACTGCTTCCATGATGCCGTTTCCAAGTCAGTAGAACAATCAGAGAAAGCTGAGCCATTACCAAACATATATGATAATACAATAGCGTGAGTTTATATATCTTATACCCTATTTGTCACGGTTACTTATAGATTTGATAGTGTAACGATAAGCGCATAAGAGCATAAGAGACTTTCAGCGGGGGCACGGAAACTTAAATTGATCACGGTAGTTTAAGCTTACACTTGACAAAACATTGTAATATGAAAATGTAGATGCAATTGTTGTAAGATGGTGCAGCTCCTTTAAGAAAGCACCGTGCAAAAAAGTGCTGTTGAGACTGGAGCGAGTCATATTCAAAATGCAAAAAATAACACCGCAGATAAAACCAATTATCCTCATTCATTGCAACCGCAGCATGCCTGCTTGCCGACGTTTAAACAAAAAAGATATCAAAGCACCTTTTGCGTTTCAATGTAACACGAAATTTTTTTTAAACAACTGTACAAATGATTTAGCTAATTGATTATAGCCTGTACACCAGCAATTGTTGAACATTTGGAAAAAGATCGCTCAGCTGTTGCCACAGTCACAGGCAATGTCAGAAACAACATGAGAGCAGTACACACTTCCCCGAATGTAGATGTTACACTGTCATAATCTACCACCAGCATTTTGGCAAGTTGAAAAATAGATGACTTCTGTGAAATCTCTGCTTTAAAGCAAGACCTAAATGAGTGGAGTTGTGTTGGGAATGTCGGTGCAATGTCCATGCTATAATGGTCTGACAAACGTACTGCCTTTTCAAGCAGTTCATCATCACCTGCGAGTTGAAGGATCATAGGACGTAAAGACTCAAACACATAACAAGTTTCCCGCATGCTTGCACATCTTTGGGAGAGCTGACTGATTATGATGTCCAGAGTTGCATTAAATACCTGCACTTTAAAGTATCTCTCTGCATCGGTTAAGCGTTCATCTTCCGATAGTTCGTCAAAGTGACGCTTCACTCTCCGTGCTCTAACATTTTCAAATGTAGCCTACTCTGAACCCCCATTTATTTGCAAGTGTCTGTGCTGTAGCCTTGGCCTGGTCAAAGGCACGCAGGTAGTCAGAAAGGACCGGTATAGAATTTTCCAGCAATTGCATTGCGGGGGTAGCGACGGGTCCCGGGAGGTCACAGACCCTGGTGCGACTGCACTTGCTGCACCTACTATAGTTACGCCACTGCGTGGAGCGCTAATGTGTCTACTGTAAATCATTTATGTGTGAAAGTCATTAGGCTGGAAGCGCTAATGTGTCTAAGCTCATTAGTCTACTTTCAATAGGCCTACTGTAGGCCTACAGCCTGAGAGGGGGAACATAACCTATAGCCTAGGCTACTGTAGAGTAGGCCTACAGTAGGCTAAACAATCTGTTTTGAAAGTCTGCAACTAAAGTTTCCTAATGGAAGCGCTAACGTGTCTATTGAGCTCATTAGCCTACTTTCAATAGGCCTACTGTACAGCCTGAGAGGGGGAACATAGCCTACTGTAGAGTAGGGGTGTAACGGTACACAGAAGTCACGGTTCGGTTCATACCTCGGTTCGGACATCACGGTTCGGTACGAGTTCGGTACAATGGAAGGAAAAGCAAACAAAAATGCAGAAAGCATTTTTTTTGTACATGTCTCAGCCTGTACCACCTAGTGTCATACAGTCTCTTCCCTGAGCTATCTGCAACAGCCAAGTGTGTAAGATGTAGACTAAACAGTACAATAAGTACCCAGACTCCATCTGTAACTTGTAAACAAAATAAGACAATCAGCTATAAAAATGAAAATAGGCCTACAGCATCTCTTATTTCTGAAAGTGCAAATTACATAGAAAAATGATTTTTAAAAATCCATTTAAGCAAGACCTTCAACATCTGTGTTTAGTTGTTATGGTTATGGTTATGGATTTAGCAGACGCCTTTGTCCAAAGCGACATATAAATACAAAACAACATAATAATATTTAAAAATGAACAGGGAACAGATTAAAATCTAGGTCAAATATAGTAAGGAGAATAGTTGTAGTACACAATAATATCAATTCAATCAATAGCCTAATAAAAAAGCAATGTAAAAAAGGGGAAAGGCAATAATAAAAACAATAATGTCAATTCAATCAATAATATAAAACAATAACATGCTAAGACTACATTAAGGAGAATATCAATAATAAACAATAATGTCAAATTAATTAACAGCCCAATTAAAATAAAACAACATTATATAAACCATAACACATAAGCGCTTAAACAACTAAGTATATGTTGAATAGGAATGTCTTTAGACCCCTCTTAAACGACCCAAAACTACCACAGGAACGGAGACCACTGGGCAGTTCATTCCACCAACATGGAACCACTGAAGAAAAGAGTCTGGAATTAGACCCAGTTTTTATGACTGGTCGACACAACATACGCTCACCAGAAGACCGCAGTGGGCGGTTGGGGATGTAAGGCTTGATTATTGAATTAAAATAACTAGGAGCAGATCTAGTTAGTGTCCTATAGGCCAAAGTGAGAGATTTAAATTTAATTCTGGCTACTATAGGGAGCCAATGGAGAGTAACTAGGAGAGGAGTTACATGTGTCCTCTTTGGCTGATTGAAGACCAGGCGTGCTCCAGCATTTTGAATCAGCTGTAATGATCTTGTTACACAAGCGGGTAAGCCAGCTAACAGTGAATTACAATAGTCCAGCTTAGAGATGACCATGGTCTGAACAAGAAGTTGTGTGGAATCTTGTGTCAGATAAGGTCTGATCTTCCTAATGTTGTAAAGCATAAACCGGCATGATTTTGCAATAGAAGCTATATGCTCAGAGAAGTTAAGTCGGTCATCAATTACAACGCCCAAGTTTCGTGCCGATCTAGTTGGGGTCAGTGAAGTTGAGTCAAGCTGGATGTTAATCTGTTGGGGAATAGCTGTTTTAGCTGGAAACACCAAAAACTCTGTTTTTGAGAGATTAAGCTGAAGGTGCCGATCTTTCATCCAGGCTGAAATATCCTTAAGGCATGCAGAAATCCGGTGGGAAACACTAGAGTCATCAGGTGGGAAAGACAGGTAAAGTTGAGTGTCGTCTGCATAACAGTGATGGTCAAATCCATGGGAGCGAATAGTATCACCTAAGGAAGTGGTGTAAATAGAGAAAAGCAAGGGTCCTAATACTGATCCCTGAGGCACACCTGTGGTGAGGGCATGAGACTTAGATACTTGTCCCTGCCAAGACACGTTGAAAGAACGCCCTTTAAGGTAAGATTCAAACCAGTCAAGAGCTTTTCCAGAAATTCCCAGTTCAGATAGTATAGATAGGAGAATGTCATGGTTAACAGTATCAAAGGCTGCAGATAAATCTAGTAGAATTAATACTGATGACTGAGCAGAGGACTTAGCTACTCTCAATGCTTCAGTCACAGACAGAAGAGCAGTTTCAGTAGAATGACCACTCTTGAAACCAGACTGCATAGGGTCTAGTAGATTATTCTGATGAAGAAAGTCACAAACTTGCTTGAAGACCACTTTCTCCAAAACCTTTGACAAGAAAGGAAGAAGGGAGACAGGTCTGTAGTTCTTCACCTCAGTTGGATTAAGTGTACTTTTCTTTAGCAGAGGTGTAACCCTAGCCTGTTTAAAAGAATAAGGAACTATTCCAGAACTGAGTGAAGCATTAAATACATGTGTGACTGCTGGTAGAACAGCGGGTGAGATAGACTGTAGAAGAGTGGACGGGACAGGATCTAATGGGCATGTTGTTGGACGACATCGCTGAAGCAATTGAGAGACTGCTTCCTCATCAAGAGGAGAGAAAGAGTCAAATGATGGGGTCATACTAACACAAGGCAAAGCCCTCCTTATAGGAGCATCAAACTGAGCACTTATTTTAGCAACTTTTTCAGTGAAAAATGTTGCAGTCATTTGCTGACAGTGAAGTAGTTGATGGTGGTGCTGGAGGATTGAGGAGAGATTTGAAAGTAGAAAAAAGTTGTCTACTGTCAGTGGCGCTCTCAATCTTGCTTTGATAGAATGCCTTTTTTGCAAGTGTAACAGTGGATGAAAAGGATGACAGCAAAGACTGGTAGTTACTAAGATCATTTCCATCTCTGGATTTACGCCATTTCCTCTCAGCAGCTCTAAGTTCCTTTCGTACTGAGACTATACTGTTCGTCAGCCATGGATGGCGAGGTTTAGAACGAGTAGGTCTTGAGGAAAGAGGACATGCTGCATTCAGACAAGATGCCAGTGTAGAGCAGAGAGTCTCTGTAGCGTCATTAACCTCAAGTGTCAAGAATGAGCTAGGAGTAGGTAAAGCAGATGTTACTAATGTTGCAAAATGGTCACTTGAGAGGCTTCTGAGATTACGCCGGAACGAAATTATCGGAGGAGGAGCAGCTGGGTTATCCAGGAGACACACAGAGAATCTGATAAAGTGATGATCCGATACATGTAATGGATTAACCAAAACCTTGTCTGTATTACAGTTACGTACCAGAATTAAATCAAGATCTTTACCAGCCTTGTGAGTAGGAGGACTGTGGACACGTGTGATATTAAATGAGGAGAGTAAGGACAGGAAGTCAATTGCAGACGAGTTATCCAAATGAATATTAAAATCGCCAAGGATTAATAATGGGCATGCATCCATTGGAATAGCAGACAGTAGAATGTCCAACTCGTTCACAAAGTTCCCAAGTTGTCCTGGAGGGCGATAAATAACCACCAAGTATAATTTGTATGGTTCAGTTATCATGATGGCATGATATTCAAACGAGTTGTGGACCTGAGCAGGCAGCAACTGTGTAAACCTCCAATCATCAGAGACGAGAAAGCCTGTCCCGCCTCCTCTACCAGACGAACGACTGGTATGCGAAAGTTATAGTTGTATATGGAAGAGTCTACAATTTGCCTCAATATTTTTAATTGTGTGTAAAGTAATAATCTAGCCTACTAACTGTGAAAATATCACAGTATTTTACCTTTTTTTAAAAAACGAAATTGCTCCTTTCATTTCATAAACAGACTAGCCTACAACTAGAAGTCACGTGACTTTGCCCTTTGACGTTAACTCACCGTAGCATGGTTTGTTTATTAGCCTGGTTAGCGTTGTCACTTTATTTTACTGTCTATGCACTTAACACTACCAGCTCCTCATGTGAGAAGTTGCAAGTTACCCCAACATAAAGGTAATTACCACGCGATTTACATAGCTTTCTGTCATTACGAAATTATTTGATTTAAGCCATAGGTTTTGGCCCTATTTGTATGTGTATCCAAAGGCTGCTGAAGCGCAGGGGAAGTTTTTTTCCCCCTCGTTTCAGTGATTGGTAGCCTACATCATCTGGGTGATGGCTTCGAATATGTGTAGCATTTTTTCCACTCACATACCCAATAACTGCTGAACAACGCCGACACACAGTTTCATCTTATCCACCACTCTTTCGCCTGTACTAACGTTACTGTAACTGAAGTTCAACTTCTCAAACTTGCGATCTTAAAGAGACCAGCGGATCCTCTAACTCTTGTGGGTCTAACCTCAGTGCTGCTAATGACTGACGGACTCGACCGACGACCTGACAAAAAAACACATAGGCGCCAATCAGAGCTTCAGAGCTAAGGCGAGGCTACAGATTAGCGTTAGGTGTCGCTAAAGAACTCCCGTAACTCTCGCTACTTAACAGTAATTGCGCATGGCATTAATTAATCCGCACACGAGTTTTATGTATTTTTATACCGTGTATTCTGCGTGTAAATTCATGCACCGAACCGTGACGCCCGTACCGTTTCGGTTCAATACGAATACATGAACCGTTACACCCCTACTGTAGAGTAAACAATCAGTTTACTTAGTTATATTTGTTTAGTTAAATCCAGTTTTCTACTCTATCTCCATGATATGCTTAGCCTATAAAGACGAAAGACGAAGTCGGGAAAGTGCTTCAGAGAAAACGTATTTATTGAAATAATGAACAGTCTAGATTCTACATTCTACAGTCTAAATTTAAAGCACGTTGAATCCCTGGGAAGATCTGCGTGTTGTGCGGAGGAATTCGTTGATCTTTTTGATGCAGTCCTTCAGTTCACTCCTCCCCATAGCAGGGAACTTTCGTTGCAGTGTTGAGAGACCACAAAGTTTTTCACATTCTGCGGCAATGCTCGCTTGCCCTTCGCTCCATCCCAGTTGGTGGTTTTGCTCCAGGCTTTATAGTGTTCCTCTGTGACGATGGACCTGAAGAGCAGGCATCCGTATCTGCCCACTTGGCCGTAGCTCTGTTGGTGAATCTGTCAGTGACTAATGCGAGAAGCGGGTTCTGTGTTGTAGGCTATGCATTTTTCCGACACTTGGCTGCAAGCTCCCCTCCCCCACCCCCTTCTTTCACAAGCAGTGCAGCTTTCTGAAGCGGTGCCTTTTGAAGCTAATGTAACAAATACCACCAATATTGTTGTGTGGCAATAAAAGTATCCAGGGTTTGCGCAAGTAGCCTAAATATAGGCTATAAATAAATTAAGGACATACAATCCTTAACGTGAAAAAGCTTAACGTAGCTTAATGTCCCAAAACAACAAGTCGTTTTATGCGCTCATTATAAAGAAAGTTTAACGTGTCCCAAAACAGCTGTCAATTAATCACCAAACGTCAAGAGGGTTGAGTCTGAATGACACCGAGTTTTAGACACTGAGTTTTTGAAGTTAAGAAATATTTTCGTAATAAAAATGGTCATTTAACCAATAAAGGCTGAAAACATGTAGCCTACAGTAAAACTGTAGGCTATAGCCTACAGTACATGCAACCCAGCAGAAGACTATTATAGGCTATTGGCAAATCATTGAGCATCATTCACACATTGTATTCAGCGCTAATGTGTCTAGGCATACTGTAAATCATTCAAAATTTGTGAAAGTCATTAGGCTGGAAGCGTGTCTACTGTCAGTGACTAATGCGAGAAGCGGGTTCTGTGTTGTAGGCTATGCATTTTTCCGACACTTGGCTGCAAGCTCCCCTCCCCCACCCCCTTCTTTCACAAGCAGTGCAGCTTTCTGAAGCGGTGCCTTTTAAAGCTAATGTAACAAATACCACCAATATTGTTGTGTGGCAATAAAAGTCTATCCAGGGTTTGCGCAAGTAGCCTAGCCTAAATAGGCCTATATAAATAAATTAAGGACATACAATCCTTAAAGCTTAACGTAGCCTAGATTAATGTCCCAAAACAAGTCGTTTTATGCGCTCATTATACATGGATTTCTATGAAACGTCACGAAAACATGCTGTGCGCAACCAAGAGGCAGAAAGCACCATAGAACAGCATAGAGCAGGGGTGTCAAACATGCGGCCCGCTAGATGGTTTAAACCGGCCCAGACTTGTAGAGAATAAATTTCTGACGACAGGGCTCCAGAGTGCGACCAATTTGGTCGCATATGCGACCTAATTTTTCAAAAGTGCGACTAAAAAAAATCGGAGGTCGCACCGGTGCGCCCTATTCGAGAGAGGAAAAAGTGTCCGCATTGAAACTCTACCTTTGGTTCAATAACAGACACATATTTGGCCAATATCGTGGTTTAAACAAATTACAGATAGTGAAGGGCGGGACCTCCCCTCTGATTGGCCGTGGCCCAGTGCCTGTGAGTAAATTTGAAAATGCGTGTGCTGCAGAGAGAGAGAGAGAGAGCGAGGGAGGTCAGAGACCCGTCAGATAAACAGAGTGGATTTAGTTGCATTACAGTGTGGTCACATAGGCCGAGATAAATGTCCCCTCTCTCCACTGCCTTTCAGCGGCTGGCAGCAGCAAACCGATCAGACGAGCCCGAGATGATGATCAAGTTTATCGTTGCCTACGATAGGCCTAGTGAAACTTCCCTTCACCAAGTTCAGTCCGAAATAATTATTCACCATAAAATAGTTTGAACGTAGGCTAAACCCGACATACAGGAATGCCACTTGCGCCAAATTTATAGGAGTCATTGCAGATGAAAAGACGTCTTAAAATTGCGAACAATGCATACAACGACCGAACGACAGAGATACAGATATCGCCGAAAAGGAGTGCGTCATTGACCGCAGTTACATGCAGGGAGTAACCCGGTTTTCAACAGCAATATTCGTTTTGCGCGCGAGTTGTGTAAACTCATTCTGATGGCATCAATCAATTTAATCCGGTATTTGGCGCAAACCGAATATCGCTGCTACATTTAAAGCCCGAATATTCCCTGCATGTATACAGTGGTCATTGTGTACGGTGAATTGAATGGACACATTTAGATCGAGCATGGCAAGTCATTGCAATAGCCTATAATAATAGGCCTACCATTTCGTTACTGCATTAACCATGTTCTTATTGAAAATTAAAAAATACTAAAATTAAAAAGTAAATTGCATTGTGGGGCTGTCAAATAATTATTGCAATCATCATTGCAAAATCACATAAAAATCCCCCAGGCTACTTGGAACATCTCTTTAAATTGTGCTCAAATACATTTCTATGGAAGATGCTAGCATGGTGAGCTGGTTTAGCCAAGGCCTAAAGATCATGAAGGATAGTATGTAAAACATTGAGCCATGAGATGTGCAGTTTGAAGCCCTTAAAAGACGTGCACTGTTAATTTACATACTGTTATTTTTATTTAATACATCTTGAGATGTTTTAAGTTTAAATTTCAGCTCAGTGAAGCACTTAAAGCACCAACACTTCATTAAGTTACTTTTCTTGTAGAATTGTAAATCATAAGTCATAGGACAACCTATATAGGACAGTAATTAAGGGAAAAAAAGTGAACCTGCTGCGGTGTTAAATGCGATGTGGTTGAAAATTTGGGTGCACCTAACTTTTGTGCTGGTGCACCTAAGAAAAAAAGTTAGGCGCACCAGTGCAACCAGTGCAAAAAGTTAGTCTGGGGCCCTGCGATGTCAACAACAAAAAAAATCTCTAGCCCATTCCTGTGAGGAGTTATGAATTTTCAAAGAAATAACCGAAATGCTCAATTCAGCCGCTAGGCGCAGCCAAAAAACAAAAAAAATAGTTCGGAGTTGACTGGTCCTGTGCTGTCGGTTTGGCTACATTGTCGGGAGAAAAGCAGGCGTTGCGACAAAATTCAGAGACAAAGTGCAGCCTGCAAACGGAGGACAAGATGTTTGGGCATTTTATTGTATTTTGCACCAGGAAGTGTTGTGTTGTAAAACACTAAACTTGGATCATGTTAAAGTGTGGTTGTGCAAACTGTAAATTTAATCAGGTCGCGAGGTCTGACTCACCGTCAGTTTGACTGTTTTCTTAGTGATAATGGCATTCTGTCTGGCTTACCATACCACGCTGTAGTACGGTGGTTAAGCCGAGGTGCCGTACTCAAGCGTTTCTTTGAACTACGAGAGGAAATTGGACAGTTCTTCAGGGCTCCAGACTAACTTTTTGCACTGGTTGCACTGGTGCGCCTAACTTTTTTTCTTAGGTGCACCAGCACAAAAGTTAGGTGCACCCACATTTTCAACCACATCACATTTAACACCGCAGCAGGTTCACTTTTTTTCCTTAATTACTGTCCTATATAGGTTGTCCTATGACTTATGATTTACAATTCTACAAGAAAAGTAACTTAATGAAGTGTTGGTGCTTAAAGTGCTTCACTGAGCTGAAATTTAAACTTGTATTAAATAAAAATAACAGTGAGTAAATTAACAGTGCACATCTTTTAAGGGCTTAACTGCACATCTCATGGCTCAATGTTTTACATACTATCCTTCATGATCTTTAGGCCTTGGCTAAACCAGCTCGCCATGCTAGCATCTTCCAGAAATGTATTTGAGCACAATTTAAAGAGATATTCCAAGTAGCCTGGGGGATTTTTATGTGATTTTGCAATGATGATTGCAATCATCATTTGACAGCCCCACAATGCAATTTACTCTTTAATTTTAGTATTTTTACATTTTCAATAAGAACATGGTTAATGCAGTAACGAAATGGTAGGCCTATTATTATAGGTTATTGCAATGACTTGCCATGCTCGATCTAAATGTGTCCATTCAATTCACCGTACACAATGACCACTGTATACATGCAGGGAATATTCGGGATTTAAATGTAGCAGCGATGTTCGGTTTGCGCCAAATACCGGATTAAATTGATTGATGCCATCAGAATGAGTTTACACAACTCGCGCGCAAAACGAATATTGCTGTTGAAAACTGGGTTACTCCCTGCATGTAACTGCGGTCAATGACGCACTCCTTTTCGGCGATATCTGTATCTCTGTCGTTCGTGAAGGCCTTGTATGCATTGTTCGCAATTTTAAGACGTCTTTTCATCTGCAATGACTCCTATAAATTTGGCGCAAGTGGCATTCCTGTACGTCGGGTTTACGTTCAAACTATTTTTCTGGTGAATAATTATTTCGGACTGAACTTGGTGAAGGGAGGTTTCACTAGGCCTATCGTAGGCAACGATAAACGTGATCATCATCTCGGGCTCGTCTGATCGGTTTGCTGCTGCCAGCCGCTGAAAGGCAGTGGGGAGAGGGGACATTTATCTCGGCCTATGTGACCACACTGTAATGCAACTACATCCACTCTGTTTATCTGACGGGTCTCTGACCTCCCTCTCTCTGCAGCACACGCATTTTCAAATTTACACACAGGCACTGGGCCACGGCCAATCAGAGGGGAGGTCCCGCCCTTCACTATCTGTGATTTGTTTAAACCACGATATTGGCCAAATATGTGTCTGTTATTGAACCAAAGGTAGAGTTTCAATGCGGACACATTTTTTCCTCTCTCGAATAGCTGGTCGCAGGGGTGCGACCTCCGATTTCTTTTAGTCGCACTTCTGAAAAATTAGGTCGCATATGCGACCAAATTGGTCGCACTCTGGAGCCCTGTTCTTGGAGAAAAAAGGCAGACCAGTAGCAATTTAAATGCCCGGAATGGGTGTAGGATCTGGCCTTTATGGTGGATAGCCTATTACACAGCACCGCCACCTAGCCTACAAAATTATTTGATCTGATGTAACCTAATCGTATCAGTTGATCGTATTGCTCATGCACTGCTAACTTATGTTTGTTAAATTCATTTTATTTTTCATACATTTGCACATTTACATTTTTAAGGCAGGATGTTAACTTTCTTCATAGCTCCCACTTCAGTTTAGTGTGGTGAGTTGGTTCAGGTGGTCAGATGTAAAAATGTAGGCCTATCCACTCAACTATAAAAATAAACCAGTTGTTTATGAGAGTGAAATGCATTTTATTTCAATTTCATTGGCCTCTGAATAAATGTGTAATAATCTAATATATCCCTTGTGATTATGTAGGCTACAAATGTAGGCTGAAGGGTAAAGCATAGCCTAAAAGCATAGCCTAAAAAATAAAGTAAAAAATGGAGCCAAATTATGTAAAACTTCATATTATATAACCATTCATATAGTAATTGTGTTATGTATTTGAATTATCACATTATGTTATACATTTTGTATTTAATTTTGAATAATTCCACTGTTTTACCATATGACGTTTTGTTTTACCAAATGACAGGACTACTTTGATTCAGTTTCCTACTTAATTTTTGAACTTGTGCACTGATGTAGGCTAATTCTGCATCTAGAGGGGTTCAAGAATGAGGAATGTGACTGTTTATTTTTAAATCATAACTTTTGTCAAACAAAAATCATTTGTTTGCAAAGTTGTAAATTGTAAAATCTCCCTAACAATTGTCATTTGTTGCTCACATTTCCTAATCAGACACTTGAATCAGTTATGGGATACTGCTTAGCAATGCAAAAGATACAAAGGCTTCTTAAGTGAACCTTTTATTGAGGAAAAAATACTGAATACCAGTTTTTGTCAACATACAGAACAATATTATCAACACATAGCCTATTATCTTGCAAAAGATCAGAATAGAAGAACAATAATGTTGTTATCTTCCAGAACAAGCACATCTCATGGCATTTAATTTCTGATATTAAAATGTTAAAATATTTCAGGATTGCATACTGTATCACAATGCATTTGAGAATTTATAAAACTGATTCTGTGGCTTTTAATTTTAAAAAGATCCATTGCTACACCTGACAATTTGGACCAGGACTGCTTTTCTTTAGAACATTTGAATCCATCTTGAACACTAAACCACTGAGGGATTCCCCACACCCACAGTCTCAACCCAAAGACAAAACCACTGAAGGATGGGTTAGTGCTGTTTGTTTTTCAAACAGAAAGGAATTTGTCCCAGTCCTCATCTGACAATTTTGAGCTTCGACTTGTTGATGGCTCTGGTTCAGAGATGATTGCTTTGATATCTGATTGAAAGTAAAAGAGAACATCTGGGATTTGGGGCCATACAAAGTTATTCTTTGTCCCAATCTGCTGCATGCAGGACACCTCGACTTCTTCACCAACAACCTTCTGGACCTGCCCCACGAAAGGCTTTTTGTCATAGGACACGATCACCATCTTCCCAGCAATCTCTTGCTCTTTTGTTGTGAGTGTGGATGCAGCTTTTCCAGAATTAAAATCAAGGATGGAGGGTGAGTCACATCCACAGGGAGATCCCAACCGGCGGCAAAAACAGGACACCTCTCTGTGAACAATTTTTCCAGGGGTGTCTGCGGTGATCTGGTGAATCCCCAAGGTGCCTTTAACAACTGGTAAGGCATCAGGCACTGCCTCATCCACTCGAGTGATGTCATCTTCTGATACCCACTGGAACTTCACATTTGAGTTGGATTTTTCCAGAAAGGAAAATAGTTCTTGTGGGTGCTGGATTTCTACAAATGCATCTGCACTTCTTTTAATGGACCCACCAACACCATCTGGTGCTCCCTTTCCATGGGACTTCTCTGAGAAGTTCGATGTGATTTCCTGAATGCCACGAAGAAAGGGCAAGGTGCACATGAGGTAGAAGTTTTTTCTGTTCCTATATTGGGTCAGTGGGCCATCACTCATGAAGTGTACAGTAGTAATTGTTTTGTTGGATAAGAGGTCATCCAACACCGGCTTCAGATGTGCCCATACTGCCCGTTCATCATGCCTGAGGGAGTCGGAAATGGTGGCTTAAGCTTGGGACATTCCAGATGTGTAGACCATGCATGTGTGTATAGTTGCTTGTTTTCGACTACCCCCATAATGAAAAGACTGAACCTCAACATTCAACTTGCAGTCATAATTCTCCGAAAAGTCCATGTGGACTACAGCCTCATGGTCTTGGAGGCTGTTTTTGAGGGCTCTACACTGTTCCACTTGATATATCCATATGTATTGGTGCTTTGCCAGTGCATCGAGTTTTTCATTAAAGCTTTTCAGGAGATCCTCCCATTTTCCTGTCAAAGCTCTCTTCACAAAATGGGAAAAGGTCTTTCCCTCTGAGCAGACCCTCTCCCTCTGCCACTGGTGCCATGTAACCAGTCCAGTATTTTGTGGGATGGCTAATTCTATCTCAGAATAGCAACACTTTGCACACTGCCTGAACATGCATTTTTTGTTTTTAACATCACACACAATTTGGACGAGTGCATCATAGGGTTGGTAATGAATAATCGATGATCGATTATTTGTTTGTAAGAATTTATTCGACTAAAATTCTAAGCCTAATAAATAATCGTTCTAGTCGCGCGCATTATGAGAACAGCTATAACTTCCGGTATCTTGTGCGAAACAGACGACGAGACGAGCAGAGTTGAAGCGGTCTAGAAGTGGAGTTGCTGCGGAGAAGTGCAGTGTGGGACCATTTCTCTAGAAAAGACGATAAAATCCAATGTAATTATTTTGACGCCCTGTTTATCTACCATAGTGCAACGTTTCCACTAATATATCATCTGAAAAATGTAGGCTACATCCGAACGTTAATTCCGGCGAAGCCAGCTCACCAGCAGCCAACAATTCAGGCTACACTAGCCTCCGTCCCATCTGAACGATTTTTTTCAGCTGCCGGACTGACAGTAAATCGATTGCGCACACACCTTACCCCAGAACATGTGAATATGTTGATTTTTATGAACAAGAACACATAGGTGAGTCTGTGATAGGTAATGTATGCCCAGGCAGTCCATGCAGGCCAGTTTCTCACCTTACTGTAGCCTGTAAGGTAGCCTGCATCTCGCCAATACGTTGCCACGACGGTCAGTTTATAACAGTTCAATGATCTAATATGGCAATAAGCCAGGTTTTGATATCATTATTGTGAATTTGTGTCCTGTTTGATGGCCATCAATTTCGTTCATAGTAACGTAATCTAAGTTAAAACTCAATTGTCAAATAGGCTAATTGCCGCCAGCGTTGAGCTGAAGTTTAACAGAATACAGACATTAGACCGTGTTATTTCTTAATGTCATTATTTTCCAATGTTATTATTATTTTTATTTTTCAAAGGTCTAGTCTAGGCTGTAGCCTACTTTTTTTTAAGTGATCAGGCAGTGATGCGTTTGCATAGCCTAGGCCTACATGTTAAAAATCCGTCGGATGCCATAATGCACTGTAATAAACAAAAGTTGACCTCTAAATGGCGTATTTCCTTAATAAATCTATTTTTGATAAATCAGTCCTGTCATGTGCGTGTTTTGACCTTAATTTGTGTGGGGGTGATGGTGAAGGCAAATTTAAACCATGTCGATGGCTCTGAGCGGAGACAAGTGACGTCATGCTTTAGTGAATAATCGATTAATTGTTTGATAACGTTATCAATATTCGAACATGAAAATTCCTGAAAAGTCCCAACCCTAGTGCATCAGAAATGCTTTTACTCCCTATAAATCCACTCTGATGAATTCTGTCCAGAAGAAGCTTCACATTCTCATGATCGAAGCAAGCACATGTGTTGCGGTCACTAGCTTTAGGCTCCGTGACATAAAATGGGCGAAGACGGACAAACTGCCTGTAGGATATAGTGTGTTCACTTCCTAAGTTTGACTTGTACTATTTGTACAGCTCTTTGAGAGACTTGGTAAGAACACGACGCTGTTTCCTGACCTTATTCTGAGTGACAGTGTCCTTTTTACCTGGTAGGAGACGACTGTTTTCATCACGGGTGAGAAATTCCACAACACTTTGTCTTGTTGCTGCAGCTTTTCTGACACTCTTTAACTTGTTAATTTTACTTGTTGCTTTGGATTTTGGATTCCTCAGTCTTTGTAATGTTTTGTGGAATCTATCCGCCCTTCTTTTTTCTCTCAGAAGGCCTTTTTTCAGTCGTTCCATTTCCTCCTTCAGTTTCCGAATGCGATGGAGGCTTGTTTCTTTGTTGCCTCTGAAACCTTATCAGGTATTGAGGATGAGATTGGCCGTGGTGCAGGAGATAAGGAGCGCAGGGATGGCCCTGGTGCAGTAGATGAGGAGCGCAGGGATGGCCCTGGTGCAGGAGGTGAGGAGCGCAGGGATGGCCCTGGTGCAGAAGGTGAGGAGCGCAGGGATGGCCCTGGTACAGGAGGTGAGGAGCGCAGGGATGGCCCTGGTGCAGGAGGTGAGGAGCGCAGGGATGGCCCTGGTGCAGGAGATGAGGGGCGCAGATGTGGCTCAGGAAGGTCAGGCTGTGCAGGCTCCACCAGAGAGTCCTCAGACACTGGTGTGAGGTTCATCACAGCTTCCATTTGTCTTTGTCTTTCCCTACGTAGTCTCTGATTCAACCTCCATTGTTCTCTCCTTTTTGCTGCTGCAGATGCTGTCAATGCTTTGATGGACAGATAGTCATATTGCCCAGTTTGCTTCCGCTGATGATACCTGCAATACATTTGTTTATTTATTAATTGTATGTATTTATGCATGCATGTATAATATGCCCATACACTGTCACAGTTATACCTTTGCTTTCTCTTTTCTAGTCTCGCCTGTCTTGCAGCAGGATCTGCCTTTATCTTTGCACGGAAACGTGCACCCCTCTCTTTGTTGGAAAGAGGCATCTGTTAAAAAAAAATTGTATGTGTTACAACTAGCAATGCTGAGTTGGATCATTTTGAATAAACTGCAAGCAGCAGGTGTTGTGCAGCACAGTTAGTGCCCTCTGGTAGTTACATATAACCATACTTGTAAGCATCCTCAGAAGGGTGTCCCTCACCAAGTTTCGAATTAATATGTCAATGCATCACTAAGATACGAGCTATGTTATCAAATTATAGCGCCCCCCATAGGTCAAGTCAACCAATTTATTGTATCCCCTTCAGGATGACTTCTAAAGTCCAAGTATCAAGTTTGAAGTTGATGCATGGAAGCGTTGCTGAGATATAAGCTTACTTCCTGTTTGCAGGGAACACTTCCTGTTTTGTTGATTGTCTGCATTGGGTGAATACTTTGGAATTTGGAAGTACGAAATGTGGTTTAAATACATGAAAGAGTTGTTGATATAAGCAATCTAAGTTGTTAAGATATAAGCAAAGGTCACCATTGATTGCGCACCCACATGATTTGAGCCATGAGTCTACAGTTTAAAATGGCATCTTGTCTTTGTTTTACTGAATGACATTAGGGGAAATGTGTCTGCGGAACAAAGTGTTTTAAATATTAATAGTGTTTTTAAATGATCTATATTGCAAATACTTTACAATGTTTATCTAAAGACTTGAAAAAATATGCCAAAGAGAAAATGTGATGATTTTGAAATATTTTTAACAATTTTAATTGCATTTGTCTTCATTGACATAAAGCGAGTGCCGTTTTACCGAAGGACATTTTACCTCTTTATCACTATAAAAGTCAGCCAGTTTTAAATTTTTCACACAATTATGACTTGTATGTAGAAGAGTGATGTAGGTAGTAAGGTCACACCTCCAAGGAACATTTGATTGTTTTCTTTTATTTTATTATTTTATTTTGTTTAATTGTTCATTGGGAGACTAGTCTTATGACTGAGCTCCATATTTTCACTAGTTGCTGTGTTTGCCTTTCTTATAGAAGTGTGTGGTGGCTATTGGTTGCTGTGTATACCTTTCTTATAGAGTGTGCAATTACCAGTTGCTGTGTCTTGCCTTTCTTATGCATGGTGCAGTATTTCCCAGTTGCTGTGCTTGCCTTTCTTATAAAGGGTGCGGTGTATTGTTTGACATTGTGGCACTGGCTACTGGCCTCCTTGGGTCATGTCTCTGGATATGTTGTGATTGACTGGTCCTCAATATTTTAAACTTGCATTCTTTTTGTACAATAAACTGAATTTTGTATTTTTGATAAAATCAGCCTCAGTCTATCCTTAGTAAGCTCTGTGGCAGGGAGATCTTGGAAGGAGACAACATACATCTTGTTACATCAGCAAAGGCTTATACAATACTCAGACTTGTTCAATTTATATATCTCATATTTTACTCAGGCTTATCCATCAGAGAGCTCTCTAAGTGAACTCATGTAATGCTCATCCAGACCTATTTGTTTTATAAATTAGTCTGATCTGTAAGAGCTCGTTGTTGTCAAGTGTCGTTAAACAATTAAATAGCATTCAACAGGTTGAAGCGGAGCTTTGATACCAACGTTATCGATTAGTTTCAGTTTCTCTCGCACAGGCGCCTGCATTGAATGAACGCTCTCCATGTTTAATGACATCGATAGCAGAAACGTTTGTTTTCTTTTTTTGTCGGTCCGCGGTATCTTGATCAACTGCGCAGCAAATTATCAGACGAAGCACCGGGCCTAATTTCACTCCACGACTCCACGTTGCGGACCCACATCAAAACAAAACTATTTCCTGAATGGTTGAGAAATCTTATTTTCTGATTGGCCGATAGGTTAGTAACTCAACAGCAGCTCTCTGAGATGAATGAGCGCACAGACAGCAACGTTGTGTGACACGTTTGAAAAATATAGCCCTTAGAAATTTCTGTGCGGGAGTGAGAAATGCCATGTGTGGCGTGTGAGCGTGTGAAGTCATTGAAATGCGTGTGTCTCACGCTCAATGCGTGAGACTTAGGTCTGATTTAATGTGCTGACTAACTGGCAAGTGCCTCCTAACTCAGACTAGTTTGTATCAATCCTGGACTGTGGTGTCTGTTTTTAAAGCATTAAAAAAATGTTGTCTGTAATTCTGGTTGGAAATCCAAGGACAGTTATAATTAATGTGCTAAGCACCTGGGAAGTACCCCACAACATTGCTGTCTGAAATTCAGCGACTGATTCAAGGGAAATTAAAGCTAATGTGCTAACTAACCGGCAAGTTGATGAACTAGGTTACATCAGACTATAATATTCACATTAAAATGAATTACTATTGAATGATTGTATTCCTGTATGTATTAAGCTACATGGAAGTGCCATAATTTATTTAATTTATTACCAAACATGACACGATTTAGAGGTATAAGCTATTATGCGACAAAAAGGAGCCTAATTTGACCTTTAAAGGTCACTTTGCAAAAGGTATTTTGTTCTCTGGAGGGACCTAAACTATTTTTTTACATATGCCCACATTCCACAAAGTTCAACCTGACTAGTACTATAGTCCGTGTCATGTTTCATTTTGAGTAGGCTAAGTGTTCAACATCAGTGTTCAATATGGATTTAATTTCAATCATAGGCATAATAATATTTAAAAATAATAATAACTCAGTTGGGGGGGCACACTGGTCTGTTTGGGCGGGCCTGGCCCCCTAAGGCCCGCCCTTGACGCTGACGCTGTCTACTACTTGACCCTGTAGTCATAGCTAATTTCAGGCGGGGATCTGCTCCTCAGGCTACTTTTCTTTTTTTCATACACATATCAAGCTTGAGTTTTGTTATCAATATTTGCATAATATTTTCAAAATCTTTGAATTGCTATATTGGATGATACAAAAAGGCTAATATTTTAATTAATTTAATATGTTGCTTGAGAATAGGTTGATAATGCTACAAAGGCCAATATTAGCCCAATTACGCTGATAATAATCATTGTATAGGCTATCTCTCTTTACCAGTTGCCACTTATGTCTGTCCTTAAAAAAAATCTGGAAGCTTGGCACATTTGGCAGAATTTTCTCCAATGTTTTTCTTGTTTTTTTACCTGGCTCTTTTAGTCCCTCCTGGCCTCTTTCTACCATCCATCCTCCCTGACGCTTATCGCTACGGTAGGGCTGGCCCGGCTATGGTATCTGAGAAAACTGTTTTGGAAAAGACGGGCTATATGGACCCAACCAACTCTTCTTGGGAGGGGAGAACACCCTCACATGGTAGGCTACAATCCATGCAGAGGCTGCGGCATAGAATGTGGAATGTGTGTAGCCTACTTTAAAAGAAGATAGACTAACGTGGCAATTGTCAATATTTTTCCCTCGACTGGCCCAAAAGTGAAGCAGCCCACCGGGAATTCTCCTGATTCTCCCGATTACCCATTCCGAGCCTGCCTCCTGTCCAACGATCTTGCAGAGTCCAGTTACAGCTCATGGAGTTCCCTGTGTGTACTGGTCAACAAGCCGGATGGGTCATACAGGTTTTGTACCGACTATCGGCGGCTTAATGCCGTAACCAAGACTGATTTGTATCCTCTACCGAGGATTGATGAATGTGTTGATTGTGTTGGGGCTGCCACGTTTGTGTCTACTTTTGTAACCCCGGATGAATTTTTACAGTATAAAGTTATATGTGGCAGTTGTGGCCTACTGGTTAGGGCTTCAGGCTTGGACCCGAAGGGTTTCCGGTTGGATCCCCGACCAGTGGGAATGGCTGAAGGCAAGGCACCTAAGCCCTCACTTCTCCTGGAGCACTGCTGTAGCAAGGCAGCTCACAGCTCCGGGTTAGTGTGTGCTTTACCTCACTGTGTGCTCTGTGTGTATTCACTAATTCACGGATGGGATAAATGCAGACCAAATTCCTTGAATACGCAAGTATACTTGGCCTAGAAACCTGATTTACATTTACAGTTATGCCCTTTGGTGTCCAAAATGCCCCAGCCACTTTTCAACAGCTTGTCAGTTGTGATCCACTGAATGAGCTCTTGTGAGGCCTATTTGGATGATGTGGTCCTCTATAGTTGTTCTTGGCCCGAACATCTAGACCTTTTGCGGGAACTCATTACACGTCTTTAGAAGGCAAATCTTACCATCAACCTCTCCAAATGTGAGTTTGGAAAGGCCTGAGTCACTTACCTTGGGAAAGTGGTTGGAGGTGGACAGGTACAGTGAATGCCAAAGTGGAGGCTGTCTGCATTTTTCCTGTGCCCGCAACACAACGGGAATTGCAACGTTTCTAAGGTACGGCGGGTTATTATATAATAAATAATTTCAAATCAGGTTTTAATGATATGGAAACATGAAATGAAAGGAAATTATTTGTAAACTCTATAGTAGGCTATGTTTTCATTAAAAAATAAGCTACCCACAATGCATGTGATTTCCTGCGGGCACCCAGAATATCAGGCGTGTTAGTTTCGTGGAAGTGTAGGCTAGGTAGAAGGCTACGCAAACATGGAAAACTGGCTAAAAACAGGGACACTGTCCAAAAGGCCTAATTAAGGCGATCGAAGAGGAGAAGCGAGAGAAACAGAGGAGACAGGTAACATTGGGATGGGGGGCAGAATGATGAGGGTGGAGGTGGAGCGCAGGGGGCTAAAAGAAAGGACAAGACAGAAAAGACTGCAAGAAGAAAACAAAAGTATGATGAGGCGTATGCCTAGGCTTCATGTTAATTGGGAGACAGACTGCTAATGTTCTCCACACTGTTTTTTTAGCGTGTGAGCTCAGACCAGTTTCACATTTTGATTTTGTTATTTGTTATCAAGTAGGGCGGCTAATTAAACATGATGCCTGGAATGAATCAATAGAATGTGTTATTCTTTTATGTGTCGGATGGTGGGGGTACGTGCGCGAGACGAGTCAGGATGTAGAAGGTGGTCTGCAGGAAAAATAGTTTGGGAAACGCTGCCTTAGCCCAAAAGTAGCTTTTCAGTGGACTCGCTTTGATGCTATCAAAGCTTTGTTGGCAGACTGCTCGCTCCTAATTTTGAGAAGCCATTCAGCTTATGGCCTCCTTACACAACTTTGACAAGATTTAGGAAGGTTCTTGTAAGACAGTCTTTTGAGTAAAGCTTAAATGGGGGACATTAGTTAAAAGACTACAATCTTGCAAGAATCCTTTCCAAATCTTGTCAAAGTTGTTTGGTGTAAGGTGGCCAGTAGCTAGTGACATTGGGGCAGGGGCTTTTATGCAGGTGGGGGAAGATGGGGTAGACCACCCACTCCTACTTCTCCAAAAAGTCTAACAGTTGCCAACAACGTTATGCTACTGTGGAGAAGGAGGCTATTGCCTATATCCTGGCTGTTGAGCATTTTGGGTTTGTTTATACTGACCATAATCCTCTGGTTTTCCTTCATAGGAATTATGCAGTGGTCTTTAATTTTACAACCTTTCAACCTTATTAAACATGTATGTGTCTTGGACAATGTTGTCGCAGATACCTTGTCTAGAGCATTATGGTTTTCCTTCATGAGAATTATGCAGTGGTCTTTAATTTGACAACCTTTCAACCTTATTAAACATGTATGTGTCTCGGACAATGTTGTCGCAGATACCTTGTCCAGAGCAATGTAAGTCTGTATTTTTCCCTCTCCTCCTCTTCCTCTTTCCCTTTATGTACCTGGGGCCCAGGTTCCATGGGAATGAATGGAGTGGATACGGGATGAGTTGGACTCTTGAGAGAGTCTCATCTGGGGAAGGTGTTGGTGTTACATCCCCCTGCGCCCCATCAGCCAGTTTTTTGTTTGTGTGTGTGTGCGCGTGTGTTGGAGAGTTGACAGTAGATAGGCCTCGTTAGGTTTCACCTGGCGGCAGGTGATGTGGGAATAAAAGTGGCCTGGGGCTCCTCCTTCGTTCTCTCTCATGTCCAGCATCATTTTTGCCTTTTTCTCACTGAACTACCCACGCACACGCACCCAGCTCACACACACCTTTCCATTATCTTTTCCCACTAGACAAGATATAGCCTACTTCTTAATTTGGTGTCATCAAATATAGAGGCATACAATTAAATGGTAGCTTAGTGGAGTTTCCATTCAATGTGCACGTCTGCGCAAGTGATACTGCTGATTTTGATTACATTTATAATGAGTAGGCCTATAAGCTACTATATGGTAGGCTATATAAGATTATAGTGTTACATAAAGGCAATCACAAAGAAAATAGGTAGGCTTTCTGCATGACTCATTCCGAATGAATTGTCTATAATAAATACAACACATTGGGCTTGGCAAGAAATTTGGCAATGCTACTTTCCCACAGGTGATGCCCCCTTCCCCCAACACACACACACTCCACACCATTACACCATACTCCCCAAACACACACACAATACAACTTTTTAATTACTACTTTTAATTAATTCTTTAAAGTTGATCTGGCTCTAATTTCATTACTTATGATTAATATTATGATTACATGACAATAAACTACTTGAACTTAATTGCCAAGCAAAACCTATAGCAAACCCTGAACAAATTCACACCTTGAACCTTTGTTTACAAGGTGTTACAAGACTCAATATATGGCATGAGCATATGAATGGTCACATACAGTCTATATTACTAGCCTGGTCACACCCTTTCAGGGAGATACAAATCGGGAACACTAGTGTTTCCCCAGGTAGGCAGACTACCTGCCCAACCAGCATCGAAAGGGGATGAGGCTATAGATTCGAAACCGAAATGGGCTATAGACCCTCCAGTGGGCTAAAGAGTGTCAACCTCGCATTGTTTGTGGTCGTCCCCTCCAAACACTTTGGAGCTAGTTTGTCCTCTAACCCTTCACTGTAGTATGTCGCCATCTAGCTAATCAGCGCTATTCCTTCCTACTATTAATATGGTGAGTAATTAATTGTTTCCGTGTGCTTCAGCAGGTTGTATGGTGTCGCCATCCTTTGCTTAAAGGAACACGCCACCCAAAATCAGTAGTGATATATGTTCTTACCGTAACTTTCACGAGTTGAGTCGTACCTCTCCCGCGTCGGTAGGTGCACTCAAACGCTCTGTCGCGCGGTGCGAATGTGTTAGCATGTTGCTATGCTAGCGGGCTCTGCCGTGGCCGTAGAGAGAGGCACATAGCAGTATTCAAACACCTCCACGTTTTACCTACTTAAATACAGTTGCACAAGTAGTTGATGAAAAATGTTAGGGCACACAACATGAAACGTGACGATTTTCCAAGCGAATAAACATGAGAACTACGATGTGTGGCGCAATAGCACTTGGGAGTACTTCGACCTAGCGTGGTAATATTATTAACACCTAATTGTAGATCCTATCCACCACATCATAGTCTCGGTAGGCTACAATTATGTGTTTTATATATAGGCTAATATCTAAACAAAATAACCCAGGCAGTCTCATCTAGGATATAACACAGGTTGAAGTTGGTTCTATTTAGGGAGGTGAACATCTGTAGATGACTCAGAAATGACATCGGAAGACAAGGAGTGAATATGGCAAGAGGCAAGCCGAAGTCTGCTGACAAGGGCCCGACGGTAATTGTAAAGGAATTTACAAAAGATTCATTGAACAAAAATGCTGATGTGGTACATGAAAATGTAGCTAAAAATGTGGAGAATGCAATGCAATCAAGCATTTTGGACGATATATTGTCACAAGCTGGCAGAATAGGCAACAGGCCGATGTGCGTTTTATTTGGAGACTGTTTTGCGCGACAGAGACTGAGTTTGCTGCTGATATTCTGGGGATAGGCCTAGCCAATGTACGACTTTTGCCTTTTAATATATTTGCTGCATTAGATCAGTCTTTCTAGAACAGGCAAGGGCTTTCTAGCCTCACGTCAGCAGCGCTGCATCACCCATATAGCCTACATTAAAACAACCAGCCACCACCTCTAGTGTGTGTGCCTCTCTCGCTCAGAGGGGAGGGAGAGGCTGAGGGTCGATCCAGCATGGATTCTAAACTCTGTGGTGGATAGGATCTACAATTAGGTGTTAATAATATTACCACGCTAGGTCGAAGTACTCCCAAGTGCTATTGCGCCACACATTGTAGTTCTCATGTTTATTCGCTTGGAAAATCGTCATGTTTCATGTTGTGTGCCCTAACATTTTTCATCAACTACTCCTGCAACTGTATTTAAGTAGGTAAAACGTGGAGGTGTTTGAATACTGCTATGTGCCTCTCTCTACGGCCACGGCAGAGCCCGCTAGGTCAGCCTTTGTGTCATCCGGGCCTACTGGTGTGATTACTGTTGTTGTCTGTACTTTTCGTTGTCTGTTGTGGTTTGTTTTGCAGGAGTAGGGGGTGCTGCAGGGGAGGCTGGTCACCTGGTGTTGGTGGGAGTCTCCAGTTTGTAGTGCATGTGTGGGTTCATGTGTGTGTGTTTCCAGTACTGTTCACCTGTGTGGGTTGCAGTGGTTGCTATTTCCTATATCCACGTGTGATCCTGACATCCCTCTCTTCACGATAACCTGCCTCCCTATGGTAAGCCCCCCCTTCCTCCTGTCTAATTAATTATTAATTGTCTTGTCTCATGTTTTGTTACATTCCCACCCTATGGGGCACAAAGTTGTACATTTTAATAATAAATTAATATTTTCTTAGTCTTGTGTTACAGCTCTTTCCTTCTGGTCTAAGTTTTTCTTAATTTGTTCCCCATCCTTTGTGCTTAAATAAAAACATTTCATTTTGTGGAATTCTGTCTCTGTCTCATGCCTGAACCTGTGAGCCTGTCGAGTCTTTTGATTAACAGAAACCTATTCCCTGGTTTTGATACGAGGGTGGCGTAGTCAGCTAATAAATTAAACTTCTTGCCAGTTCTTGGCAATGCCACACAAAGTTAACAGTATGTTTATGACCGTCACCATGCTAGTGTTGTAAACTATCGCTAGTGACCAGACTCTATTCACTTTGTGAATGAGTCTTGCTTGCCAGGCTACTATATTACAGCACACATATACCTAACACAAGATCTCAAAAGCATATGGGCCGCTGACTGCATTTATAGTTCCTTGGAAGAATAAGGTTTATTAAGGATGATTAAGGTTTATCACCACAATCAAGGTTTATCACAAATATAACAATACAATAGTTATAATTAACAGTAAACAGTTATAGAAAGTTGGTGAGGCTACATTAAGGATAGTAATACTAACAATAAAGCCAATACAAAATCAACGATCAATAATGAAAATAAACAGATACCATATACCATTACTCATAAGAACCACTTAATTAAGTGCAAGCTGAACAAATAATGTCTTTAGAACCCTCTTGAAAGACCCAAAACTATCACAGGAATGCAGAGCACTGAGCAACTCTTTCCACCAATGAAGGGAGAGAGTACCACTGAGGGGAAGAGTCTTGAATTTGAAGTGTTTATGGCAGGTCGACACAACAGACGCTCACCAGAAAATCACAGTGGGCAATTGGGGATGTAAAGTTGGATCATAGAATTGAAATAGCAGGGAGCAGATCCAGTAAGTGTCCTTGGCTATAGGCCAAAGTGATAGATTTAAATTTAATTCTGGGCCTGTATTCACAAAGCATTTTATCTTACCACTAAGAGTTTCTCTTAAAACCTATTCACAAAGCTGCTGAAACCAATTTTTAGTAAGGAAAAATGAAAACTTGGTTGCCATGGTTGACACCATTACTCATGCAGAAGCTTGATTGGAGTGACCATCATAATTGGCTGATGATTATAACGTGAGAATGATGCCAAAACACTCCCATATGAAGATGAGTGACAGGTCTTTGCTGGTGAGAATGCCTGACCACCCTGAACGTGCCCACCCTAATGCAACACCAAACCCTGACCACCCTGAACGTGCCCACCCTGCTGTAACACCAAACCCTGACTAACCTGAACATGCCCTGCCTGCTGTAACACCAAACCTTGACCACCCTGAACGGGCCCACCCTGCTGTAACACCAAACCCTGACCACCCTGAACGTGCCCGTCCTGCTGTAACACCAATACCTGACCACCCTGGGCCATCACCAGCCCCTGGGCTCCCTGCACCAGGCCTCCCCCCTGCAGCAGCATCCCTTCTGTAACTGTCTGACTCCCGTTGACCAGGATCATTCCCTGACCCAGACCCACTTGGGGCCTCTCAGCCAGCAGCACTGTGCTCTGGACCTGCTGCGGCTCCACCATGTAGTACAGGGGCTGCTGCTGCTGCACCAGCACAGTCTGGGTCGGCACGGCAACGGCTTCACACAATTGAATCCTGGGAAGAGTAGAGGAGTTGCTGATGGTCCTGCAGATCTCTGTGGTTTCAGTGTGGACAGGCGAAGGAGGAGGAACAGCCTCGGAAACCATCACAGTGCTGACAGACATAGAACTTTCTCGCTCTGTTTTTGCTTGCATCTCAATTTGTTCCAGAATCAGTTTTGGTGGCTTGCAGATCTGGGCCAGGGTGGAGAACTCTGACCCCAGATCATCCAGGAACTGAAGGTCATCATCAGACCCCAGGAGGCTGCAGCAGCCCACAGAGCCAGCAGGTGATCCCTGCCCCTCGTAGCCATAATCCAGCAACGTGTCCTTCTGAGGAACCTGCACAGCTGTGTATGCTGACTTCTGTAACACAAACACACACACACACACACAGATACACTTGTCATGTGTTTCATTTACATAAGAAAGACAAAATAAAAAAGATCTCCTGACCACAGTTTTTTTTTTAATCCACACTGCTGAGTGGCATACTGACTATCCTATCAGTACCAGTGTAAATATTGATGAATGAATAATAAAAATGAATAATAATTACATTTGTGTATAATTGCAGAAATAAATGTATAATTTTCTACATAAAAAATATTAAATATTATGTAGGCTATATATGGCCTGATGAAAGTAGACAGCTAAGAGATATAGCCTACTGACTAGGCTACCGAAGTTGTGTGGAAGATCTGCTCCAAGAAAATCCTCGTAAAAGATGGATAGACAGCCAATCTGAACACTTGCTTGTGCACCAACCAGCGGAATATTCCACATTGCCAGCCTTTGCTGGGACATCAAGCCCAGCCCAGAGCGGTAGATAAAACAGGGCCCAGCCCACATCCAAGTCAGCCATGTTTTTTTTTGTTTATTACGTCACACAGTTTAAAATCACTGGCGGTGAGAGGGAGGTACTTAGGGGCTAGGACGACGAAGTAAACAACTTTTACAAATAACGAATCCTGATTACCTCTCCATTGCTGTCTGGGGCTTTTGCTAAATGCAAATCATGAAATACAATGAATACATGAAAGACATATCTTCTGATCCTAAAATAATAAGCTTTAGAATAATAATAATAAGCTTTATTTGTATAGCACCTTTCATACAGAATGCAGCTCAAAGTGCTTTACATTTGAAGCATGTAACACAATAATAGTCAGTCATTATCAATCACTTTTCTTCATTGCTGTGGCCGTTTATGATCCAATCGGCAACATATCAAAAATATAGAGAATAACATGTCATAAGACTGGCAGCCTTAACCCTTTACCCCCCACAAGCACGCCATATGGCAACTGTGGCAAGGAAAAACTCCCATATTCGAGGAAGAAACCTTGAGCAGAACCTGACTTAATAGGGGGAGCCCATCTGCTTCTGGCTGGCTGCGCCCTCCAATGGCGTAGAATAATCTGAAAAAGTAGTCTACAGGATAGGATGTTTTCAGATCTTTTTTAAAAATATTTACTGAACTCGCCTGCTTGATGTACAGTGGCAGGGTGTTCCATAGTTTTGGTGCATAATGGATAAAAGCAGCTTCTCCGCTTTGCTTGTGGAGCACTTTGGGCACGATTAAAAGATTAGAATTGGATGATCTAAGTTTCCTTTGTGGTTGATAAGTAAAGGATAATGTATAGAACGCCGGTCATTGTCGGGAGATAGGTCCCGACAGGGCGAACCGGACCCCGACGCGCAGCGGAGGGGTCTTGTTCCGCCCTGAAGGGACCTATCTCCCGACAATGACCGGCGTTCTATACATTATTCCGCTTATTACACGGCTACTTACCAAAACTCCCCACGATATGACTTTTTAGCCTACATAGCCTAGGCTATAGCCTATTTGTTACCGTTTCATCATGGCTTTTGCTGAGAAACAAATAGTTCGCAACAACACACGCTGAACTTGAATCAAACATTCTTTAGAACACAGCTGATCAACCGTCTGCTTTCACTTTTGAATGAAGTCCCAATCCTTGCGTAGTGATATGAAAGAATTGACTTAGAAGCAAAAAGCCCATTTTCCTTGACAGCGGTCTGTTATACTTAGCAACGGTCTGTTATTCAGAATTAGCAGACCGCCGAACGTTGGGAAGGCCCATTCAAGTGAATGGAGCATTCTGCAGCACTATGAAGAGCTGTGTAATAAGATATTAAAAGCTCAGAGATATATGAAGGTGCTATGCCATTCAGAGCTTTGTAAGTAATTAACATAACCTTAAAATCAATTCTATAGGAAATAGGAAGCCAGTGCAGTTCAGATGTGTTCTCTCTTCTTGGTCTTAGTTAAAAGTCTAGCCGCAGAGTTCTGTATGAGTGCCAATTTCTTTAGATGTTTTTTGGGAAGACCAGTGAAAAGTGCATTGCAGTAGTCTAACCTGCTAGTGATAAAGGCATAAATTAGTTTTTCTGCACCTTGTTGAGTTAAAAAAGGGCCGCACTTTGGCAATGTTTCTCAGGTGGAAATAGGCTATCTGAGTAACTTTACTGATATGGGGCTTAAAACTTAACTCTGCATCTAAGATGACACCGAGGCTTGTTACTTTTGGTTTGACCTGGTGCGGCAAGTTCCCCAGATTACTAACAACAATGTCTCGCTTTAGTTTTGGTCCAACTAAAAGTACCTCTGTTTTGTCATCATTTAGTTTAAAAAAATGTTTGCTCATCCACTGATTAATGGAGGTTAGGCATGCAGTGAGGGAGCAAAGGCCATCTGGGTTAGTTGGCTCCACAGAAATATACAATTGGGTATCATCTGCGTAGCTGTGGAAGTTTACATTATGCTGACTTATGATGTTTGCCAATGGAAGCATATATAGGAAAAATAGCAGGGGGGGCCACACCAAAAGTCATGTTTTTCAGACACATGATCTCCTAGACTGATATAAAAATCTCTGCCAGTAATGTAGGTTTGAAACCAGTTTAGAGCATTATCAGAGAGACCCACCCACTTCGCAAGGCAGTGAATTAGGATGCTATGATCAATGGTGTCAAATGCCGCACTCAAATCCAGAAGAATAAGGATTGAGACTTTGTTTGAGTCAGTAGACAGTCTAAGATCATTGACTATTTTTACTAGAGCCGTTTCTGTGCTGTGATTTGATCTAAAACCTGATTTGAATTTTTCAAGAATACTGTTTTCGTTGAGGAAGGTATTTAACTAATTACAAACGACTTCTTCAAGTACTTTGCTCAGGAACGGTAGATTTGATATAGGCCTGTAGTTGCTCAGATTGCTATGGTCAAGATTCGACTTTTTAAGTAAAGGTTTCACAACAGCGGTTTTAAAAGCAGTTGGAAATATACCTGTTTCTAATGAGGTATTTATTACCTTGATAATAAAGGGAGCTAAGCTATCATATACATTTTTGAGGAATCTAATAGGGATTGGATCCAAAACACATGTTGAGGAGCCGGTTTGAGTTATAATTTTACCAAGCTCAGATTGAGTAATAGTGCTAAAGAACCTTAATTTTGGGGGGCTGTTTTTGGGTGTACTATCAGACATATTACTTGTGTTATCAATAGCCTCCCTTATAGAAATGACTTTGTTTTTGAAGAAGTCTGCAAATTCTTCGCATCTTAGAGAGGATGCCTGACTGAGTGTATCAAAAGGTGTTTGATGCAATAGCCTATCAATGGTGGAGAACAACACCCTAGAGTTTCCACTGTTTTCAGCAATTACCTTAGAGAAGTAATTCCTTCTCTCATCCCGAATAGCTCTTATAATTTGCTATTTTTTCTTTTAGAATGGCACGGTGAACCTGTAACTTAGTTTTTCTCCATGTTCTCTCAGCTTTTCTACATGATCTTTTTAGATCATGGATATTTTCGTTCATCCAAGGTGTCAGTTTGCTACGGGGCCTTTTTTTAGTCTTTAAGGGTGCCACTCTGTCAAGCAGAGCGCCTAATTCACGATTGAGAGCCTCTACCATTTGATCAATGGGATGATGTAAAATATCTAAATTTATGGAGTCTATAAGAGCTATGAACTGCTGTTCTGCTCTAATGTCTAAGAGTCACGATTTGATTGCAATTTCGGGATGAATTTTTGGAGTATGTAGTACTATATTAAAAGATACACAATAATGATCAGACATATTTATATCATTTACTGATAAGTCTGTGACTTCTATCCCTCTAGAAATGACTAGATCGAGGGTGTTGCCAAGGTTGTGGGTGGGTCCTGTAACATGCTGCTTTAGCTCTAAACTGTCCAAAACATTAAGGAACTTACTGGCTTTAGCATCAGTTGTCTTATTGACATGAATATTAAAGTCGCCATTTACAATTATCCGATCATAGCTAGTGATGATGAGCGACATAAGTTCAGAAAACTGGTCGAGAAAGCCAGTCCATAGTTTAGGAGGGCGGTATAAGGTTAATAGAAGTACAGCTGTGTCAGCCTTCAGAGTGAGGGCAATATACTCAAAAGTTAGCGAATTCGCCAAAGTTGACTCTAGTGCAGCTATATTTGTTTGAGAGAATGGAGGCAATTCCACCACCTCGTTTGCCCTGTCTAATTGAGTGGAAAAAATTATAATTTGGGGGACAGGTTTCAACAACAACAGCTTTGCTGTCTGAAGTCAGCCAGGTTTTAACAAGAAACAGAAAATCCAATGTTTTTTCACTAATAAAATCATTGATTGCAAAGGTTTTGGTAGTAAGTGCACCTATATTTAGTAAGCCCATGTTAGCTGAAAATGCCTCTGGCTTTTGAGGAATATGCTGAGGTATGGAAAGAATATTTGTTAGGTTTCTAGTTTTAAATTTATCTTTTCTTTTTACTATATGTTGGGTAGAAATCAATGTTGGAATAGAACTATAAGTCATGCTATTGCATGAAGCAGTTTGATCTATGGTAGTAGTATTGTATGTTACCCTGCAGAAAACATTTTCAGACCCATCCACATGTATAATGCCATTCGAATCAATACCTGGGGGGCGTGAATCTGTAATATTTTCTACAGAATGATAACGAAAGAAATTGTTTATTTTAACACGGTGGAGAAGGACGCATTTGGCGCTTTAGTGCTGTAGCCTCGCAAAAATAGAATTTGCTAGTCGTAACAATAATAATTAATTAGGACTGTTTTCTGCTAGGCTAAACCATTAGGCTACATGTACATCTTTTACGTTCAATGTAGGCTATGCTGCGAGACATGTAAAAAAACAACACATTCACGTTGCAATCAGGAATTATTTGAACAAGAGGGTAGTCTCACATAGACTAACAAGTATTTTATTTTTGCACTGTTTGGCTGACAGACTCTAAAGTAGGCTACCCTATATATGCATTTAGCCTGACTCCGCCCTCCTACGTACTTCCGCTAGAGACTTTCTAATGAGGAGACACAGCACACAAAATCCTCCATCGAAATGCATGGGGCTACTTTGTAACGCCGTTACACATATCACACCCCTACCTTGGCAAAACGTCGATATGTGAATACATTTGGCGTTCCAAAAAGCGTTGCAATATCGCCGCCGAGTGGAGGGACTTGCCTAAAAGGACTTTGCTTCTGCTCAATTTTAATTTCCCTTCGTCTGCAGTATATTCAGTTTTCTCCAGCAAAAATCTGCAGGTCCAATCAGCGAACAAAGGGAGTAGCTGAGAACGATGATGTTGAGGTTGTGCACAAGTTTGAGCCAGACATACGTCACGACCAAACGATAGCGATTGGTTATGGCAGATCCAGAGTGGCTCTGAGCAGATCCAATTTTTTTTTATTTTTTTTTTTAAGTATATTTTTTGGGCTTTTTTGCCTTTATTTGGACAGGACAGTAGAGAGTGACAGGAAGCAAGTGGGAGAGAGAGATGGGGTAGGATCGGGAAATGACCGCAGGTCGGATTCGAACCTGGGTCCCTGTGGGCACTGGGACCTGTATATGGTACGGGTGCTGCAGCCTGCTGCGCCACAGCGCCCCCCCCAGAGTACTCGTCTTCAAGAAGGTTAACGCTTGGCAATGGAAAGTGGCCAGACTCTGTACAAATGAAATGTACGTACGAGAGTCTGGATATTTCCAGGCTACATATGCATTAGTTCTAGGCTCAATTTCCTTTCCATGGAAAGTTTTTTTTTATGTTTAAGCCTGTTATCCTACAGCAGGAATTAGTGCCTGGTATGTGGGGGCGTGGCATCACGATGGTACCCAAAGCCACTTACAAAAAGGGAATAATCAAGGTCACCAGGACATACAGTATTAGTGCAGCAACTTGCATACTACCTACTTACAGAAGCACTACATACACACATAACGAGGGGTGAGAACCAGAGGGGCGTAAGTGATATGATCAGCTCTTTCTACTGTCAAAAGGACAGAATTATTTTAAAAAGTAATTTTAGAGTTATTAGTGAAAAGGACTTAACACTGAACACACTGAACCAGTTGGTGAAATGTTGAAAGTTGTTGAAATGTCACTTAAGCCCCTCTGATTCTTAGGTCTCGTACACTTGTGGACTGTGGCAACCACCTGGCACTGCCATTCTCTGCCTCTCACCTGGGCGAAGTACTCCATCAGAAAACCATCAGGTAGAGCAATATCTCCATAGAGGTCTGCCAAGCCTGTCTGCCTGCTCTCCTGCCAGGTGACAGCGCGGTATGTTGAGCCTCTCTGATGAGCACTGAGCGTGTTAGCCTGGCCTATGGCTGCATACTCCGCCATGCTCCTCATGTCCATCTCCACATGTTGGCTTGGCTCAAACTGGCTCATCTGCATCATCTGTCTGTAGGTGCTGCTGGACATTTGAGTGGTTTGCTGCTCCACTGCAGAACTGAGGGCCACAGGTGCTGCCTTTATCATAGTAACTGGCAGCAGGCAGGTAGGGACCTCCTAAAAGCAAAGAGACAAACAAAACAAATATACTGTATTGCACTCTTGACTTCTTAAAATATATTTACAGTAGTTTCCTGTGCACCACCACAGTGTGTTATGCAAATTAAAAAGAAACTGCATCCGTGTATTAGCCACAGTGCCCAACAGCCCAGTGAATCACAATCAGATTTTATATCAGAATCAGAATCATACAGAAGAATGAAGAAAATAAATGTATTCCCATGTATAGCCCACCCTTGTGTAGTTACCCCATAGCTGAAGAAATTTGCAAAATCAATGTATAAACCTCAGTTAATACTTGGGAAATTATGGTAAGCAATATGGTGTGAGTGAGAGTGGGGTTGGTAAAGGATATCCCCACGGCTGTGATTTGGCCATACCGTAGGTCTCCTCAAAAAATACAGTAACTAGTGTGAATTTTTGGTGTCTGGCGGTGCCAAGCAATGAACATTGTCACTGTAACAAAGTTGGGTGAGAGGCTATTTGTGCACATTCATTAGTACATTCGGCTGTCTTCATGTTATGTTAATCTACTCCATTAACCCTTTTATTCTCATTTGATCTGTTTAATGGAACATTATAAAATTGCAACCTGCTCTCTAGTTCTCGATAAATGGAACATTAAATGTCAGACAATTCATGTGTAACGTATTAACCGTGGAGTGATAACTAAATAAAGTAAAGAAATCTAGGATATCAGCACTCTGGGAATGCAGCTTGTCCAATTAGAAATGAATAAATTGTTCAACTGGACCTTACTGTTGGGGATACATAGATCCATTACCTTGTCTTCACCCTTGGCCTCAGTGTGATACGGGATCAGGTACTCTTTAACATCAAAAGGCAAGTCCATGAAACGGTCAGCCATGCCGGCTACAGATCCACACTGGCAGAACAGCAGCAGTAGGGGGACCACTTAACACACACAACAGCACACGGAAACAGAGAGGACAAAGAGATTTAAAATTTAGTTTAAACAGTACCGTAATTTTCAGGGTATTAGCCGCAGGATAGTTTTATGCAAGTTAAAAACAAAACAATATTAATACCATATTAACTGCCCCCATGCATTAACCCCATAGCTGAAGAAATTTAGCAAAATCAATGTATAAACCTCGGCTAATAGTTGAGAAATTACGGTAGTAATTTCAAGATTTGCCTAACACTCTCAAAAATAGGGGTACGGTTGGGGTACATTTTTGTTCTTTTAGGTACAACTTTTGACCCTGTACCTTAAAGGGAACAAAATTGAGCCCCTAAAGTACTAATATGTACCGTTCCTGGATCATTAATGTACCTTTTCGCAAAGGGACCATATTTGTACCTAAGGGTACAAAAAGTACATGGCCTGTCACTCAAAAGTTGTTGGGGGAGGAGATTCGGGACGGGAGCAACCGTTATTTTTCCCCTTTTTTTTCATCTCACACACCAAGAAATGGAGCAAGTTTCAGTGAGGAGCTTGGTGTGAGAAAACACATGTGCAGGATGGAATAATCTTTGTGGAAGAGGAGGCAAAGCTATTCAGAGGTAAGGTGTAGTTGCAATTTATCGAAATTCGGTTTGTAAATTGTAAATAGCCTACTGTTACAGTAATGGAGTCAGATTGTTGGCTTAAAGGCTAACATTAGCATTCGCTAGCAACTTAGCCTAGATTAGCTATGAATTCAGATATTTTTAAATGGAATTCAAACTCCTTCAATAATGCATGACTATCGTGATAAATGGTAAGGAAATGATTTGTGTTTGTGTTTTATCTACTATTTCCCATGTCAATGTTAAGTTTTTGTGGAAGCCAACTTTCACTAGCAATCATTATCCTAACTAGCTTAGCCCATAGATATATGAGCATATCCTAGCATTGTTAGCCATACATACTTGCTAACTTCCCTGAAAGGCTGGTTTAATATCAACGGTAGTGCAGGTGAAAGAAGCCTGGTATGTGCAAACATGCAGTAAGCATGATCACTCTCAACACTGTCATTTTGTTTAGGTGAAAATTAATTAGTTGAGTTGCCTATGTTCACCAGAACATCCTGTTTGTCATTGCTTATCTAGTTAGAAGCTAGAGGGAGCAACTCAGAACCATTCTATAATGTTATAAAGTTACTCAGAGCTTGATAATGGTCTAACGTAATAAATCTAACGTTAATCCTTCTCACAGATACCCACCAAGGCAGAATATGGCCACTTGGAAGTAAGCTTACCTTTCCTAAAGGATCTAATGGCTACGTAAGTTACCCAACTGGGTGTTTTTTTTGTAATGGTATTTTTCTTATTGATGTTAAATACATAGAAAAGTATTGCATAATACATTATGCAAATTATAATAATACAGACAACTTTTAGATTTTTTTTTTGTCCAATAGCAATTTATATATTGGTTAAGATTATCTTTGTGCTATTTCATTGTTGTGTCATTTTGTTTAATTATATTATTCTATTGCATGGCATTTGTCTTTCAAACACATAGTGGAGCAGGCAGCTTTCGTTCATGAAGATATGGTGAAAAGGAGTAAGGAGAAGTTTGGGAGAGTCAGCCGGTCCATGGAACTTGTAATGACTCAGCGCTGATCTATGCCAGGTGAGCAGATTGATATAGTTACATACATGTATTAGACAAGGTATTTTACACAATCTGTCTGAGGCTATTTATTTGTGTGGTTGAAAAAAAATCTTATTCTGAGGTTTGTGTTTGCATTTTGCTTCCAACAGATGTAAAACCCCTGCTGTCATTGGTGAGGCTACCACTGCTATTGAAAATATGTGAACGTCCTGTAGATCAAGTAAGAATCCAGTCTAAGTCAAAGTGGATATATGCAGAGGAACAGAAGTTGGAAGAGGGGGGAAAACAGCAGCCTCCACTGCTGTTGACCTTTACTTAGCACACTCTCCTGAAGAAGATGTTGGATTTCTGCCTGTTTTTGAAATTTTGGTGCCTTTTGAGACTCTTGCCTTTTTAATGGCTCGCCTCATGATTGGAAGGATTGGAGTGTATTTTCTGATTGATTGATTTATTGGTGAGGTAATGAACATTGTAACAATATATTGTACATTTTTACAGGCTTGCTAATATTTCCCAATGGCTGGCACATTGTTTTCTGAGATACTACTCTAAAATGTCGCTATATGACTCATTACATCACACATATTGTTCACTCAATTCTATGGTGTATGCACTGTGAATGAGATCTAAGATCATAGCTACTAAGTTACTGCAAGGACTTTGTTAATTGCAACGTGTAATGGTTATGGCAAGCAGATACTGTATTTTCATCACTCATACACGAGTATTAACATGAACTTGAAAGCATACAAGGTTTGTTGGAGTAATTACTAACTCAAATATTGGTATTTTATAGATCATATAAAGGTGTTATTAGTGCTATCGTGCAAATTAATATATTTTTTCCTTCTGCATATAAACACAATGTGGCTACTCAGGCAAAATATTGTAAACCAAAGTGTTTTATTATTTACACTTACAGTCATAACATATTTTACGTGAATATGTATATTGATATGGATATAAGATACTTTGATGTTTTGATATGAATGTGTTTTTAATATGAACATGTTAACATTTATTGTATCTGTATTCATGTGGAGTATTGTGTGTAATATCCCCCCAGAATAAACATTTAAATGTACTTATTGGTTGTGCATATATTTTAGTTCCACCTTAAATTTTCACTGGGGTTGTACCCTTGAAGTACAGATTAGTACCTTTTAAGGGTACTATGTGATAATGATATATACAGGTACATTTTAGTCATTGCAGGTACACAAGTGTACCTTGATGGGTACAGATGGCTAGGGTACACAAATGTACCTGCATTCATGGGTACATTATTGTACTTCAAAAGGGTACTGCCCCAGCGACAAGCATTTGTACCGACTTAGGTACACACTGGTACTTCCATTTCTTAGAGTGAACCATCAGGTTTTGAGTGTCAGAGATATTTTGAGTTCAGAGGTGGCTGAGAAACTTCACTGTCAAACTGCAGCTTCCATGTGCCTAAGTAAAAAAAAGTGCGTAACTAAGCGCTTTTCAGCCTGCACGAATTCTCCCCTTCACTTAAAGTGTAATTCCAGCGAAAATTAACACAAGGGTGTTTTTCTGCATTAAAACACATCAAATAAGCCGTGGAGACAGTAATTTTCGTTGATCAACCACTACAGAGCTTGGCCTGGTATATGCTAGCCCCAAATCGCAAACAGTGGAGTAGCTATGAGCAGTAAGCTAAACGCTTCCCAAATAGCATTTTTTTAACTAGTAATATTCACTGTAAAAAATAATACTGTGGTTTTGTTGCTTTAACTTAATTTGTTTAGTTAATATAACTAAACTCTGTGAAAATTGTCGAGTCAAAAAGAAATACTAAGTTTTCACTGATTCAACTTTGTTCTAAGTTCAATGAACAAGCACTTTGTTGTCTTCACTTAAATGAACAAGTAGCCCTAACAAAACACGACACATGCTCGTTACTGCCACCTCTGGCCAGACCTGTTTACATCACTTTGCCCTGTTGGAAGAAAAGCACATGGAGGAATCGTCTCAACTTTCATCCGACGTAATCCGTCAATATTCAGTGTTTTTGGTGAGTAAACTATAGTACACAACCACTCAATGAATTGAATGAGTAGAACTATTTCCATATAATTGATGAAACACTTGCATTTCGTAGATGTTTTCGCTTAACCACATATCTCGCTAGTACCAGTAAAAGCTAGCTATTATAATGCTGTAATGTACCAAGCCACTTGAAGAAAACAAGTCTTTTCTCTATTCCTTATGGTTATTTCCCCTTTGTGTATTTAAAATAGCTAAGGAGATGTTTTTGTTTGTTTATTTAAGGCAAGCCAAGTTGGTTGGTGGTTATCTATTTGCATACATTCACTTAGATGGGTACGAACTAGCCTGCTAACTAACGGAAGCTTCTCTTGTCCATCAGCATGTTCTCCCTTCACAAGGACTAATGACAATTTAACCTTAATTCAGATTAGTAAGGGTGATATGTTTGTTTTCACAGTTTGAGCCAAAAGTTTACTTTAAAAACAGCACTGAGAGTGTGTGGCAAGAAATGAGTCAATATCAAAGATCCTTTAGTAGCCTACATCCTATATCAACCATCTCCGATGCTATTTAGCACAGTGGACATAAATGTAGATTATTATTATGAACCCATTAAGCATATCTTTATTAAGCATGACTTCATTCTCACTATGTTTAGTATAGGTGATAAAAGTTACCTAAGCATTTCTACAGTGTTCATAGAAAGTCCTCATTCAAATCTGAATAATATTGTGTATCATAATGTAGGCCATGTAGTATCAATGTTTAACAGATATCTCAATAGGCCTAATGCTTTTACAAACACACTTTTGTGCATTAAAATCTCAGATGCTTGTAATTTATCTCTGTTACAGAAGAGTGTTAATGAAGTGGACCTGTAAACTGAGCCCATTTTCAACGCGGAATCAGAGGGTCATCAGAAGATATACTCTGAAGCACGGACAGCACAGCCACTTTTGCCCCTTGCTCTGCTTGTTTTATCACCTTCAGAAGGCAAGTTGACCTGAACGGACATTTCTACACACAATTGACTTTTTTTATTTTATAGTGTCACCAGGTATTAACAGAATTGCCTGTAGAATGAACACAAAAATATTGATTTAATGTCTTTTATCTTTTCTTTTTTGTTGTCATATTCTGCATTCAATGCATCCTCACGGAATTCAACTGTCTGATGTCTGCTGATCTCTTGTCTTAACTCTTGTCCTTTTCAGAAAAAGGGACCCTGCCATCACAAGCTCCAAGACATTCTTAGATAGCTTGATGCTCATGTAAGTATTGAACATATGACTCCTGCATTCTATGATGTGAATATTAATGAGCTCAGAGTTTTTTCTATTTTGTTTTTGTTTAACATTGTGTTTGCGTTTGTGTGTTTCCTTTTGCCTTTCAGGATTCCAACCAGAATAAGCGAACAACAGTCCTGCTTGGCATGCCCCACTTTCTTCGTCAAGATACTTTCTTTTCTAAAGACCTGTGAGGTAGGTTTAGCAAATGACTTCAAATGTGATTTGGAAGCACTGGTTGAAATACAAGGACATGCTCTACAGATGGAAACTCATCATTTTATAAAGCATGTAACATTGTATTTGAACTAAGCAGATTATTTTAACTGTTCTAAACTGTAATAGAATAAAAGCATGTCCCTGGTAATGAGTTAAATATTCACCTTTCTGGTGATTTGTTTTTCAGCCAACTGGTCCAGTTGAAGATGTCTTAAAAAGAAACCAGTGTGGGGATCCTGATCGTGTATGAGGACTGCAGCAAATGCGTGGTTCTACAAAATCAATGACATATGTCTTGTTTTGGAGGAACAGTTTATCGTCATGGACATTTCCAATATTCCAAAGGCCTTTGAACTCTTTGGACTGATGGGTCTCAATATGGACTACCCGAAGCATCCAAAATTCACGTTTGAAGTACTACAAAAGCTGTTCTTGAACATTGGAAGGAGCTCCTCTTCACATGAACATTGCAGCTGCTTTCTCCAAAACAGGCTGCTTGGTAAAGAGTAGTACAACAACCTTCCGTAGAACTTGGACTTGGTCCTCAGTTTTGATTTGTTTTTATGTGTGTTTTCAGATTATTTTTTCTAATGTGTTTCCCCCCCAAATTTGATCCACCTGTGTATTTTTAGTTCGTTTTTGTTGTTTTCTTCGATATTATGATGTGCATCCTCTCTTTGAAAAAAATAAGTATAAAAGTTTTTAAAAGTTAATAAAAACTAACAAGGAAAATACATGTCTGAACAAATTTATTCCAACTAATGATCCTATTTTGAAACAACATGTAAACTAATCAAGTTAACTTACATGGCTTTTTTGACACAACAAGAGTCTATGTAAAATTTTCAGTTGACTTAACTAAGAAAGATAAGTTAAATCAAATTTAATTTTATGTCAAGTTAACTCAAAAACGTTATGTCAAGTTAACTCAAAAACGTAAGGCAGCGGGGTAACAAACCTTTTTAAGTTAAAAGGGCATATTATTTTTTACAGTGTTGTTCAAAACGGCACCAAACCTTGTCAGTAGCTTGCTTAGGGTCTCTACACATAAAACTAAACACCAACAACCTAGTTAACCAACGTAGTGTTTATTACAGAAGACTGTTAAAAACACGTGCGCTATTTTA
Source organism: Alosa pseudoharengus (assembly GCF_046254945.1). Lineage (NCBI taxonomy): Eukaryota > Metazoa > Chordata > Actinopteri > Clupeiformes > Clupeidae > Alosa > Alosa pseudoharengus. Next base: position 12,943,839 of record NW_027468576.1, on the reverse strand, counting down.
AAAACTTTATCTTGGATCCATCTGCTGAATTTCTCTACATTCAGCGATGTAAGTTATGAACCCATTTTCTACAAGCTACATGTCTTCCTAACATTCCGACATTGACATTGCATTTTCCAACGAAACAAACAAAGAGAAAAAATAACTTTGTTTGTGATCTGTCACTGTCTCAGCAAAGCTCTTGTACACAGCCACCTGTTAAAAGGCTCTAGACCCAGAGACAGTTGATAATATGAGAAGCAGCTGCCATTGAAACCTTCTTTCTCAACAGTATGTTTTTAAATTATGAATCTACACACCTCAAGCACGTCTTGACTCTTCATAAACAAACCTCAAAGCAAAAGTGAAATTTTGTCAAGTCAATTGTTTGTTAGGCTACAGTATGTGCTGACACACCATTGTGCTGAAGGCCTTTTGCTATTCAGTTCACCATGCTTACGTTTTCAAAATCAAAGACTGGTTTGTGTTCTTTCTGGATTTAAATGACATTCAGAAGGTGAATTAGAAAGTCCACGTTCCACATTTTCATATTTACCTAAATTAACAAGGTGGTGGATCAGTCTGGTTCTATTTTAAATAAATCACACCTCTTTCATAAGGCCGCCTTGATTTCGAACTTATGCTCTGTGGGTGTGACAGATGCAGGAATGGGAGAATGTGCGTAACTAAAAAAAGTGCGTAACTGAAGCGCATAAAAAGGGCTTATGTGTGATTTACGAACAAATGGGAGAGTTAGCCCCACTGTGCATAGCTAGAGCTCTAACTTTGTGTGGGTTTGTCATAGATATATTAACTAGATATCGCCTTTGGCTTCTCAACATGCATCTGCAGCCACCATCTTTCATCTGACGGAAGTAGGCTACTTCTATGAATAGCTTTATAGGCCAAAACTCCTGCAGCTTGTCAGTACACTCTATTCTTTTGAGGGTAAGTGTCCCCTGTTCAAATATGGAGGCTGCGTTGACATATTCTGCCTCATAGGCTTTAGCACGCAAGGCGACATCTACCGATATCTTTATGGGTTTGTGCTAAAGGACTGCTACTTGGGTGGAGTGATTTGCGCGCAGCACCTGAAAAGCCCCATTGTTACTTTTGCAAATCCAGTGCTTCAGCTGAATGAGAATTCCAAGTGTGTATATTTAGAAAATTGCTATGTCTCATTTTACATAAGTATTTGTACACAGGGCTGTAGTGGAGGCTAAATGCAAGTAAACACAGTTTTTTCATCTCTGAAATTTCAGAAATAGAGTTTATCCACCTCTTATTACAGTTTATCCGTCTCTCAAAAGAGTTTATTCACCAGTTGCAACTTTTCAACAACATTCAAAATTCACAATGTATTATCCACATTCACAATATGTACACTCATAAACAATCTAGGAACCATTTAATACCACTGGTATTGTTAGAAACATTGGAAAATAACCTCCACCATCATCAAACATGTTCTCAATACTTAAAAAAAAAAAGTCTGATACGGGGGAGTCTACCTTACCATGATCACAGAATTCATAGTTTACCCACCTGTAGCTATAGGCTAGTTGGTTCCAACCACCTCAGTGAGCTCGCTGGGCTGACGGTGGGTGCGTCAGACTTTACAGAGTTAGGGTACGTACAGTGTATACGGAAAGTTTTCACAGTCTATGTTCACAGCATGTTACAGCCTATGTTCACAGCATGAGACAGCCTAAAGGATTAAATTATTTTTTCCCTCAAAATTCTACACATAATACCCCATAATGACAACTTTAAAAAAAGTTTGTTTGAGATTTTTGCTAATTTATTAAAAATAAAAAACAAAGAAATCACTTATACATAAGTATTCACAGCCTTTGTGATCAAGCAAATTAATCTACAAAATTGAGCTCCAGTGCATTCTGTTTCCACTGATCACCCGTGAGATGTTTCTACAGCTTAATTGGAGTCCACCTGTGGTAAATTCAGTTGAGGTCCCACAGTGTATGTCAGACCACAAAATTGTCGGTAGACCTCCAAGACAGGATTGTCTCGAGGAACAGATCTGGGGAAGAGTACAGAAAAATGTCTGCTGCTTTAAAGGTCCCAATGAGCACAGTGGCTTCCATCATCCGTAAATGGAAGAAGTTTGGAACCACCAGGACTCTTCCTAGACCTAGCCGTCCCTCTAAACTGAGTGATCGGAGGAGAAGGGCTTTAGTTAAGGACGACCATCGCTGCAGCACTCCACCAGAAGGACGACCATCGCTGCAGCACTCCACCAATCAGGCCTGTATGGTAGAGTTGCAAGATGGAAGCCACTCCTTAGTAAAAGGCACATGGCAGCCCACCTGGAGATGGCCAAAAGGCACCTGAAAGACTCTCAGACCATGAGATACAAAATTCTCTGGTCTGATGAGACAGAGATCGAACTCTTTGGCGACAATGCCAAGTGTTAGGTTTGGAGGACACCAGGCACCGCTCATCACCTGGCCAATACCACCCCTACAGTGAAGCATGGTGGTGGCAGTATCAAGCTGTGGGAATGTTTTTCAGCGGCAGGAACTGGGAGACAAGTCAGGATTGAGGGAAAGATGAATGCAGCAAGGTACAGAGACATCCTGGAAGAAAACCTGCTCCACAGCACTCTTGACATCAGACTGGGGCGACGGTTCATCTTTCAACAGGACAAGACCCTAAGCACACAGCCAAGATATCGAAGGAGTGGCTTCAGGCCAACTCTGTGAATGTCCTAGAGTGGCCCAGCCAGAACCCAGACTTGAATCCAATTGAACATCTCTGGAGGGATCTGAAAATGGCAGTGCACCGACGCTCCCCATCCAACCTGATGGAGTTCGAGAGGTTCTGCAAAGAGGAATGGGCGAAACTGGCCAAAGATAGGTGTGCCAGGCTTATGGCTTCATATTCCAAAAGACTTGAGGCTGTAATTGCACTGCCAAAGGTGCCACAAAGTATTGAGCAAAGGCTGTGAATACTTTGGTATGCAGTACATATTATATTTTCGTTTTTTACTTTAAAACATTTTAAAAAAATTGAAGAAAAAAATTAATTGAATCCCTTTTGGAATAAGGCTGTAACAAAATAACAAAATTTGGAAAAAGTGAAGCGGTGTGAATACTTTCCGTATGCACTGTATCATCATCTACAGTAACTCTGGGGTAGACGGCAAATAAGCTAATTTCCCAAAATGTTGGCGTGTTCCTTTAACATGTATCTCTGTGTCTCTGTGTTGACTCACCCAATAAGATGGACAGTCCTGCCAACAGAAGGCCAAAAAGTGGGGCTCCAAAACTGACAGAACTGAGGGAGAAACCATCTGCACCCCCATATCCTCTGAGACTGCAGCCATATCCATCTGTGCAAGTGCAGACCTCCAGCTCCAGCGTCTGCTTGTCTGGGCAGGACAGACCCTGAGCATCGGTTACCTCCACTGTGATTGTGTAGACTCCTGGCCACAAGGGCTCCACTGGATGCAGGGCCACTGCTGTGCCTGCCAAATGCCAGGGAATACACAGACATGTCTACAGGTTGGCCATTTTATCACAGCTTAGCAAGCACTTAGTCAAGTCAAGGCAGTTTTATTTGTATATCGCATTTCACATGCACAGAGTGCAACCCAAAGCGCTCCATGGACAAACAGCATGCCAGACAGAGTGGCAAAAGACGCCAGCGTACCCGTTACTAGGCAATTGTTGTACATAAAACACACATAACATAACGTTAGGCTATCTCACACAAACAAATGAACAATTCTAGCACAAGAGGCCATACAAACTCATTTACACAAAGACAACAATAAAGTCAAGTCCATGGATGATTCCGCTTGGCGTAGCAACACAGAGCATGGTGATCTTGAACAGTCCAACCAAGTTCTTGGGCAGGCGTCTGTAGATCTCCGGAAACACAGATCTGGGGCCTGTACTACGAAGGGAGCTTAACCTACCCAGATGTAACCCAGGGTTACTTTGTTAAACCAGGGTTGACAAAACCTGGTTATCTTAAGTGGTGTTAATCGGTACTACGACGCTGATTATGAAGTTGATTTGTTGAGCCGGGATTAACCTAATTGGAGTTTGTGCGCGTTCACATAAAAGGGGCGGGTTGCAGCGTAAGTCACCACTTTCAATGATGACGCGATCACCTTATTTTACGGATGAGGAATGCACAATTATTATGACAAGTTATGAGGAATTAAAACCCACTCTACGACAAAAATAAAATACGTCGGCAGTGAGCAAAGCAAGGCTGTTGGCAACGTATTGCAGATCGGGTAGCCTAAATGCCTAAAAGTAAAGTTTTATTCCCACATGTTCTTCAAATATGTGTTACGGAGGATTAGTAGCTTGCAGAATGTCTGAAATTAGTTGAAATAATTAAATAGCCTATTTTGAGTTCATAGAAAGGCTTACAGATGCAACCCAATTCAGAAGTGGGCATATAGATTACAGTAATAAGGATAATTGAATGTTTAAGTAGCCCCCATTGACTGATTTAGTGTATGCCTAATCCTGTGAACATTTCAGATGCAACACCATTGCCAAACGCACATGGCAGCAGGTGAAAATGAAACACAAAAACATTATTCATAATAGTAGGTTTATATAGTTATAGCTTGCATTAATATTTCTTAATTATGAAAACATGTAGGCCTAGCTTATAGCCTTCACTTGGCCTCTGTTCTACAGCTAACAAGAAAAAGGTGTCTTTGAACACTACTGTAGGAGGAAAGGCACCAGAGTGTTTTACAGTAGCAGGAGTTGGCCATCGCAAATAATAGTGGAAGGCCGATTATGGAGAGGGTTGAGGGAGGCATTCGGTCGGATTCTGGTACTGTGGAAATGTGTAGCCTTTATGTGCAGGGTACAGTAATATGACATTCAATTCAACAAGTTTGTTAAAATGGTGATTTTTATTTATTAGGCCTACTGTAGGCTATGTCCGATTTATTTTAGGCTATTCTTGCTCAGATGTTCAGCATACTGTAGGCCTATGTCCGATTTATTTTTGGACATACAGTATTCTTGCATCACCGATGGAATACATGAATGTCCACGTACGGGGATTGCTATGAGACGTTTTCCTAGATCATCTGACAAAGATGACAATCTATATCTTCATAGAGAATATCGTCCGGGTAGGCTATATATATTTTCTGGCGGTCTCTAAAACCCCTCGCCCTGCGAAGAGAGTCCCTCACGATTTGCGCTCCAATGTCGTATGGATCATCCAGGTACGCTGACATGTCTCAGGAGAAATTGTTAGTGGAGGGGTGGTACTTATAAAGGGTGTGGTTAACGGATACCTCGGGTTAACCAAGAACATAACCTGGTCGGAGCAGGTTTGAGATGCAGCGTAAATTGCCATGGCAGCATACCTCGGTTAAAACCTATCCACCTTTCGTAGTACGGGTTAATCGCGAAGTTACGCCACACGTGATCAAGTTACTCTCGAAGTCACCCAGATAAGCCAGTAACCCTGCTTCGTAGTACAGGCCCCTGAAGTCCTAGGCTAGACGCTGGAAATCCAATTCGCAGAACTCACGGTGGACCTCTGATAGCGACGGTTCCTCCACCCAAATACCACTTATACAAGTTGTAGTGGCAAGAAACCTTGAACTCTGCTCATTAAGTGGGACCTATTTGCCAAAGGCATATTGAGTCAAAAGAAACGTCAAGAGGTGTGGGCTTGTCTTGGTACTTTACTAAGTACTTTATTATTAGAAATTGAGACTCATTGCCTGGCCAACATTGACTTTGTCCCACCTCTGGTAGCCTCTAAAACCTCTGCCTGACCTGCTATGATTTCTCATGACATAATTTGCTTTCGCAGGAAAAGTGTCAACACCACAGATATGCTTTATCAAGATGTAGGCTCCTAAAGGATTTGAAATGCCCCTCACCATTGAGCTTCTCCGTCTCCCATGGTCCTGTGGTCTGCTCTGAAATGATGGAGAAGTGAAGTGGTTCTCCATTGGGGCTGAAATCTTCATCAATGGCAGACATGTACACAACTTTAGAATCTGTGCAGATATTCTGGTATGTGCTCGTCAGTTTCGGGCAGTTATCATTTGAATCCTGCACATTAATGGCAATGGTTCCAGTGGCTGTTCTTCCTGATCCATCTGTGTGAAACATTAAGAGTTAGTCATGAAATTGACAGTTGACAAACTCAATAAGCCCATTTCACAGTGTCCAGGTTGATGTTAATATTACATTAATTGGCAAGGTAAAACTTATTCCTGTTTCTGTCTTTCCTGTGGACTGCGCTGTTCCAGAGTGAGTTAGTTTACACAGTGGCAACATCTTGTGAAATGGGCTTTGAAAATGAAATTGAGCTACGTGCGTGCGGACATTTGAATAGGCCTAATGTCGGGCAGTAAACGGGTTCGGGCTCGGGCTGATTTCTGTGGGGCTCTGGTCGATTACAGCTCTGCCACTGACCAACTGTGGGTGGAGATCTTTAGATTCAGCAAGTCATTGTTTGAAGAATTATGCCGAATGATAGACCCGGCTGTTGCCCGAGTACTCGTGGTCGGACGCCTATCCCAACAAACAAGCCATCACATCTATCCATAAATTGCAGGAACGTCTGTCTGTCTGTCTGTCTGTCTGTCGTTCGTCCGTTCGATTTCAAACTTGGCAGGTGTCTTGCTACTGGCATGAGTAAGTGCAGTGCATAGTTTGACATTGTTTCGATAAGAAAAGCAAAACATTGTTATATATCGGTAAAAGAAGCACACGTTGGCTTTCTCCGCTCTACCATAGCCACACCTCTCACACAGCACTGCACAGAGAGAGGATAAGCGGAGATTTGGCAGCACGGTCACGGTTAAAATGCAAGATGTTTGATTATCACGTCTGACCTCAACAATAAAGACTCCCTGTATGTTTGCTTGCATAAAATGATTACGCGGATTTTTCAACAACATGCCAACAAACACGGGTAGGTAGTGCCTATTCAAAATTACATAAAAAGTATGTGCAATAAACTGACGCTTTGAATAGCCCAGGCTACATTGGACGTGAGAATTTGAATAAACAAACTACAATTCCGACTGCAAGGTCCCAACAAGCGATAGGCTAATGGTCCCGAATGTAACGTTTCAGAAGACGTGCCACACAGCTAAACAACAAGTGGCAGACAGAGCAACTTATGCTACCAAACACTGCTTTTTCGTTGCAAATGTCAAACAATCACAAAATGGCTTGTCTTCACTATCAGGAAAGTTATTCAATAAGCTATAGGCCAAGCCTTAACTCAAAACATTTGTTATGCCATTCTGATCAGAAATGTCACATGCAGTCATGCCTAAATTCTGCTTACTGCACATTAATTATAGGCTAATATATTATGATATTCAGTATTCATTATTGAATGCTTATCTGGAATGATGTTTTTCCCTATCATCCTATAAATCTGCAGGCGTGTAATAGGCTAATTGGGCTACAGGTTTTCTACAGGAATAGCATGTTTGAACGGGCACTGCACTAGTTGTATAAACTTGCAATGTGTGCCGAATACAGAGTTGTTGGTAACAATTTTAGCGTCAGCAAAACAACTGTGCACCGATGTGTGTATTCAGTTTGTTTTATTCTACGGAAACAAGAAAGAGAGCACATCAAGTTGCCTAATGTTAGGGAAGCGCCAGAGAATGCTGAGATTCTCTGAAGGTTACGTCACACAATGCGAATAAACCGTTTCCATCAACTTTATTCGCATTATACCTTATGCGCATCGAGAGTTAATCCACCCCCCTCTAGCGAATCAAATATAGATGCGCATTAGGATTTTTCATGCACATTTCAAATGTTTCCATTCCATATGATCATTAATTGTGGTGCTAGGGCCACCCAAAAAGTGAAAAATCACACATGCTGTTAACATTTTTTAGGACTTTGGTGACCCACCTCTCACCCAAACAGTAAGGAATGTTGATTCTGCCTCCAGAATTGTGTAGTACAGGCTACAATGAACTACCACACCAGTTTCCAGCCTTCTACCACTATTAGAACACGTTATGGGCTTCCAAAAATGCCAAAAGATGAAATGTGAAATTCCAATGTGTCAATTAGGGCCGTGGCACCCGAAATTCAAATGGACGCCACGGGCAAACCGTTTGAGATATTGACCTGAAACTTCAGATTCCCTAGTTTGGTAACATAAGGCATATTTTCACAGCTTTTCAGCGAAATCTGAGAGGTACCATGTACATGATACCCCGGTATTGGCTGTTTTCACATTGAATGACCCAAAATGAAGTCACCTTGGACTAGACAGAGGACCTCAGCATAGTATGTGCCATTCTTTAGGAATGGAGATTCTCGATCTGGCATCTTGTTCAGTCTGATCTCTGCAGTGTCTTCATCAATAGTCAACCAGTTATCAGGGTCAAATCCTTCAGCATACCTACACATTTAGTCAATTAACAGAGAAAAAGAACACTGTACAGTTAAGAAAGTGACACTGTGGAACATAGAATTCATTTAAAAATTCTGCCTTTTGTCTACAAAGCTTTAAATGGCTTAGCACCCCAATATCTCTGTGATATTTTAAATCCCTACTGTCCTCCTAGACTTCTTCTATAATCTCTATCTTCTATAGTGTCTTATTTGTGTTCCTTTTGCTTTCCTTCAATCTAAAGGTGACAGAGCTTTATCTGTCTATGCTGCCTAGCTCTGGAATAGCCTTCCTGATGATGTCAAATCCTGCCCCCCTATCAGTAGCTTTAAATTCAACCTAAAGACCTACCTCTTCTCCCTAGCTTTTAACACTTCCTGACCCCTTCACCTCTCCCCCAAATTATTACTATATATTTTTTTTTATGTTCATTAATATTATTACAAGGGCCATCTGTTGTTATTTTTGAGTTTTTAAGTTTGTTATGTTCCTTACTTAGCCTATTCATATTTTATTATTATCATTATTATTAATTTGATTTATTATAATTATTGTTATTATTACCTATTGGGCAATTCCACGGAAAATGGACTTTTTGTCACATCCATAACGCCAGTAAAATGCCTTGGCATTTGTATGATGTGAATGATAACATTTATTTTTTGTGCATTTTTTGTTATGTACATTCTTCAGCCAAAAACAGCAAATGCTCAAATTTCATGTAATCATTCACATCATACCATACCATCACATTTTATTGGCGTTATGGATGTTACAAAAAACATAATTGTCCATGGAATTGCCCTATTATTATTATTATTATTACTATTATTATTTTTTTTTTTTTTATGTAAAACACTTTGGCGCAATGCTGTTGCTTTTAAATGTGCTATACAAATAAATTGACTTGACTTGACTTGACACTTACTTAACATCATCTAGGTCTTCTCCAGTATCACCATCCACAGCTGGGTACACAGCTATGACTGAGTGAAGTTCAATCTCTTCTGGGTTTTCTGACAGTGGCACGTGTTTTATCTCCGGTTCAAAACTAGGTTCATCAGGCATGTTGTTGACCGCAATTGAAATAGGATAACTTTTACCAGGCTTTTTCCCTGGTTTGGATGGCTTGGGCCCTGGTTTCCCTCCAGGTTTGGTACCTGGCTTCCCTCCAGGTTTGGTACCTGGCTGCCCTCCTGGTTTGGTACCTGGCCTAACAGGTTTACCAGTATCAGGGGAGACATCAACTTTTGGATTTCCACCACCGCCGCCACCTCCACCACCCCCCCCCCCTCCTCCGCCACCACCCCCCCCACCACCCCCTCCACCTCCTCCACCTCCTCCGCCACCTCCGCCACCACCACCACCACCACCACCAAGACCAGGCTTTGCATCTAAGTCCTGATCTGGCCACTCCAATCCAAGAGCCAAGGCTGTGCCATTGACAAATGGAGCGACATTCTCCATCTCCAACTGAAGGTTCAGCTTTTTGGTCTTCTCATAGTCCACATGCTTAACACAAATTCAAACATATTGAGAATGTGGGAATAACATCAAAAGGATCTGATAATTATAAACATGCAGGTAGCCTACTGAAGTCAACTAAAACAGATGTGTAGAGAACCACTGTAAACCTACCTTAACCAGCTTCAGGATACCTTCATTGGTCTTGGGATCTGTGTGGATTGTGAAGAGATCTTCTTCATTCCCAGAAACAATATTAAAAACAGTCAGCCAGTTATCACTGTCCTTTAAATCCACATCGAGAGCTTTGATTCTCATCACCACCACGTCCACAGCTCCTTCGTCCACATTGCCAGCGTACTGGAGAAAAGGGCAATATTGCATGTCTTTAAGCATTTGTCCACAGAGTAATAATATGAAGTGTTGATCAGGACATGTTGTAGCTATCTATGCCTAAATTCTGAACACCTGTGGGGTACCGCCATAAACGTAAAAAAATATCAGCTCATAAATCTCCCACCTGTATAAGATTTGACTGAAAGTTCGTTTGAAATATCATAGCAGTCATAAACCAACTGTTAAAAGTCGATGATTTTGCGTGACAGTCTGTTTTATACACATATTATATGTTCTAATACCCCCGCACCCAATTAAATAGTGTCAGAGATATGTGAGTTCCCCCTTCAGTTTCTATATACGGTAGCTATCTCTATTACAGGACAAAGGGTAACTTTGTCTAATTTTACCACACCTCCTCCTTCTCGAGAGTAGGGACGTTGTCGTTGATATCTTGTACAGTAATCTTCACTGTTCCAACTGCAGTAATTCCATTCGGAGCCCCATCCAAATCCACTCCTTGGACAATCAGTTCATAGAAATCCCGGGTCTAGTGAAGAGAATGTTGGTAACACAATGTTTTTAGCATGTTTTTTTTTTAAACTGCATGCTAAACTACACAAGAGTTGTCTTGACTGAAGACTCTGTTTTGACGAGGCTGAAGTTAGCACCACTTTCAGATCGCGGGGGAGTTAATTTTCAATTCCACCTTAAATTTTGCAATTTTCTACCACAAGGGGGCAGGGTTGACTGCAAATCCGCGATAACACAGGCATGTGCCTGTTGCAAATGAACAGGCGTTCATTGTTGTGGCATTGTTGCTGCATTGTTCACAGACGTTCAAAAGCATGTATATCTTTTTTCTGTTGACTCCATTGCCGAATGTTTTGATAAATGTTGCCTTTTGTGTTCTATTAAATAATTTAGGGGGGGGGGGGGTTATGTAGAGGGTGGCAGATTATGTAGTTTTTTCTTTATTTTCTGTGCTGGATCTTTTGATACATGTTGTGTTATGTTTTCTATTAAATAATTTTGTACATATTGCAGTGTGTGTGTGTGTGTGTGTGTGTGTGGGGGGGGGGGGCTGGTTATGGAGTTGGTAGCAGATTATGTATTTTTTCTTTAGTTTCTGTGCTGGATCTTTTGATACATGTTGTGTTATGTTTTCTATTACATAATTTTGTTCATATTGCACTGGGGGGGGGTTATGTAGTTGGTAGCAGATTTTGAAGTTTTTCTACAGTAAATGTATTCCCTACGTCCTACATGTCATTTTGCATCGGATTTTGCAACACATTCTAAAACTACACTCTCTCCTCATTCCAATGACAACCCACTTCTGAAATTCTATGGTGAAATGGCGTTTTTAGCCCTTTGAAAATATAGTATGTATTTGTGAAATTGCAGAATTTCAGCACTAGAACAGCCACATTCATCTCAGGAAGGATTTTGAAAGGGATCTTTCACCACATTCTGAAACTACACTCTCCTCTTTCCAATGACACCCCACTTGTGAAATTCTATCGTGGAAAATTGCCTTTTTAGCCCTTTGAAAATATAGTATGTATTTGTGAAATTGCAGAATTTCAGCACTTGAACAGCGACAGACATCCCATTTTGCAACAGATGTTTCACCACATTCTGAAACTACACTCTCTCCTATTTCCAATGACACCGCACTTGTGAAATTCTATTGTGGAAAATGGCATATTTAGCCCCTTTGAGTTTATAGTATGTATTTGGGAAATTGCAGAATTTCAGCACTTGAACAGCAACAGACATCCCATAATGCATTTTGCAACGGATGTTTCACCACATTCTGAAACTACACTCTCTCCTATTTCCAATGACACCCCACTTGTGAAATTCTATTGTGGAAAATGGCATATTTAGCCCCTTTGAGTTTATAGTATGTATTTGGGAAATTGCAGAATTTCAGCACTTGAACAGCAACAGACATCCCATAATGCATTTTGCAACGGATGTTTCACCACATTCTGAAACTACACTCTGTCCTCTTTCCAATTACACCCCCCATGTGAAATTCTATCGTGGAATTTGCCTCTTTATTCCCTTTGAATATAAATTGTATTTGGAAAATTGCAGAATTTCAGCACTAGAACAGCGATAAACATCCCATAATGCATTTTGTAACGGATGTTTCACCACATTCTGAAACTACACTCTCTCCTCTTTCCAATGACACCCCCTATGTGAAAGTCTATCGTGGAATTTGCCTCTTTATTCCCTTTGAATATAAATTGTATTTGGGAAATTGCAGAATTTCAGCACTAGATTTGGTCTAGACTTCCCATAATGCATGTCACGGGAAATTTATTTTGGCCTATTTTTCTGATTACCGTAAAACTTCAAATAATAGCCGAGTCCCAAAGAGACGCCTGTCTCTTTTAAACGCCTGGCGTGGCTAAAGTTTTGGGTTAAAGGCCGGTCTCTAGTAGAGGCCTGGTCTTTTTTTTAGTTTCGGGTTTTATTTAATCTTCTAAAACCGATGGTAAGCTTGCAACAAAACCAGAAGGGTTTGTGAACGTTATTCTTTTTTCTAAATGGCATTGGCGATAAAAAGAAAGAAGTCAGAAAAGGAATTTACCTTAGACTAGGCTATAATATATATATATATATATATATATATATATATATATATATATATATATATATATATATATATATCACTGATTCTTGAGATAAGGGACAAAACATGTCCCCCATCAAAATGTTGCAATTTCCTTTAAAAAACAATAAATTATTTCATTTAAAAAGGCTTTAAAAGTTGGATATGAAAGAATTGTGTATGTTTAGACTTTTAGTTTTGGCTATATTTATATTATTTCATAGTAATTTCATAAAATACCGGCACTGTACTATGAAAGCCCATGCAAATGAACTCGTCCTCCGCAGAGGTTACAGTATCAAACTGCAAAAATAAAGTGTTTTAAAATGCCCAAAATGCACAAATATGATTATGAGGTTAATTGGATGGCTTAATAAAATATCACAAAATCCTTAACGTGAACATTGCATTATTTTATACATTAACAACAGCCTTTCAAAATCTGTCCTCAATTCATGTCAACTCCGTCAGATATTTTTCAAATTTGAAATAAATCAGGCATATTTTGGTCAGCTTTAACCCTGAGGACCCCCTTTGACTTCTTGATGACACATGATCTCATAAGTGTTTTTTAATAAATAAATATTCAGCGTTGAAAGTTGAAATCCCTGTGGTCACAGCTTTTATGTGTCAACACTGTCTTCAAAGTAGAGCTGAATTCACTCAAGAAGTTTGAAATAAAAGTTGGTATTTTGGTTTAGTTTAGTGGCAGCTGGCAACTGAGGAAAATCAAAATGGCTACCATCTACTACACATGATTAAGTTAAAAAAAAAATGTTGTTTTGTCAACTCCGTCAGACGTCAACTCTGTCAGATATTTTGTCTGACGGTGTTGACATGTGAGCTGACGGAGTGGAAAAGTGCTCCCAAATACTCATTAAGTAATGTATAACAACTACATAACATGATAATATGATCTAAGTATGCATGTTGATTGACTTAAACATCTTAATATACCCAAATGCCAAATAACTTATAATAATAACTCATAAAAAGTATTGTTTTTATCTGTAATCTAGGCAGACAGGAGCAAAAACAAAGAAACAGTACCAGAGAAAAGGGAGAGAAAGAATTAACAGTGACCCAGAAAGCAGAAGGGACAGTTAGACAGTAAACAGCAGTTAGAAAAGGAGAGACAGAGATGGAAGGACAGGGTCCAAAACAAAAAAGTAAAACAAGTAGGAGAATTAGGACCCAGAGCAAAAAGGCACCGCAATAAGTATTGGAGGAAAGCAAAGAAAAGGTCCAGAGCTATGCAGAATAGATGGCTAAATGAAATAGACACCCCACCAGAATGTCCTCTGGACCAGGCTGTTGAGGAGCCTACTTCAACCCAGCGTGCCCTTGCAGCTGAGAGAGAGAGGAGAAAAACCAGGAAAAGACATGCAAGGGAGATAAAAGCATTGAAAGAAAAGGTTAAGAAATTAACAAAAGAGCAACACAAACTAAGAAAGCAGGAATGGCGGAAAAGGCGGCTCAAATAGAAAAGTCAAATGTCAAACTAAAAGATAAAATGATTGTATATTCTCCATGAACAGAAACAGAGAGGATGATAACGGGAAGCCAACATCGGAACCCCAACATTAGGAGATATCTTCTTTTCCACAAGAGCTGAGAAGGAATTATACAACTCATATGGCACAGAAACGAGCCGTTGAAAAATCAGGTCACAGACAACTGGCATTACACTGCAAAAACTGCTTATCTAATAAAATCTAACCAAGATTATTAATCTTATATCAAGATAAGAAACTAGTTTGTATTGTTTTCAGTATAAAGAGACTTACCAGCGCTTTCTCATTAAATCATTTGACTTAATTTAAGAAAAGTTTGACTTATTTTAAGACATCTCATCATGAAAACAAGCAGATTTGCCAGTGCGTTGAGCAAATTTGTCCTAAAAACAAGCCAATTTGTCTGCCAGTGCGTTAAGTAAATTTGTCTTGATAAGAGTCCTTAAAATAATTCAAAGTCTTCTTAAATTAAGTCAAAATGACCTTTCAAGAGGTAAGTCTTTTCATACTAGAAACAATACCAAATAGATTTTTTGATGTTATTATAAGATTAGATTTCATATCAGGCAAGGTTCTAAAGAAGTATCGGCTTCTCCATAGGCTTCGCCAGTTTGGTGTTAGCTACAGACAACTATCATGCTCTTGCAGTGCTATTGAATTGCCAATGCTTTCCCCCAGCTACTCTTTGTATAAGAGACTGCTCAGAGGAGCAGCAGACTGATGCAAGGGCCAGGAAGAGCCGTCCATGTTGATAGAGGAGATGGAAGACAAGTTGGGAGAAGCAGGGGATTCGGTCGATGAAATAAGATTTGGTGGATGAAATGGAAGATATTTGATGTAGATATAGAACACCAAGATGTGAAAGTTGAGTTTTTGCATCGTCGTGGTCCTACTGCCAATTTTCACCCTAAATATGGGAGGAGGGTAACCTAGAAATCTAGACGTACCCTAACAGCAGCAAATGTAATTTGCAGCCAGGGTAGTCTAGCAATTCTCTGTTGGCTTGTGAGCTGGAAAAATCAAACTTTGATCAGGCCAATCATATTGTGTGTAGAGTCGGTGGGCGGGCTTACAAAAAATACTTTCAAAAAGTATTCTTCTACAGAATACAGAATACATTCCCAAAAATTTATTTTGTAACGTATTCAATCTGAGTAACTTATTCTGAATACTTGGATTACTTCTGCATTGATTTGCAATGCAGCCATCAAATCCTGCTTACTAAACAGGCCTATTCTGGTGTGTTCTTCTGTTCCAAATGGCTAAACTGAAAAAAAAAACAGCTAGAAACCAGCTTATGCTGGTAGCTGGTTTTAGCTGGTCTTTGCTGGTTTTCTTCCAGCTCTTGCTGGTCTTTGCTGGTGTAGCTGGTTGGGCCACCAGCTGGATATGCTGGTGTGACCATCTGAGGAAGCTGGTCATGCTGGTGTGACCAGCCTGTCTTGTGGGATACAGCTGGTGCAAGATGGTCATGCTGGTGACCAGCCCGTCAAGCTGGTCATGCTGGTTTGCTAGAATGACCAACATAAGCTGGCATGGCCAGTTAAACCAGCACTATAGACCAGCAACACCAGCTAAAATGACCAGCTTGAGGTGGTACGACAAGCAAAACCAGCTGAATTACCATCATAAGCTGGGAAAACCAGCTGAAGGTATGTTTTCGCAAGAGTTTTGCTGGTCTAGTAGGTCAACCATCATAGGGTGGTCAAACAAGCTGGTCAACCAGCAAACCCCCTTTAGCTGGTCAAGAAACCAGCAGGGAAGTTTTAGGCCCATATAGGAGAATGTAAAGTCAACAAAGCTACCAGATACAACTACTGTATAAAATAGCAAGGTGACCAGTAAAACTACAGCAGGCAACTAGGATAGGAGGAGGGATGCCTGTTTCTGTCCAGTGAAAGATTTTGAAACTGACAGGGACAGCTTGTTCCCTGTTCAACACCTCTTGTCCAATGTCCAAGTCCCGCAGGTTAGACAAACTATTATATATAAATATCTAATACTTGGCTCTACACCGAAGGCAGTAATGACAGATAAAACACTATATGTACTTACTTGCTGAGAGAAATTGGAGCAAATCATGAACTTACTTGCCTGAGGTCCTGTAGAAACTCTTTGTTTGAAGTTTGATACTCTTTCCCTTGATACTGCCATGTCAAAACTAGTCAAATATCTTTAATCAGTTTGATTCTCGATTAGTTTGTCAACACCGTCAATTGTGTGTCAACACCGTCAGTTGTGTGTCAACACCGTAAGATGGAGGTTTTTCATTTTTATAAAAAAAAATGTATATTTATTTTGTTCAATTGAGTGTGTTCATACATTAAAACACCAACTTATCTACATGCATCAGTGTCTTGTGTGCACAAAACTACTAATTGTATATATTAAAAATTAAAAAATAGTAAACTAAATTAAGGTAATTTAAAATGGCTTATTTCAAAGCAATGTAAAATGATATTAAAAGTGTATATAATGCAATTTATCACTAAACCTTGCTAAGGCACACCATTTCTACACACTTAAAGACTTTAGAGTGTTGTTGAATTGATCAAACACACAAAAAAACATATTTTCATGTGTCTGACGGAGTTGACAAATGACAAGTTACTAAGTCAGTAAATGTCAATTTTTATAAAAAGTGGTTAATAAAAAACCTGTTCCTTTTCAGGCATGATGGATGAGATCTATGTTTATGATGATATCCAATTCAAATTAATGTAGTATTGATTTTTTGTTTGTCACTTTTCAAAAGTACTTTTGTCCCTTATCTCAAGAATCAGTGATATATAATATATTGCATTTAGTCTTGTAAAACCCGTCAGATCGTCTGTTTAAAGCCCAATTCACACCAAAGATTCGCAATGACACGAAAGCGTTACAGAAAAGAGGTTACAGCGGTGTTTAGATGTAGATGGTAATTAGATGTTGCACGTCGTTGCAAGCCGTTGCAAACCATTCACCATGTCTGGTCAGAGTTGCAAGGTTTTAGAATGTTGCATCAAGTTGCTGGTTAATAGAATGTTGCAGCTCATCTCGTCGCGAATCTTTGGTGTAATTTGGGCTTATGTGTGGTGCAGACTGCGCACGTTATGATTAGATGGCATTAAAAGACTGCGGTGGGGAAAAGCTAGAGTTCCAAATTGTATAACTTTTTTTCAATATGAACTATGCTTATATGTCCGACTTCGTCATTGTTCAATTCAATTTACTCTAAATGCGTACTGCCATGGCGATAAAGAGAAAGAAGCCAGAAAGGGAATTTACCTTAGACTAGAGTAGGCTATATCAGAGCCCGTCTACCGACATTTTCTGGCTATATACTGAAATAGGTTAATGATGTAAAGTCAAGTGCGCTTCTAATGGGTCTGGTGTGTGCGCGTGCAGTTTTTATTGATGAGTCGGAGTGGCAAGTGCTGAGCATAGTTGCAGTGGAATGTGGCTGCCCAGGGCATTATAAAACTTCTCACTCTTAGACCTACTCATACACGGTGCTGAAATGGCGTATTTAGCTGGCTAAATTCGAAGCTGGGAGAGAAATTGTCGGACATCCATGATTATTGTGTTATTTACCACCCCTGGTCAAAAATATGTTCCCCGCGCCTGGAAGTAGGCTATGATTTGAAATGTAGACTGTTGTCAAATTTGGCAAATACAATACGGGAGAAATGATATGGTTCATGGTCTCTCATGCTGTTTCTTTCGTGCCAAAGGAGGGAGAATGAAACATTACGCACGTTCCACTTTTGCATAAATAATTCCTGAACGGTTTTGGTCAGGGCTGATGATGCAACTGTATTTGACAAAGTACCGATATAGGCTATTTGCTAGTGACAAAATATGAGCTTTCAGTGTGATATGATCTCTTTGTAAATTACGTTTGATTAAAACGTGTTTCATCTGTTCTGGCTATCCCCACTATTTGGATCTTACTGTATCTCACTCAATGAACAACATCTCAACATGATGATCCGTAATTGTCATCAAATAGCCTAGTCATATAGGTAGACATTCAGTGTGTTTGAAATAATTAATTCGATAATATTTTCCATCTTTGCAGAGGTAAAGTTTTGTGTAAAGGGAATTAAAGGCCTGTCTCATATAGACGCCTGTCTCTAATACTAGCCGGTGCAGTTTGGTGATTTGGGAAAATAAAAGTACGGGCTATTATTTGGAGTTTTACGCTACTCTATTGGTCTGCATAGTTTTACAGTGAATCCTAAGTAAAGGTTTGAAAGGAACTTCAGCTTCCGACTTTCTCTTGGGAAGCTGCTAGGTCTATCTTCTCTAATAGACCATGTCATTGCCTCACACAAGTGGGGGCAGAATTGGAAATGTGTCATAAATCATGTTTATCTCGTAATTACGAGATAATTATCTCGTAATTCTGAGATAATATGTCATAATTATGAGATACTATATCATAATTATGAGATTTTTTATTTTTTTTTGATGTGAATGCAATGCGCCACCTATCTGGTAGCTGTGCCGAGAGAGAATCAGAATCAAGCGTAGATCTGTAAATAAATAAACCGTTAACCGCAATTGAAATTGAGATGTTTTTTTTTCCCCCATTGGCTGTATAATTAGTTTTTTTTCCCCTGTGAATATAGTTATACCTCGTTACCCCAACTTCATTATTTAACTACTTTTCTTTCCCCCGTGAATATAGTTATACCTCGTTACCCCAACTTCATTATTTAACTACTTTTCTTAAAATATCCTAGTTTTTCGTGAATAAATGTTACTTCATATGAATTCACTTGCCACATTCCAAAGTAGGCCTACTGCCAATCCATCAAAACGTTGCTGAAATATTGTGTTCAGATGCTTTCATTGACAACAGACTCTTTTGGGGCTTCTCCCTTGACTGTTCACCTCCATGTCCACCCACGATTGCCTCCGAGCTTTTCCTGATTGTATGGTAATTTCTCTACTGCGCGACAGAAAGTTGTGTGACATCATCGTTAACCTATTTTTACAAAAACAGCTGCTACGGAGCCATAATGTGAGATACAAGGTATGGAGCCATTCATACAGTTGAAACCAAAAGTTTACATACCCTTAGCCTACACATGCTAAAGTTGACTAAAAAGAGGAATAAAAAATCATCTTTTGGAAATTGATCTTAACCCTTACAAGCCCGACTGTTCTAATTTCGTTAAAATTTTAACGATGACCAATCATTACAGTGCATGAAAATGCACTGTACTGTTCTTCCTAGGCAACAACTTCTTATTATTATTATTCCGCTTACCACTTTTTCCGTACGCTATTTCTCTTGAACAGTTTAACTTAGAAACTTCATTCAAACTTTGTAACATAGGTATTCAAACGGACGAAGCTGCTATGTCTTTTATACTTTTTAAACTATTAAAGAAAAACTTTTTAAAAATCCCCATAGACTTAACATTGCCGATTGTGACATCATAATACGGCCGTTAAGCAATTAGAATCCTATGGCATGTGTTCAGGCCACCTGCAACCTCAGGCTTTAAGCATACAATCTGGGTCAATTAAGACTACACATCCTATTCAACTGTTTCCTCTGCCCAAAACTGTTTCAAAATAAAAGTCCTCACTACAATAATCCACTGTTAAACAATGTAACCCATTAAACTACTGAACTTTTTACATTCAACTTTTAAACGGTCTACTTTTATACTATACTTTTACTACTATCATTAAACTATCTATCTATTACTAACTAACTAACTAGCTGTCTATCAACATGTTTTAAACTATCTACATTCAACTTTTAAACTTTTAAACTATATACATTCACTAGCTGTCTATCAACAACTTGTCATCAACTATGTCAACACTTTTCATCAACTATGACTCCTACCCACTGTAGCTAGTTTGCATGGTTAGCAAAGTTAGCATGTTAGCATTGTTAAAATTTTTAACAAAACTGCTAAAAATGATTAGCTAGATTAGCTAAGTCACATGGTTAGCATAGTTAACATGCTAACATGTTAATTAGCATTTTTAACAAAACTACTAAAAATGATTAGCTAAGTTAGCTAAGTAACATGGTTAACATAGTTAGCATGCTAGCATGTTAGCATGCTAGTTAGCATTTTTAGCAAAACTGCTAAAAATTATTAGCTAGGTTAGCTAAGTAACATGGTTAGCATGTTAGCATGCTAGTTAGCATAGCTGCTAAAAATGATTAGCTAAGTTAGCTAAGTAACGTGCTAAAAATGATTAGCTAGGTTAACTAAGTAACATGGTTGACATGTTAGTTAGCATTTTTAGCAAAACTGCTAAAATGATTAGCTAGGTTAGCTAAGTAACATGGTTAGCATAGTTAGCATGTTAACATGCTAAAAATGATTAGCTAGGTTAGCTAAGTAACATGGTTAGCATAGTTAGCATGTTAGTTAGCATTTTTAGCAAAACTGCTAAAATGATTAGCTAGGTTAGCTAAGTAACATGGTTGGCATAGTTAGCATGTTAACATGCTAAAAATGATTAGCTAGGTTAGCTAAGTAACATGGTTAACATAGTTAACATGTTAGCATGCTAGTTAGCATTTTTAGCAAAAATGCTAAAAATGATTAGCTAGGTTAGCTAAGTAACATGGTTAACATAGTTAACATGCTAACATGTTAGTTAGCATAGTTAATATAGCTGTTAAAAATGATTAGCTAAGTTAGCTAAGTAACATGGTTGGCATAGTTAGCATGTTAACATGCTAGTTAGCATAGTTAGCATAACTACTAAAAATAATTAGCTAAGTTAGCTAAGTAACGTGCTAAAAATGATTAGCTAGGTTAGCTAAGTAACATGGTTAGCATAGTTAGCATGTTAGTTAGCATTTTTAGCAAAACTGCTAAAAATGATTAGCTAGGTTAGCTAAGTAACATGGTTAACATAGTTAACATGTTAGCATGCTAGTTAGCATTTTTAGCAAAAATGCTAAAAATGATTAGCTAGGTTAGCTAAGTAACATGGTTAGCATAGTTAACATGCTAGCATGTTAGTTAGCATAGTTAATATAGCTGTTAAAAATGATTAGCTAAGTTAGCTAAGTAACATGGTTAACATAGTTAGCATAGTTAGCATAACTACTAAAATGATAAGCTTGGTTAGCTAAGTCACATGGTTAATATAGTTAGCATGTTAACATTGCTAACATAGTTAGCATGTTTAGTAAAACTGCTAGAAAATGTTAGTTAAGTTAGCTAAGTAGCATGGTTAGCATGTTAGCATTGCTATAAAACATTAGCTAAGTAGTATGGTTAGCAGAATTAAAAATCTTAGCATAACTGCTAGCAAACATTAGAGCCATTCCAACTAGGTTAGCTAAGTAACATGGTTAGCATAGTTAACATGCTAACATGTTAGTTAGCATAGTTAACATAGCTGCTAAAAATGATTAGCTAAGTTAGCTAAGTAACATGGTTAACATAGTTAGCATAGTTAGCATAACTACTAAAAATGATAAGCTTGGTTAGCTAAGTCACATGGTTAATATAGTTAGCATGTTAGCATTGCTAACATAGTTAGCATGTTTAGCAAAACTGCTATAAAATGTTAGTTAAGTTAGCTAAGTAGCATGGTTAGCATGTTAGCATTGCTAGCACTGCTATAAAACATTAGCTAAGTAGTATGGTTAGCAGAATTAAAAATCTTAGCATAACTGCTAGCAAACATTAGAGCCATTCCAACTTTCAGTTATCGTCAAATATCTACCTATACACAGCCATTAAACTATTTAAATATCAACATTCATTAAATTGCTAGAAAACGTTAGCTAAGTAACATGGTTAACAGGTTAGCATTGCTAGCACTACTATAAAACATTAGCTAAGTAAAATGGTTAGCATAGTTAAAAACCTTAGCATAACTGCTAGCAAACATTAGAACCATTCCAACTTTCAGTTATTGTCAAATATATATCTATACACAGCCATTAAACTATTTGAATATCAACATTCATTCAACTTCCAGTCTGTCAACAACTTTTAAACTATTTACCTTCAACTTTTAAACGGTCTACTTTTAAACTATCATTAAACTATCTATTAAACTAGCTGTCTATCAACAACTTTTAAACTATCTACTGTCTATCAACAACTTTTAAACTATCTACATTCAGCTTTTAAACAGTCTACTTTTGAACTATCAACTTTTATTAAGCTATGCAACCACCATGTCTATCCTAGCATCACCGTAGTAACCATCTCTGTATTATCTGTTTTAACTATACATGATATTTTACATCACAACTTTAGCATTTTCATGCACTGGTAATTCCTTGGAATTGCACTTCTAGTTTAATATCTCAGCTGTCCAATGACTGATTTTATTTCTGAAATCGTCCCCGTAATGCTGACAACATAAGCTTCAATTTGATATGATTGGTTAAGGGATTTATGGCGCGAAATGTTTTGGATACTTGAAGATCAGTCGTGAAAAAAAACTTTTCACTTCAGTCTTATATATTGATATGGACAGCCAGATGCCACCTGCACTTCGTTGGAGTTTACCTCGACTGGAAACCACACAGCTGGATAAACTGAGGTAATATATGTTTTTACATTGGTTGTAGTTATGGTTAATTAGTGGGCTTGCGAAGCAAGCCCACTATTGTTCTTCTTAAGTTTACTTTATTAGTGGGTTTGATCCAGCAAGTGGGTTTGTTCTTCTTAAGTTTACTTTATTAGTGGGTTTGATCCAGCAAGACCACTATTGTTCTTCTTAAGTTTTCTTTATTAGTGGGTTTGATCCAGCAAGCCCACTATTGTTCTTCTTAAGTTTTCTTATTAGTGGGTTTGATCCAGCAAGCCCACAGCATGGCTATTGTTCTTCTTAAGTTTACTTTATTTATTAGTGGGTTTGATTCAGCCATGCTGTGGGCTTGCGGAGCAAGCCCACTATTGTTCTTCTTAAGTTTTCTTATTAGTGGGTTTGATCCAGCAAGCCCACTATTGTTCTTCTTAAGTTTACTTTATTTATTAGTGGGTTTGATCCAGCAAGACCACTATTGTTCTTCTTAAGTTTACTTTATTTATTAGTGGGTTTGATCCAGCAAGACCACAGCATGGCGAAGCCATGCTGTGGGCTTGCGGAGCAAGCCCACTATTGTTCTTCTTAAGTTTACTTTATTTATTTATTTATTATTCCTTTTCACCCACTTTTTGGCCGAACTACTGCTCCTAGACCGTTTGAGCTATCAACGCGGTTCGAACTCCAAAAATTCAGGCCCGAACCGGTGTAACTTGCTTGTTAATTTCGTGTCGCTGGCCCTTGTCGTTTTCGCGGTATTCCCGTTTTTCTGCGTTTTTTGGGCCCATTGAAATGAATGGCGGAATGTTCAGAATTCAAATTTCAATTGTGACATCACAGCTCTAATTGCTTAAGCTTGCACCTGGAAGAGTTCTAAGCCACCTGGCAGAGCTCTAATGGGCTGGGCTGGGCTGTCTGTGTATATGAAGGTGTGTGCATGTAACTTTTGACCCGTATGTCCGATTTTCATAAATGAGGTACCGTTGGAATCCTTGGATGAGGCCGAGTTCCATGCCCCTGATCAAACCCACTCTTGCAGTTCCTCGGAACCGCAATTCTAGTTTATTTATTATTCCTTTTCACCCACTTTTTGGCCGAACTACTGCTCCTAGACCGTTTGAGCTATCAACGCAGTTCGAACTCCAAAAATTCAGGCCCGAACCGGTGTAACTTGCTTGTTAATTTCGTGTCGCTGGCCCTTGTCGTTTTCGCGGTATTCCCGTTTTTCTGCGTTTTTTGGGCCCATTGAAATGAATGGCGGAATGTTCAGAATTCAAATTTCGATTGTGACATCACAGCTCTAATTGCTTAAGCTTGCACCTGGAAGAGTTCTAAGCCACCTGGCAGAGCTCTAATGGGCTGGGCTGGGCTGTCTGTGTATATGAAGGTGTGTGCATGTAACTTTTGACCCGTATGTCCGATTTTCATAAATGAGGTACCGTTGGAATCCTTGGATGAGGCCGAGTTCCATGCCCCTGATCAAACCCACTCTTGCAGTTCCTCGGAACCGCAATTCTAGTTATATCTTCTTTTTCACCCACTTTTTGGCCGAACTACTGCTCCTAGACCGTTTGAGCTATCGACGCGGTTCGAACTCCAAAAATTCAGGCCCGAACCGGTGTAACTTGCTTGTTGATTTCGTGTCGCTGGCACTTGTCGTTTTCGCGGTATTCCCGTTTTTCGGCGTTTTTGGGCCCCATTGAAATGAATGGCGGAATGTTCAAGGATTCTAATTCGATTGTGACATCACAGCTCTAATTGCTTAAGCTTGCACCTGGAAGAGTTCTAAGCCACCTGGCAGAGCTCTAATGGGCTGGGCTCATAGATATATACACTAGATGTCGCCTTGACTACTGCTGTTCATTGGAACGAATGCGTCAATCGAGACGCCATCTTGCTTCAGTGATCCACTCCTCTATAATGCATTAGCGTCAATCTGGGCAAAGATCTAGCGAAAATAAAATCACCATAAATCGTCAAAATCTCAAGCAATTATCTAGTTTTTTGGGTCGTTCCAACTGACAGGCATGTATTTATGGTTGAGTCTAGAGAAAACTAAGCTTAAGACGATAATAAAGATACATTTTACCCGTCTAGCCCCATAGACTCCCATTCATTCTGCACTAGCTAGCGGCGGCCCCTAGAGGAACAATGAGTAAACTGCAACCAGGTTCGATACAATGAAAGTAAACAGGCTCTTCGTAGACAGGCTCTGGTTGAGGCCACATACGTTTCGTTTACTCATGTAAGTTGTAATCTCACCAGAAGTTGCTGTATATCTGTAGAACATTTACCTCTGCTACTACATAGGCTACGCCAGTCGTTACTTTTATATGCATGGGTCAGTGCCATGGGCAAACGAGATGTAGCTGAATTCATAAATGACAAAGCCATGAGAAAGGTGATTTTCTTACGTTTCAACAACAAAGAAGCCGATCTGCCATCATTGTGAGAAGTTCCCAAATTTGTCGCTAATCGCTAAAAAGGTTTTCTATCGCTGGGGATGGCCAAACGTCGCTAAATAGGTAACGCTGACAATACAGGAGAACTAGTTTAGCGCTTCAGATCCCTGTACCATGATGGCGGCGGTGTTGACGCATGCTGAGAAGCAGAAGGCGACATCTAGTGTATATATCTATGGGCTGGGCTGGGCTGTCTGTGTATATGAAGGTGTGTGCATGTAACTTTTGACCCGTATGTCCGATTTTCATGAATGAGGTACCGTTGGAATCCTTGAATGAAGCCCAGTTCAATGCCTTGCCAGCACTAAGTGTAAAGGTAATGTAAAAAAGATGAGACAGCGCGAAGCGCTGTCTCATCTTTTTTTTAAAGCCAAACCATGTTGATACAGGTCATTAAAAAAAAAATATATATATATATTTTCCAAATCCATTCAGCCCAGTTCAATGCCTTGCCAGCACTAAGTGTAAAGGTCATTCGCGCTGTCTCCTCTTTTTTTTAAAGCCAAACCATGTTCATATAGGTCATTAAAAAAATAAATAAATAAAGTATTTCACCAATCCATTCAGCCCAGTCCTATACCCAGCTAGCTCCATTTGAACTTAGTCATGTGTACAGTTGTATAGATTATTACATTGTTCTCAATGTAATAATCTATACACACTTTCATACAGATATCATGCATATCCACGCAGCATTACTAATTAAGTTACTCATCGTTGCCCAGCAAGAAGTCCACAATCAATTCAATTGTCTTGCCACGATCTGTGGAGCTTACAGACAACGTTATATTACTATAGGTTCTGTTTGCTATTTAAAGCCGACCTAACGCTGAGTCCCTTCTAGACGGTGTGTTGCAATGCATTCTGGGTGCTGTGCTGTGATTCGACGGCTCGTCACCTGACCCACCAAACAACAACTCTCTGGGATGTGGCAAATATCGCGTAAAAACCTTGTTGCCGGTGTTGTGCCCCTTCTGGTTTTTCCACCTACTGGTTTCCGAGCTGTTTCCGAGCCTGTCCAGATGTCATGTATACCTATCAACAGCAGCTGACGGCTACCACGTCGACAGATTCGCTACATATTCATAAACATTTTACTGGCCTTTGCATGTCGCACCTCAATAAAAACTGCACTGAACTGAACTGAATACCTGAGAACTACATTACTATAACATTTTCCAGCGAGGAAAATGCTTTTTTAAAGTAACCTAATTTCGATTCTCTGTGTCGCGCTGGATTCGAACCTTCATCAGCAAAAGTATCACCATGCTAGACTGTCTCGCTCTCCACTAAACTATCAACATCTACATAACTTCTAGAACACAACGCTGTGTTCACTCAGTAGGCCTAGGCCATGATTCACCATTTATCTGAATATTTTGAAACAACTGGTTACCTTGATTTAGGCTTTAAAAACTTAACTGTATCATGCACTCTACCTTCTGTTACACCTCTGCGCTATTCATGTGCAAGGATTTGTCATAAATTCTACCAGGCAACGCACGAGTTATGAAACAATGGGTCTAAAACAACTGGTTACCCTGGACTGAAAACGCATGATCTCGCTCTCAAACAGCTAGGTTGCAATAGCCTACGTTCCCTGGATGCATATGCCTACACATTTTACTGGCCTTTGCGTTTCGCACCTTAATATAATCCGTACACAGCTGAGCAATAACATTCTCCAGCGAGAAAATTATTTTTTAGAAGTCGCCTAATAATGACCATGATCTAGATTCGAACTCTCTTCAGGAAAACAAATTACACGCGTGACCACACCGTTCCCCACTACACCATCAACACTGTGTCAATGATCGTTTAACTATTTTCTATCAAGTCATACATCACTGTTTGTCTGAATATTCCGAAACAACTGGTTACCTTAATTTAGGCTTAAAACATATCGCTCTGCTACACCGCTGCGCCATCTGTGTGCAATGATTTGTCAAAAATTCTACCAGGCAGCATATGGATTCTGAAACAATGGGTCTGAAACCACTGCATGGTTACCCTGACCTGGAAACGCATGAATTCGAGACTGTGAAAAACAGCTACAATAGCCAGTTCCTTTGGTTTAGGACAAGCAGATTTCTATGGCCATGGCGTCTCGTTTCCAAAATTATAGCCTATGCTATCCTACAACGTTATGTTTACGACGGAATATAAATATTTGCAACCCCTACAATGCTTTTCATTTCAGGTTTTTAATTTTAAAAGGTTAACCTCATATCCCTGTTATCACAAGCAGCTTGTTCTAAATTGGGATGAAACTGGTTACCTTGCCTCAATTAGGCTACAGATGATCGATCCCCACAAGCTGCTTGCGCATATGCGCATATACCAACATTATGTGCTAGTTAATTTGCACCAAAAGCTCTCCAGCTCCAGCTGTTGAGTGTTTGACAGCGAGATCATGCGTTTTCAGTCCAGGGTAACCAGTTATTTTAGGCCCAATTGTTTCATCATCCGTGCGCTGCCTGGCAGAATGTATGACAAATCCTTGCACATGAATAGCGCAGAGGTACAGAAGGTAGAGTGCATGATACAGTTACGTTTTTAAAGCCTAAATCAATTAAGGTAACCAGTTGTTTCAAAATATTCAGATGAACGGGAAATCATGGCCTACTGAGTGAAAACAACATCATGTCGAATGAGTTTTGTAGTTGTTAGTAGTGTAGTGGAGAGCGAGACAATCTAGCATGGTTTTACTTTTGCTGAGGAGGGTTCGAATCTAGCGCGACAGTTCATCGAAATTAGGTTACTTTTTTAAAAAAAGCATTTTTCCCGCTGGAGAATGTTATAGTGATGTAGTGCTCAGATGTTCAGTTCAGTACAGTTTATATTGAGGTGCGACACGCAAAGGCCCGTGAACTGTGTATGAATCCAAGGAACGTAGGCTATGGCAACCTAGCTGTTTGAGAGCGAGATCATGCGTTTCCAGGGCAGGGTAACCAGTTGTTTTAGACCCATTGTTTCATAACTCGTGCGTTGCCTGGTAGAATTTATGACAAATCCTTGCACATGGACAGCGCAGAGGTGTAACAGAAGGTAGAGTGCATGATACAGTTATGTTTTTAAAGCCTAAATCAAGGTAACCAGTTGTTTCAAAATACTCAGATAAACGGTGAATCATGGCCTAGGCCTACTGAGTGAACACAGCGTTATGTTCTGGAAGTTATGTAGATGTTGATAGTTTAGTGGAGAGCGAGGCGGTCTCGCATGGTGATTCTTTTGCTGATGAAGGTTCGAATCCAGCGCGACACAGAGAATCGAAATTAGGTTACTTTAAAAAAGCATTTTTCCCGCTGGAAAATGTTAAAGTAATATAGTGCTCAGGTATTCAGTTCAGTTCAGTGCAGTTTTTATTGAGGTGCGACATGCAAAGGCCAGTAAAATGTTTATGAATATGTAGCGAATCTGTCGACGTGGGTAGCAGTCAGTTGCTGTTGATAGGTATACATGACATCTGGACAGGCTTGGAAACAGCTCGGAAACCAGTAGGTGGAAAAACCAGAAGGGGCACAACACCGGAACAACAGGGAAAAGGCAACAGGATAGCAGCACGAAAGATACACAGGATACACACGGAATTTTGATGGACGTCCTTATCAGTCTATGGTCTAACTTATAAACGTGTCGGGTCAACGTCAACGATAAGTAAGTTAGGCTAACGTAAACGTTAGCTATTTGCTGTTGTCATATGCTAGTGCTATATGCTTTAGGCTACGTGATGGCCATTTATCACACTAATTTTAGGTACTACTTTTACGAGGTCTGTAGTTCTGTCAAAATGTATCTTAACCTTGTAGTCTGTTCAACGATATCTTCCTTAGACTTCGTAGATGTAGTTACTACAATTTGGAAGCGAATTTCGAAGTGTAAATATGATTTTAGTGTGTAAACAGACCAATCGCGATTTTGCAATTAAGTGAATGGAGCCTTTTATGTAGGGCTATAGGCTACTTTCACGAAGTCTGTAGTTCTGTCAATTTATCTTATCTATGAACAGACTACATGGTTATCTTCTTTAGACTTCGTAGATGTAGTTATTACAGTTTGGAAGCGAAATTCGAAGTGCAAATATGGTTTAAATGTGTAAACAAGACGCCTGATGTTTAATATATGTTAATGAATGGGCACAGTATTATTGTGTACAGTAATGGGCTATCAGTAGTATGAACAGTTCATGTGTTATGTGATTTACATAAACTAGTAAACAACAGAAATTTTAAAAGCTGGTATTGTGTTTCCTGAATTCTTACATTCAGGCATTCAAATGAAATGTAATTAAATAGCATATATATACTCTATCAGTGTATGATGCTTGCATGAGGGAAACATCCCAAAACAACGGCACCCATATAATTGCTGTTGTTTTGAGAAGTATTTCTCATGCAAGCATCATGCAACAATGCAAAAACAAAGAAACTAGTGTAGGCCTAATTATATTTTACATTAGTAAAGCCAGGGGCGTAGCCAGGATTATTTTATAGGGGGGGCCAGCTGGGTCCAGACTTTTTATTGGGGTGGCACTTGGGAATCAAAACTACAATATGAAAACTACTCAAAAAGTTTTGAAGATTAGGATACCCTGTTTTAATAATGGCAATGAATTGTGTAAAGCCAACTGATACACAGGTCCATTCACAGACAACCTGAACAGTTTGTTGTCCACTCCAACACATTTTCCATAAATAGGCCAATGCTATAAAAAGTACATTATGATAATGCACCTTACTTAATCAGTCATATTCAAATGATGTTAACTCAAAGAACAATAATAAATACTACAAATATGGTATGCAGATATTTAATCTTATACTGATGGCAAAACTATATTTCTTTCTGTTATCCACTCCAAGTACTTGGCTGTAAGTAACATGGCTCTGAATCAAGACATTAACCCTTAGAACCCTAGACTGTTTTAAGGGCTTTTTCACTACCTTTAGTTAGAAGCATTTATCCTGGTCATTGTAAGTGCCATACACAAACAAGAACAATGAGCCATGAACAAAGTGAAGGGAAAAAGGTGTTTCTTTGTCGAATAAATTGGGATGCAATGTGAGTCTTGAATTGGATGCCATGTAGGAATTTGCTAGGATCTCAAAACCGGATTATGAACATGCTATGCCATAGAGAAACACATTATAGCGTTGGATTATGAACATGCTTTGCCACCACAACAACACACAAAAACGTGGGGTAAGTAAGTCGAGCTATATGAAGTTATTATTTTGATGTCCCTTCGTCTGTTTTATAACCCAGAAGGATGTACTTGGTATCAAATGATAGCTCTGTGTCTCCTCTTTCATCTGACATGCGTGGCATAGGCTATCTATCCGATCACGGGTTCGTGAGTAGGGCCTAATTCAAACGAGAGTAATGGCTGTGAAGCGTTGGTTTTTGTACATGATGTTATTTTGCAGTCACGTTGTCTGTTTTTATAGCCCAGAAGGATTGATATACTTGGTACCAATGGATAGCCCTGTGCCTCCTCTTTCTTCTGATATGCCATATCTATGCGATCACGGGTTCGCGAGTAGCCTAATTCAAACGAGAGTGTGGGTGCGTAGGTAAACTAAATATGATGCAATTTGATTTAATTTCATGATTTTTTGTATTTTCATACTTGATCGCACAGACAAGTGTTTAGTCTCGTTGGAAAGCCCCACTTCTGCTCTGTCACGCAGTTAAGGTTTCATCTCGTTGCAATTACCGGAGCAATGTAACAAAGAACTCAGGCAACGCAGCAGCCTGCCTCTGCCTGACCAGCTATGGCAAGAACCACACGCAGTCAGCAAATTATGTTTTTATAAAGTAGCCTAGGCTAGACACTATTAGCCTACTTTTATTGGAGCCATCCGGAGATATGTGCCTAATATGCTTGCATTTCACCCGAATATTATCAAAATATTTTTGTAACAGAGTTACCGCGGGCATCCGCTTATTTTTGATCAGCCTCACACGTCAATGTCAGAGCCTACCTAACAAGAACAGCCCAACGCAGCTCACTTTGCTATGATTAGTGTCACATTTTAACATTAATGTTCCAAGTCATCATCAACTCACCTGTTGTCACTGAGGTTAAGTAAGTAGTAGTCTACTGTCAAGTGTTTTTAACAGATGACTTGAATTGTCCCCTGCTGCTGCTGCACTAGGCCTACTCACGATTTGATTAGAACCGTAGGCTACACTTCCTTTCAAAGTAGGCTACCGTTGAAAACGGCAGCAATCTTTTTTTTTTAACTTTTCACTGAACGGAGCTGGGGGTGCCAGCAGGGTGGCCAAGCTTTGACCAGTGGTGGCCGTGGCCCCCCCTGGCCACCACGTAGCTCTGCCCCTGAGTAAAGCAGTACTCTGATGTGCATGCTTTCACAAACTTTTGTGAACAATCTTAGCACTTTAAACATTGACTGTTTTAAAGTGCATGTATAGCAATATAGTATAAAAATAATAATTGTGATATCATTACAATTTGATAGGGGTTGGGAGGAGGGGGTGGGTTCATGTAGGTGGGCCCTATGACCCCAAAGTATGCCTTGACTGGGCCTCAGGTCAAAGAAGTTTGAGAAATGCTGATGTAGACAACAAAGCAGCAAGGTGTGATCATTTAAACAAGTTTTATGACGAGGTCGATGAGGGTGGGAAAAATCGTACATTTCTGTGCAAACTTTGCCCGCACTTCAGTCACATTGTCTTTTAAGAAAATGCAGTCCTTTTTTCGGTTCCAGCAGCCAACAACCTCAGAACTGACCCTTCAGGCCTCTCAGCAGGCGCTGGCCTTTAACCGCAGCCAGAAGAGAGTCAGCAGAAATTTGATTGCCTTTAAAAAATCTGACTTCTTAAAAAATCTTAAACTGGCTGCATTACGTGATTATTTCTGAGATTCTGATACGTTTTTAACCATGACCTATACACAGTTCTGGTTTGAAAATGTATCTCTTAAAATAATCACTTTATGCAGTCAGCTTAAGATGGCTTACTAGCAACTAACTAATTACCCTAGCAACAACCTAGAAACCACCCCTGTAATGTCAACCTAGCGACCACCATAGCAACCAGCATAGCAACCATGTTATTTATGCGTTTTAGCTTATTGGATGTTGCGTTAATGCAGACAACTTTTGATCCGTGTGCCCGATTTTCATAAATGAGGTACCGTTGGAATCCTTGGATGAGGCCGAGTTCCGTGCCACTGATCAAACCCACTCTTGCAGTTCCTCGGAACCGCAATTCTAGTTATATCTTCTTTTTCACCCACTTTTTGGCCGAACTACTGCTCCTAGACCGTTTGAGCTGTCGACGCGGTTCGAACTCCAAAAATTCAGGCCCGAACCGGTGTAACTTGCTTGTTGATTTCGTGTCGCTGGCACTTGTCGTTTTCGCGGTATTCCCGTTTTTCGGCGTTTTTGGGCCCCATTGAAATGAATGGCGGAATGTTCAAGGATTCTAATTCGATTGTGACATCACAGCTCTAATTGCTTAAGCTTGCACCTGGAAGAGTTCTAAGCCACCTGGCAGAGCTCTAATGGGCTGGGCTGGGCTGTCTGTGTATATGAAGGTGTGTGCATGTAATTTTTGACCCGTATGTCCGATTTTCATGAATGAGGTACCGTTGGAATCCTTGAATGAAGCCCAGTTCAATGCCTTGCCAGCACTAAGTGTAAAGGTAATGTAAAAAAGATGAGACAGCGCGAAGCGTTGTCTCATCTTTTTTTTAAAGCCAAACCATGTTGATACAGGTCATTAAAAAAAAAAAAATATATATATTTTCCAAATCCATTCAGCCCAGTTCAATGCCTTGCCAGCACTAAGTGTAAAGGTCATTCGCGCTGTCTCCTCTTTTTTTTAAAGCCAAACCATGTTCATATAGGTCATTAAAAAAATAAATAAATAAAGTATTTCACCAATCCATTCAGCCCAGTCCTATACCCAGCTAGCTCCATTTGAACTTAGTCATGTGTACAGTTGTATAGATTATTACATTGAGAAACACACTTTCATACAGATATCATGCATATCCACGCAGCATTACTAATTAAGTTACTCATCGTTGCCCAGCAAGAAGTCCACAATCAATTCAATTGTCTTGCCACGATCTGTGGAGCTTACAGACAACGTTATATTACTACTGGTTCTGTTTGCTATTTAAAGCCGACCTAACGCTGAGTCCCTTCTAGACGGTGTGTTGCAATGCATTCTGGGTGCTGTGCTGTGATTCGACGGCTCGTCACCTGACCCACCAAACAACAACTCTCTGGGATGTGGCAAATAGACCTCTGAAGTTCGCCTACAAAAAAGATCCAAAACGGCCATCTTTGCCCATATAAGGAGATCCGGTTGTTAATTGAAGCTAACTACCTATGGCAAATTGCATTGCAAGTTAGCTCTGGAGTAGCAAACATCTAAGTGTGCCGCCTTCACTTACCGGAGATCACAGTATCCACTCGAAGGCAGAGGACAAAAGTGTGTTCAGGAAAACGTCTGCATTTCAGACTTTTTCATCCCCACGAGACTTTAACAGGTGCGATTATTCAAAATCCCCATGTTATTTTCCCATAGGAAAAATCGCCAGATACCGGATGTCAAAGATGGCAGCTTTTTTGTAGGCGAACTTCAGAGGTCTATATCGCGTAAAAACCTTGTTGCCGGAACAACAGGGAAAAGGCAACAGGATAGCAGCACGAAAGATACACAGGATACACACGGAATTTTGATGGACGTCCTTATCAGTCTATGGTCTAACTTATAAACGTGTCGGGTCAACGTCAACGATAAGTAAGTTAGGCTAACGTAAACGTTAGCTATTTGCTGTTGTCATATGCTAGTGCTATATGCTTTAGGCTACGTGATGGCCATTTATCACACTAATTTTAGGTACTACTTTTACGAGGTCTGTAGTTCTGTCAAAATATATCTTATCGTTGAACAGACTACAAGGTTATCTTCCTTAGACTTCGTAGATGTAGTTACTACAATTTGGAAGCGAATTTCGAAGTGTAAATATGGTTTTAGTGTGTAAACAGACCAACCGCGATTTTGCAATGAAGTTAATGGAGCCTTTTATGTAGGGCTTCTAGGCTACTTTCACGAAGTCTGTAGTTCTGTCAAAATGTATCTTATCTATGAACAGACTACGTGATTATCTTCCTTAGACTTCGTAGATGTAGTTACTACAATTTGGAAGCGAATTTCGAAGTGTAAATATGGTTTTAGTGTGTAAACAGACCAACCGCGATTTTGCAATGAAGTGAATATGGAGCCTTTTATGTAGGACTACTAGGCTACTTTCACGAAGTCTGTAGTTCTGTCAAAATTGATCTTATCTATGAACAGACTACATGGTTATCTTCTTTAGACTTTGTAGATGTAGTTATTACAGTTTGGAAGCGAAATTCGAAGTGCAAATATGGTTTAAATGTGTAAACAAGACGCCTGATGTTTAATATATGTTAATGAATGGGCACAGTATTATTGTGTACAGTAATGGGCTATCAGTAGTATGAACAGTTCATGTGTTATGTGATTTACATAAACTAGTAAACAACAGACATGTTAAAAGCTGGTATTGTGTTTCCTGAATTCTTACATTCAGGCATTCAAATGAAATGTAATTAAATAGCATATCAATCATGCAACAATGCAAAAACAATGAAACTAGTGTAGGCCTAATTATATTTTACATTAGTAAAGCAGTACTCTGATGTGCATGCTTTCACAAACTTTTGTGAACAATCTTAGCACTTTAAACATTGACTGTTTTGAAGTGCATATAGGCAATATAGTATAAAAATAATAATAATAATTGTGATATCGTTACAATTTGATGGGGGGGTGGGAGGAGGGGTGGGTTCATGTAGGTGGGCCCTATGACCCCAAAGTATGCCTTGACTGGGCCTCAGGTCAAAGAAGTTTGAGAAAGGCTGATGTAGACGACAAAGCAGCAAGGAGGCGTCGTGTGATCATTTAAACAAGTTTTATGACAAGGTCGATGAGGGTGGGAAAAATCGTACATTTCTGTGCAAACTTTGCCCGCACTTCAGTCACATTCAGTCACATTGTCTTTTAAGAAAATGCAGTCCATTTTTAGGTTCCAGCAGCCAACAACCTCAGAACTGACCCTTCAGGCCTCTCAGGAGGCGCTGGCCTTTAACCGCAGCCAGAAGAGAGTCAGCAGAAATTTGATTGCCTTTAAAAAATCTGACTTCTTAAAAAATCTTAAACTGGCTGCATTACGTGATACGTTTTTAACCATGACCTATACACAGTTCTGGTTTGAAAATGTATCTTAAAATAATCACTTTATGCCGTCAGCTTAAGATGGCTTACTAGCAACTAAATAATTACCCTAGCAACAACCTAGAAACCACCCCTGTAATGTCAACCTAGCGACCACCATAGCAACCAGCATTGCAACCACGTTATTTATGCGTTTTAGCTTATTGGATGTTGCGTTAATGCAGATAACTTTTGATCCGTGTGCCCGATGTTTTGATAAATAAGGTACCGTCGGAATCCTTGGATGAGGCCGAGTTCCATGCCCCTGATCAAACCCACTCTTGCAGTTCCTCGGAACCGCAATTCTAGTCTTAATTTGTAGTCCTAAAATCATGTTATTTGACAGAAACATGCTTTCTCATCAACATCAACATTATGGCATAGCGGGGGCTAAGTGCATCGTCATGTAACTTTAGCTAGCTGCATTACTCTGAACTGCTTGCAGTACTCTCGTTTGCTTTTGATGTCAGTTATTTTCATTTGACAATTTAATTTAAAAACCTGTTAGTATGTAAGTAAGTTTGTTTTCTAGTACCAATTTGCTTGTTAGGTAAGCATTATTGGCAAGTCAGTATAACGTTAGCACATCAAAGCTGGATAAATCAATGGGCGCTGCATTTGTTTGCGTCAGTTCTACATGAAATAAGTTGAGCGATATTTGTTCTCCTCTCAAAATGTAGTTGTAGAAAATAAGATGTGAAATCACATATTCTGTCAGAAATGTAGTGCTAATTAACTTATTGCCTGTCCTCGAGTTGTTACCTCGCTAGGCAGTTTGTAGTGAACTGATTTAGCTTGCTAACTTCTAAATGACAAACATCAGACCTGCTTGTCTCAACATTTTCTAAAATGACATGACTTTTCTAGACCTCTCAATATGTAGTTATAGAAAACATGATGTGAAATCACATATAATGTCAGAAATGTAATTATTGCATTTTCAGCAGTTAGTTACTAGGTGAAATGTAATCTGTCTTTATCTTGATGCCAGCCAGGCAATCAGATTTAGGGCAGCTAAACCCATGTGTAATAAAATTGCTTCATTATTCTGAATATTTTTGAGTTACTCAGAATGCTTCAATAGTTTCAAGGCTACCTCTTCTGGTGTATGTATGTGCACACACACATACATCTGTAGTTTTGATTTTATTTTGTAAATTAATAAAGGTATTACATTTGTATGATTTTACTGTTGTTTCAGATGGAGGATAAAAAGACCTACACAGACCTCGTTGCAGGCCTGAAGAGGTAGCTGACTGCTGATGAGCTTGCGCTCACAATGTTAAAGACCATGTGAGGATGGAGGAAGAAGGTATAGATTTAGGTGGCGTGCATAGGGTGGTGTAGACTGCCACTAAACACTGTGAAATAGACTTGTTATGTTTTTTATATGTTGTTGTCCCAGGCATATGTGGTTTTATCAACCGGAACGGGTGGGAGGTTGTGCTTAGTAGGCCGTCGTATGCAAACACACAGTGCAGGGGCATGGAACGAAGAGACCCCAGAAGACTTTCACAGTTTTCTAGGATTGATCATTGACATGGGGCTTCACTTCCCTCCCTAATATCCATTGCTACTGGGGAACCAAGTCTCTGAAGGGATCAGGGAGCGTTGACCAAATGATAAATACGTATTGTGTACACTTTTTCTCCATTGACATTGCCGTTGTCAGTAGTTTCTTATTATTTCAAGTTTGGCAATGCAGAATCTGGTGTTTAACCTAGGTTTGGTAGCTACAGCCAGAAAGACCACAACAGCTGGCAGGCATTTCCGTCAAAATTTCAGCCTCGCCTTCAGCTGCTCCAACTTCTAATCTGTCGTCTTTTCATCAAGTACATATTCCTGTACAGCAGGAGCCAAAGAAAAATGGTTGGCTTTGTTATAAAATATAATACATAATAACACTAGTAGCTTGTATGGCCCGGAGTTTAGCGGTAGGTGACTGTCAGATTTGGCATTCTACAGGAGGGGATGCATTTAGTTATGAGTCATAGGTCTTCTGTGTTCAACCTTCAGGATCCCCACCCCACCTTTCCCTATCCTCCTCTTTGTGTGTGTGTGTGTGTGTGTGAGTTTGTGTATAAATGTGTTTATTCTCAACAGGCTTGTTCTATGTAATCCACTTTCAAATGTTTAGAACACATTGATTTTTGAGTGATGTTGAAGTTGATTGTATTCCTAGCTTTTCATAAATAAAAATAATAAATTTTATAGATGTATACAATTTTCATATTATACTGATTTATATAAGGAAGTTGTATCTGTTGAATCAAATGTATGTTATGTCTTTAGTCGAAACGATCTTCAATAACTATACAGTATACTTACTTCCCGTATTACTGGTAAGGTACATGTTTTTTTTTATATATCATTATTATTGACTGTAGCATTTGCTTAAATACAAATAAATGGTTTATTCTTATGGACCAAACAAATCTAAACCATTGTGTCTGACTTCATTATTAGTTTTTATGCATACTTTTATGTTTTTGGTGAGAAAGAGAATGTGAATTCTTTCAACATTCTAATCCCGTTTCCTGCATTTTTTTACACTGATCACTAAATTTATCATAACTTTTGAAAGGTTAATGATATTCCAATTCAGTCTTTTTTGTTAAATAGCCCACAACTTGCTGAACATGTCATACACTCTATAATTTTCTCTATCTTGTATAGTATATGATGAAAATGATTTTTTATGTGAATGAAATGAAATTTTAACGAATTTCGGTATACATCTGGAGAGGATTTTCAAAGACTGTTCATTACTATATCAACATTACCATAGGTATTTTACACCATTTGATAGAACTGATCATTCTGATTACAATGGTATGTATATTCCATTGATAGTATGTAATATACTCAAGAAATAAATAAACAAAAATGGAATGTTTGGCACGGGCACGAAAGGGTTAATGCCTTAATTAAAAAAATTAGGAAAAATCCAACCTTTAAGGACACCAATTTTCTTTGTGAATGAATAATGTATCGTAAATAAATAAAGGTACAGGTGTAAAAATACAGGTGCTCATAAGTATACCCCTATGTTAAATTCCCATTCCCATTTTTATTTATAAAGGCCAGTTATTTCATGGATCCAGGATACTATGCATCCTGATGAAGTTCCGTTGGCTTTTGGTATTAAAATAGCCACATATCATCACATACCCTTCACCATACCTAGAGATTGGCATGGTTTTATTTCAGTTAGCCTATTAGCTGGTTTGATTTGCATGCAGAATCTCCAATAGGGGGTACACTTTCCTGATATTCGCTTACCCCCTTGCTCTGAACCAGCCTAGCCAGCCAGCATGACACAGAGCGCATGGTAGGCCTAGGTTATTTTCACTTTCTAGAGTGCACATTCATTATGTGAAAGATGCTTCATACCAAAGCAGCGATCAAACATTATCAAATTTATTTATTTTAACACTCCAATTAGAAAATCAAAACCAAAATCATGTAAGTAAAGACTATGTTAACAGCTTAATTCTCAATACCAATTTCCAGGTTTTGCCTGCAATTGCACAGCGCCTGCTTCAGAGGCCACTGTTCCCACCTAGTTTGGCCTATAATCAAATGCTTGACCTCTTTGGAAAGCTAAGACAATGTAGTTTCTTGGAACAATCAGAAGAACTGTGTGTACTGACACAGAGTTACAGAGGCTAGAATATTGTTTTTTTTCTTTCTGCCGGATAACAAGCATCTCTGAAATGACCACATTTCAGCCCTCTGTGTCACTTGATATGACTCAGAAACACAACTGAGAGCTAGCACCAGGTCTTGTGAAGCTGTGTTCAAAAGTAGATCAATACAGAATGGAAATGTGAGTACTTTAGATTATTATTTGCTAAGGTATGCTCATGCATTTTGTAAAATGTCCTATGGAAACTCCCCATAGGACTTTTGGTTATCCAAAATGCATACTGACAATCAAATGAAAGGTAACACTTTGAATTTCATGCTTGCATTTGAATTGTACTTCAGGTGTTCTGATATGGAATGAATACAGTAAATATGGAATAATTACACAAAAAATATAAATCCTTGCCATTTCTATTTCAAATCAATTGGTGTGTATAAGATGGACTATACATCTGCACAACTAATATTTGATAAAATAACATGATTATTCAATTTCTATGGATTCCTGTGAGTATTTCATAACCCAATATGCGATATCTAGCATATTGCTAAGTGTTGTTATCTCATTGGCGCCGGTATAAGGAAAATGTGATATCGGTTTGTAAAATGTATGCCATCCTTGTGTAACCCAGACTAAAAGGTACAGAGGCACGGATTCACGAGGGGGTTGAGGATTTGATGTGATGTGAGGATGTGATTTTGACTTGATACATTTGCCTAAATAAAAGGCCTTAAATGGGAAGTATTTTAGCTTTGGTTCCCTTTTGACGCTCCAAGGTAGGGAGGATCTTGCCTCAGGGCTGAGGTCAGGGATCTTGAGCTTAAAAAGGTTGGTGACTACTGCGCTAGAGGAAAGCGAGATGGCCATCCACATTCACCCCAGAAAAAGTCATATAACCATTCCAATGACTCCAAAGCTGTTAAGTTAAGGTAAATTAAGCCAATTGAGCCAAAGAAAAACCTTGCTGAGCCGGCCTCACCTCCCGGTCCAGAGTTGGCTCATTCACAAACAGTTGTCCTGTGTCCCGGTCAATGGAGAACAGCATTCCAGAATCTGGAGGCTCTTGCTTGATGATGCTGTAGGCGATCTTTGAATTAACCGTCCCTTTCTGGTCTTCGTCGTGGGCGGTCACATTCATTATAAAGGTCCCTGGTGAAACACAACCGAGTCAACTGAGAAAATGCATCTTGAAACAGAGACTGCTAGCACACAGATTGTTAGAAGAGGACCATTCTGTCAAGTGGAACAGAATGAATTTTACAACAAAAATGTTAAATTTTTACATAAACTGTACACATAAAATGGTTTACATAAAATGGTTAAAGGTGCTATTTATTTTTATTTTCCATTAAGAGATTCAAATGTTGACTCAAAATAGCAACTGAATGTTAAGAAATTTCCATTTTGATGTGATGTCATATGTGCCTACGCCCTGTTTTATCCAGGTAGTCAATAAAGCTAGCAGGAGTGCCATATTAGGAATAATGCAGCGTTCCAAAAAACTAAGATTCTACAAATTACATCTTTTAGACCAGAGTAGATACTCAAGAGTAGTTGTTTTCAGATAGACCAGACCGTTTCCTTACCGACTGTGCTGCATTCTCTGACAGTGCTGATATGGATTTCGAACTTTGGAGGGTTGTCATTTTGATCAACAACAAAGACAGTAAGATCAATGGCTTCCTCTGCCTCAGTACCGTCAAGGAACATGGCAATTCCAGTCAACTGTTTGAGGAAACACATTGTTTCTTGATGATTGTTTGTTGCTTTATATCTGTAAAACTCACACAAAATATAAGAACCTTTGTAATCTAATCTAGTAGTCCACACCATCTCACTCACATTACTCCAATTTGTGCCTCAAGGGGGCAGTAAAGAACTAAAATGTAAATGAAAATGGGTGGGGACCTGTAACCACATGCAGAGTATTGCTGGGGGTGTTTCTGCAAATAGGGTGTGGAGTAGCAAGCTCATTTGAAAGTGCTTCAGGCTATTACACTGTGTTGTTTTCAAGACTTGGAGAGACACTCACATTATACTGATGGATTTCCTCTCTGTCCAAGATTTTAGTGACCTTGACATAGCCAGTGTCAGGGTCAATGATAAAGCGATTGACAGGACGCTCGTTTGCTCCGGGTCCTTTTAGGCTGTATTTCACTTTTTGAACCTCGTCAAAGTCTGAGCGAATCTAATTAATAAAAAAAACAACAGTAAGAATTTAAAGATGCAGGGCTTAGTCGTAATCAATTACACTTTTGTCAAATTAAGGACAACCCATATCTCTCAAGATGTCAGTCCAGTGTGTGTGTGCGTGTGTGTGTGTGGCATGGACAGAGCCATAAAACTAAGTAAATAAGTTGTTGTTGCCCTTGTGTGAAGCAAGTGGTGTATTTGATTAGATCAGCGGTTCCCAAACTTTTTTCCCCGCGGACCACCTTCTACATCCTGACTCGGCTCACGTACCCCCACCATCCAAAACATAAAAAAGTAACACATTCTATTGACGCATTCCAGGCATCGTGTTTAATTAGCCGCCCTACATGATAACAAAATCAAAATGTGCAACTGGTCTATGAGGTCTCACGCTAAAAAGTGTGGAGAACCACATTAGAATGGTTAGATAGCATCTCACTGCAGACCACGCACTGTGGCTTTGGGCAGTCTGTCTCCCAATCCACGTGAAGCCGAGGGCTATATGCCTCATCATACTTTCGTTTTCTTCGCACAGTCTTTTCTGTCTCGTTCTTTCTTTTATCCCCTGTGCTCCATCTCCACCTTCATTAGTCTGCCCCCCCATACCATCCCATCGTTACCTGTGTCCTGCTCTGTTTCTCTCGCTTCTCCTCTTCGACCGCTTTAATTAGGCCTTTTGGACAGTGTCCCTGTTTTTAGCCAGTTTTCCATGTTTACGCAGCCTTCTACCTAGCCTATACTTCAAAGAAACTGTGAAAACATAGCCTATTATAGTTTACAAATGATTTCCTATAATTTCACGTTTCCATATCATTATAATCCGATTCGAAATTATGTATTATTTATGAATTAATTTGATTATTAATTAATGAATCATTTTTAACTCCTTTCCGCCATTGCCCTTTTCATCTCGCGTACCCCCTAGTGGCAGCTCGCGTACCACCGGGGGTACGCGTGCCACAGTTTGGGAATCCCTGGATTAGATGATGAGCTTAAAGGGAAACTTGGCAGGATTTCCCCCTCTGCTGGAGAAATTGTGCATTATGCTATTTCAAACTGTGGAAAAAGGTAACGATAAAAAGGTAACGATAAAGCACATGGATTTGTTTACAAGCTAGCAAAACGGTAGCATAAGTTCGGCAGACAATGTGGATGTTACAAGGTAAGAAACACGATTTAAAACGAGTTTCTTGTTTCTCACTTCTCTTTCCGCGACGGTAGTCTCAATGTTGTAAGGTTGGTTTTCCGCCTGGGGACGCTAGGGGCAGCGGGAAAAGTCACCATTTTCACCGGAACAGGTCATTTAACCATCCAAATGATTTCTAAACGGGTTTATTACGTTGAAATAGTTGCCACGGTCCCCTTTAAATGTCAGGAACCTTTCAACAGTTAAAAGGACTGCGGATTTTAGTGATTGACTGAACAACATACATTTTAATGAGCAGCAGGACTAGAGACAAGTTTCATCTCTTCAAATGAATCATGTTAATTCTTTTTGCATTCACAGTCACCACAGAAACCTGTTGAGCCTGTAGGCCTATTTCATATTTGCATAAGCTGAAGAACAACATAAGTTTATTGCCATGGGGTCTGTTGAAAGATAATATCATCACCAGTGATAACTGCATAGCAAAACGTATCATCCATCAGCACCAACGTTTTTTGACCAATTTTCAAAACCGCACCCGCACTAGAGACAAGTTTCATCTCTTCAAATGAATCATGTTACCACAGAAACCTGTTGAGCCTGTAGGCCTATTTCATATTTGCATAAGCTGAA
This sequence comes from Alosa pseudoharengus, assembly GCF_046254945.1. Classification (NCBI taxonomy): domain Eukaryota; kingdom Metazoa; phylum Chordata; class Actinopteri; order Clupeiformes; family Clupeidae; genus Alosa; species Alosa pseudoharengus. The sequence continues at coordinate 12,900,644 of NW_027468576.1, read as the reverse complement.
GAACAACATAAGTTTATTGCCATGGGGTCTGTTGAAAGATAATATCATCACCAGTGATCAGGGGCGTGCAGAGACCTTTGAAGAGGCAGGGGCTCAAATTTAAAAAAAGGGCATATGGAACAAAATTTTCAGAAAACGTGTTAACTTTATTTAAAACTTAATTTTGATTACAACCCAATAGAGAATACATAGGCTACATGCAAATTATATCAAAATAATTCCTATTCCCTAGCCTATAAAGCTTTAATCATCTGAACCCGAGCTGGACATTTTTTTTGCATTTAAATTCTAGCATTATGCTATTTCAATGATGATGGTGGGACAGGCTATTATATGGTTTAGCAATTTGCAAAGTATTCTAATGTACTGATAAACATTTTATAAATGTTCATATTTATTCATTATGTATCAAGAAGAATGGGTGTAAATAGCAGATAGAGCTGTAACACATTTTTCTCATTTCTCTCCTTGGTTCTGAAAATTCAATATGAGTACATGTACTGTAGGCCTACTGTAGCCAGGGCACAGACAGATAGGTCTTTTCAGTTTTCATTAGGCTATTGTCTACAGAGATCATAGGCTATAAGGCTACATCTTAGACCTATTGATTAAATTCAAAGCTAACTGTAATAGCCTAGAAATCTAGACGCACCCTAGCGGCAGCAAATATGTTATTGCCTAGTCTGGCTTGTCAGGCTATAATTTTAATGTTTATCACAGTGAACTACCACCATTAGCAAGCTGGTGTCTTGCAGATTCACGTGCTGTGCGTGTGGCCACTGAGTGAAATGACGCGTAATGTAGCCTACTGTAAACAGAGAACGACGTGTGGAGTTGGGTTAGTTAAACAACTACAGTAGCCTATGTCGTCGGCTTATGACGATTTAGAAAATGTTTGCCTACTCTGTTTTATGAACTAGGTCTACTAACCTAAGCTACTATAACATAGAAACCTAAACAGAATATGTTATGAATGTTCAGCCTTAGATTTTCGAAGCTGCCAGGTTATTGAAATGGATGGACCATGACATGGTTAAAACGGGTTTGATAGCCTACTTCATTAAACATGAAACAACTTTAAACATTTTATTCTCTATCTCTAAGCTGAATACTATTGCATGTTCAGACAGGTTAACTGCCAAGTGACCTTACCGTGCTCCCAAACGTCTGAGAGTTCACTGAATGTATGACGTCACGGATTGGTGGCCGCAAGGCATTTCAATTAACACAGAACATTTTTATTTTTGTAAATTTCTAATTTCAGGTTGGCGAATTATTCATTTAGCGAATATTCAGGTTGGAACTAGCGGAAGTATTACACATTTTAAAAAGTAAAAAACGGGTCCTGTCAAAAGGGCACTTGGATATCAAATGGGCAAAAGGGCACGTGCCTGCCAGTGATAGATGTAGTCATCGTCAGAAGTAGTCAGACAAGTGCAAGGACTCAGGTTGTGAGTATATCACATGAAACCAACCTTTGCAATGTACTCTCGTTCGGTGTAGTCAACATTCTCCTCCAGTTTTGCGGGTGGTAGGATCCATTCTCGCTTGCACCGTCTGTGGCTGTTTGCTTCAACTGACTTCATACAGACCTTCAAGGATACAATCCATATTAGTTAAATCTAAATCAGTGGTCTCCAACACGGTGCCCGCGGGCACCAGGTAGCCCGCGGGACGGCTATGAGGCGCCCCCAGCGCACTTTCTAAAAAATAGCCAACAGGTCACCTGCAGATCACGCTCTAAAAACACGCTCCATTGTGAAGTTTTCAATAGATATTTAAGTCTAGACCAGAACCATTTTAAGAATGTATGTAGCCATACATCTGTAACAATAAATTGATATTGGTGATACCTTATAAATTGTAGCTGCGTTAAAATTTAGCCTTTGGCTTCAAATCCGTTTCCCATTCAATCTTTAAACAACAACGGAAGCGGAGCGCACACGCTGCTCGCACGCATAGACAGTAAAGGGGGAAAAAACTTGCTTGTCTGGTGTAGCCAATGAAAGCATATCTTTGCAAAAGTTCTGTGGCCATTCCATGTTCGTCAAATACGGTTCTTGCATGATTGTTCAAGGACTGAAAAACAATTGCTTTAGCTCACAGGCCTTTTCTCCTCCGTAGGCAACTGCCGTATAATAGCGCTAAAAATGTTATAGCATGCATGACTGAGCAGGACTGTGCATTACCCTTTTTTGTCAGATCATGGATCATTTCAGGTGTGCAATAACTTTAAAAGGAGTTTTCATATGTTAGGGTGGTGTGGGCGATTACTATTGAAATGTTAAAACCGAATTGTCCACTGAAATCAGAACTTAAACATCCCCTGAATTCATAATGGTGGGTTGGTATAAATTGGGTACAAATTGTAACCCAAATTATTAATTGCACAAAAAGAAAGTTTTTTTGTAAAAAAAAAAAAAATAGATTAGATTCCCCATGCAAACTTTGAAATGAACAAACTGAACAAAAATGTTGGTAGTGTTGCATAGGTTATTGATATTAAATTTGAAAATACAGTTGCTTAATATATAAAGACGTATAGGCCTGCACAAATAATGATCATTTAAAAGTAAAAATCACATAGGCCTATTATTTAGGAGGACTACCCTCGCAAAAAAGGGGTGAGGGTATGTTTGTTTTAAATGAGTAGCCCTCCATATGATTTCGGGTCTTCAGGTAGCCCTCATTCCCAAAAAGGTTGGAGACCCCTGATCTAAATGGAGCTGCAATATAGCCTAGAAATCTAGACGCGCCCCAGGGCTAGTCTAGCAACTCTCAGTCTCCGTTGACTTGTGAGCTCTAGAAATCGAAACTAAATCTGGCATTGAAATCGTGTATAGAGTCGTTTGTTGGGCTTAACATGATTGATGGCAGAGTTGGAACTGTTTGGCTTGAATTCCCTGCTACTTGAAAACAAATATCCTATTGCGTCCTATTGCGTGCAGAGGGAATTTGAAAGACAACTGATTATCCCGACCCTCGGACTGAGCACTACGAACGATGAGTGCCCAGACGACCCTACATTATAATGTGGGTCTGGCTAGCTGCAATATTATAGACGCAAGAAAACGTTTAGAAAATGATTGATGATATCAAAAAAAACATAGTCCAGTATTTCTTTTGAAATTGAAATGAAGTTGTATGGACTGGACCATGTTTTTTTTTAAACGGCGACGAAATTGTGAATTTCCGCAATCGACTTATTGTAAATTACTGAAAATTGGCACAGACCATCTTCAGACCATGCCTTATCAGTGCTTTGATTTCCATAACAATTGACGGAAGCGTTTGCCCGTAGCAGCCAATCGAAATTGGTGGCGAAGCCGCCAAACAGGAAGTGAGCTCATATCTCAGCATCCGTAGCATCTATCAAAACCAATTGGTAAGACTGCTAGGGGGCGCTGTAATTAGCAAAACCTTTTTTTGCCCGTAGCTGCTGAAGTGTATTATTCTGCCATGGAAGTCTATGGCAGCCCATAGAACCGTCTGGTAAAAAGTTGTGAAGTTTGGCACACTGATTAGAGACAGTCCTGTGATAAATTTCATCAAGTTTTAAGTCGGCACCTCATACACTCTAGCACCACCAACAGGTCAAAGTTGGATGTGCGTTCACGCACCTAACCTTTGACCTGTCGCTCTGAGTTTTCAAAAACCAGGTGTTGTTGGGGTCCTTGGACTAAGCTGAGTTCAATGCACCCTATGATGTCAATTTCCGCCATGATGGATTTTCCGCTATATTGAATTTTATCAAAAACACTTAAAAGTTTTCATAGGTCACAAATTTTGTCCGATTGACTCCAAACTTGATGCACATCATCTTCAGAGCATGTCTCACAAATGCATTGCTTTTTGTCTTTCGAACTAAAACCATTTGGCCATAATAGCCAATCGAAATTTGAGGCGAAGCCGCCAAACAGCATCTGTAGTTGCTGATGTGTTTTATCGATCTTTTATTTTTTGATGTGAAACTGATGACAACATGTTCCATCCAGTTAATTCTAATGCGTGCATGCAACGGCAGGGCAGGGGTGGGACAGGGTGGGACGGGCAGGGGTGATTAGGTGGGGGGGGCTGGCTGGCGGAGGCGGAAGCAATACTCAGCCCTGTTTCAGCCCAACAAAGTCAGTTATGTTTTGATGTGACCAGGGCATGAAATTGGCACCCGCCCACACGCCAAATGCGGGTAACTTTTGTGATTGGCGGGTGAAACTGTCAATCTACCTGCCAAGTTGGCGGGTAGCCAATAAGACAACACAACACTGAGCAAGGAGATGCACTGTCGGGATTGCCAATTTTTGAGCCAATAATCTACTCTTTACTCTGCTACATTTTCAATTGCCTTTCATTACGTGAACAAGTTTATTATAGGAGAAAGTATCTCAAGGGAGAAAAGAGCACCTCTCCCCCGGTACACAACGGCGTGGGAGAAAAGAAACAGGGCTTCAGAATGCATTGTTACGTTTCCCCGCGATTATAAAAGTAATGGCTGGCCTATGTAGCCTACTACACAGAAGTAGATGTTCTATATAGGTAACAACTCAGTTAAGGCAATGACGTCCTGCCAGTTGCTGCATCTTCTGGTGAGGCTGCCAGAGTGCCAACGAGACTAGAGGTATGACATGACACGGAAACTTCCACATATATTCATTTCTGGCCAGCATCATTCAACAATCACATTGGACAAGGAAAGTAGGCCTACAACTTAATTTACAAGCAAAGCAAATGCACTGGAAATCAAGTTAGAAAAAGCCTAGCATTCATTTATGTAGGCTCAATGTTGCAGGACATGACATGAGACGGTCGGTCGGCTGAGAAAACAGATAGCCTCCTCTGTCGCTCTGCCCGAGTGGATATGCCTAGGCTATAGCCTAAATATAGGTCTACCCATAATATAGCCATTGTTTTTAGGTTACATTGTCTGTATGGTGAAGTTATAACCAGACTTCTAGCAATGCAAAGCAGAAGAATCAGCTACAATGCATTGGAAGACTGCTTTTCAATCCATAGCCACGTAATGCTTATTCTGGCTATGAAAAAGTATATTAAATAAAATATATTTGAATTGGGCTTTTAAAATATGTTTGACTATATGATTATCTTACAGAGGAGGAGAAAAGCAAATAGGCATAAAGGATACTTTTGTATCCCTTTAAAGGTCCATCAAAAATATAAAAATGTAGGCCTACAAAAAAGTAACTTGTTAGGCCTACTTGAGTAATTTATTAACAAAGCACTTTTTTACTTTTACTTGAGTACTGTAATGTGTATTCTGTACAAGTTCAAGAACCATTCTTATGCATTTTCTTAGTCGTTCACCTTTATTTTGGGCACAAAATATTTTTGGCTGGTAAAAAACACTGTGGCAGGTGGATTTCAAAATTCACCTGCCACAGTGGCTGGTGGCCAAAAAAGTTAACTTCAGGCCCTGGATGTGACACTTGTTGAAAGTGTTGATCACGGGTGTCTGAGTTCTATCAGAGCCCGTCTACGGAGAGCCTCCCCACTCTCTATTAATCCCATACAAACCGAATTGGGCTGCAGTTCACCAGAGTTCACCTAGATGGCGATCGCGGGCGAGTCCAAAATACATGGGGTCCTATGGAGCTACATGGCTACATTTATTGTTTTCACCTATTTAACAACTGAAACCCTCAGATTTTATTTTATTTTTCGCAAAATGGATATGGATTATCAATCAAAAGTGAAATAATCCGGGAGTCATGTCCTTTCGTTTTCTTACAGGTTGGGTCGTTGTTGCCCATAACACGCTAGCATTGATTCTATGCTATGCTATGATCATGCTAATGAATGACACGTTTGAAAGGCTTTTTAGAACAATTAAGTGACATTAAAAAATATAATACTCAACCAAGTGTATTGTCTTTGTCTCCCCTTTCGAATACAATATTCAAATTACTTGAAAAAAAAATTATAGCCCGAGAAAAGTGGATTTTGAGGGGTACAGCTCCATAGACCTCCATTCATTCTGGACTCGCCCGCGAGCGCCCCTAGATGCAGTACCACACCGGGAGAGTTCCGAGAGTGAAGGTTCTCCCCTTATTAGACATTCTCTGGTTCTATCTTGTCGCTGTGGCTACTCCGGCCTATTCTGCTTGGCCCCCTCATTGCTGCTTGCAGCTATATTTACACTTCGAATTTCGTCACAGCATTTATATCACAGCTACCCTATGATCTACCAATGGTAATAACGGTACCTGATATCAATTTAGTATTTTTTTCTGAATTTCGGGAGGTCTCGTTTTGGAGGGTGTTTTACATTCATTCCTATGGGAAACGGTCGCGGTTACACTTTCAACATAAAGTTTGTATATTTAGACTTCGAATTTCGTTACTGCATTTATATGACAACGACCCTATGGTCTAACAAAGATAACAATGTCTTCCGATTTTAGTTTAATGCAATTTTCTGAATTTGAGAGAGTGGGTGTTTGTCTGTGTGAGTGTGTGTGTGTGTGTGGGTGTGTGTGTGTGTATGTGCGTGCTTGTGTGTGTGCCTGCGTATGTGCCTGTGCATGCAAGCGTACATATGTCTACTGTGTGACTATGTGTCATACGTATGATTACTGTGAATGTATGTGTGTGTGTGTGTGTATCTGTTTGTGCACATGTGTGCACATGAAATGGGTTAACATGACCCCTGGAGGCAAACATACGGAAAAAAATGGTCATCCTAGGCTCTACAGTTCTCAAGATATTCACAGAGAACTGTGTCTGCCCTACCCTCCTTTCGGGGGGTCCAGTCCAGCGGGGGGGCTACAGATCAAAACGAAAAATGACGGTTCCATGCTATCCATGTGGGGGTACATGCCCACCAGGTTTTGTGTACCCCAGTCTTTCAGTGTCCCGGGAATCCTTGTTGGTGTACGTCACTAAATGTACACATAAATAATTTTATTGTAAGGCCCCCCATGAACGAAAGTACACAAAACTTGGCATGCATTCGGAGGGTGTCATAATGATCCTACACTTTTAATTTCGTGCAGTTTTGACCTTGTCAGCCAGAGATATTGTGATGAAAACACCTAATTTTTTGCTTTTTAATTTTTAACTAGGTGGCGCTATACATGAAATAAGTGGTAATGGGATGGGTTGACATGCCCCCTTAAGACCAACATACATAAAAAAGGTGGACCTCCTAGGCCCTACGGTTCTCGAGATATTCACAGAAAACTGTCTCCGGCCACCTACAGGCCAGTTGGTGTATAGTAACATAAATTAATTTATTGTGTGGCCCCCCATGAACGGAATTCCACAAAATTTGGTGTGCATACAGAGGGTGTCATAATGATCCTACACTTCCAATTTCGTGCAGTTTTGACTATGTTAGGTCACAGATACCTTCAATTACAACACCTCATTTTTACTTTTTTGTGTTTAACTAGGTGGCGCTATACATGAAATGAGTGGTTATGGAATGGGTTGACATGGCCCCTTGAGATCAACATACAAAAAAAAATGGTCCTCCTAAACCCTACGGTTTTCGAGATATTCACAGAAAACTGTGTCTGCCCTACCCTCCTTTCGGGGGGTCCAGTCCAGCGGGGAGGCTACAGATCAAAACGAAAAACGATGGTTCCATGCTATCCATGTGGGGTTACATGCCCACCAAGTTTCGTGTACCCCGGTCTTTCAGTGTCCCGGGACTCATTGACGGAAATTTGGGCATGCGAAAAAAAAAAAAAAATTCTGACTAAACCTATATGACCGCCGCTTTGCTGCGCGGCGGTCATAATAATAGGTAACGTTCCCTAACCGTTAGTTTTTGGTTTGGTTCGAACTACCCTTTAGGGAACCATACACTAACGTTCCCGAACATTCCCTTAACGTTTTGTGTTAGTGGGGTTACGACACTTTTTTTGTTACTGTCAGTGAACAGCACCGAGTGAAAGTCAACATTTTCTTTATATCTAGTGATAATGTCGTTAGTTCAGATAAGTAGGCTACCGGGCAGACTTAGTCAGAAGATCAGAATATAAAGTATCATGATAGCTAGCTATGGGCTAACGTTCCAGTCCCACCTGTGAGAGCCACCCCTGTTGTTGCAAACTTAGCTTCTAGCCGCCGCCGATTAGGCTGGTCGTGTCTTCAGCATGAATATTTTCGATAACTACTGCTCGTGATTGATTGCCATTGACATCGTCAGGGTAAGAGGGAGATAATATAGGCAAGTCGCAGTTTTGCAGGTGCTTGTGTGGGCTGTGCCGTCCCGATGGAAACTGTGGTGGAGAGCTGCAGTAACTAGGGAAGCGAGTGCATTTTGGCCGCTTTGGCCGCATTTTTACCAACAAGCAAATTGTGCAAATTCGTTGGAAAATGAACCCTGCAACACAGGCTTTAATGTAGCCCAAAATGATCAGCTATAGGGAGGGAAAGTAATCTCATCGCCATCTAGTGGTTGCGTTCCTAGAGTTTAGCGGAGGGGATGGGATTTTTTTTTAGAAAAAATATATCTCGGTGCACATTGGGATCTTAATTGAATGCCTTCCATATGTTAGGCACTGGGGTCACCTCTATTGCTTCAAGTAGTCATACCTTATTTTTAGGGTCAGTTGAATTGTTTTGAGTTTTTGTCGTAACATGGTGATAACAAACTACAGTTGCATGTGACGTCACAGGTTTGGGCGCTTAATCTCTAACTGATCAATACGGCAATTTGCTTAACTGGCTTACATATTTTTGTAATAACGGAAGGTGATGTAAACCGCGTGGTGATAACCTTTATGTCTGTATAACTGGTGTTGTGCTTCTACTCACATGAAGAGCTGGCAGTAAGTGTTAAGTGGCAATGCTAACCAGGCTAATAAACAAACCATGCTACCGTGAGTAACGTCGAAGGGTAAAGTCACATGGCTTTTTTGTAGTTCGTTTATGAAACAAAAGGAGCAATTTGGATTTTTTTAAATAAGGCAAAATATGGTCTGACATTTTCACAGTTAGAAGATTATTACTGTATAGACACTGAAAAATATTTTTGGTGGATAAGATCGCTGATTTGGCTTCACAGTATTTTTTTTAAAATAGGTCTATGGGACTTAACATTGGAGCTGCTCTTCGATAGGAACGCAACCACTTGGGGCGCTGGTTTTCACTTTCCCTCCCTATTAGGGGTTTGCACGGCGTGTCATCAGATTTGGACGTTGCCATATTGGAGATACTCGCCTCCAAGCATTAGGCACTGAAGTAAATCCCTAACATCGTCGAGGAAAATGGTTAATTATTGCCGTGTTTTAGGTTGTACCAATAGGTTAGACTGAGAAAAACATCTGGTGTAGGTATCAACTTCCAAAAGTTATTAGAAAACCAGGGAGAAAGGAGAATAATGCCAGAAGTTATAAGAGGAAGGGGGGCGCTTGTGGTTGAACTTGGTACTTCGTCTCCCTCACCCAACTCATATGGATCTGCGCTGCCCATAAACTGTAATTTCTCGCGCATTTTCTTGTGGTCCAAGTCCTGCCCTATATGCCTTTGCATCTTAGCCGCATTTTGATGAGCTTTTTTGTTGTTTAGACATGGCTACAATCACGTAAAATATCCAAAGTGCATAATACTCCATTGTACTTCATTCACCGAGTATCGCCAATATGGCCGCGCGTGCTGGGTTACCACGGTTACCGGCCAGAATGTGACGTCTGTGCAAACCCCTAAGAAAAGTTAGACAAGGCTTTCTGCCCTACCAAAATGTATGGTCACCAGTGTTGTAATGTAACGGAGTACAAATACTTCGTTACTGTACTTAAGTAGAAATTTCACGTATCTGTACTTTACTTCGCTATTTAAATTTATGTCAACTTTCACTTTTACTCCACTACATTTCCTAGATAAAATGTATACTTTTACTCCGTTATATTTCCACTAAGCATCTTCGTTACCCGTTACTAAAACATAAAATTAGAAGAAATGTGTGCGACAGCAATAAGGAAGGTTTGGCGAATCACTGCTCCTAGATTGTATTACGCACGTTCCGCACGCTGCGCGCTCTATTTCAGCACTGTTGGTTGCTAAAGGAGGAGGACGCACAACTGAAACTGCCATGAGCACGAGCAACTATGGAGGACCTCCCGTAATCATACACGACCACCCCGACGATAGTGGTGAACTCGGCGAACAGGGTAATGGTGAAGATAACGTCATACACCCATGGCCGTATTTGCAAGAAATGTTTCTGTACATTGGCAGCTTCTGTGAAGCTGAACACTCCGCTACCTGCCTCAGCGGCCTGTGAAAGGCTATTTAGCATCGCAGGACTTGTCTTCGGTCCAAGAAGAGTAAGACCCGGGCCCGGGGTGGGTAATCGGGAGTAAAAATATATTTTTTTTAACTTCTCAGTTGAAGTGAATTATTACATAACCTTTACACATTTGTTGAACCATGGTACTAATAAAAACTACAGGATAGTAAGAGCTGAAATGTTGCTTCATTTATCCAATTTCCACCACTATGGAAAACATGGGCCGGTCTTGGGCCTGAAACTCCCGGGCACTGAATTCTGGCAACTTTCTAGCTTCTTTTGAAGATGAACAGACACCTTTTTCAGTTTCATTTTTACCTGAAGTTCATACAAAAGTGACATTTCTGTTTCTGTTTTTTTCTTTGATGTCAGCTCTAAAAATATGCTGTTCTTTGAACTTAAGAGAATTGTGCCTGAAAAGTCCTAGAAAAGAATGCGATTTTGATTTGATGAGTGAGATTAAGAAGATATGGGAACCCTGAATATGCTTTATGCTTTACTATAAGAAAGCCAAAATAAAGTTCACAATAAAAGTTCAAAATAAAACCGCTTGCTTTTTACTTTTTACTTTTACTTCAAATACTTAAGTACATTAAATATCAGAAAATTACTTTTGATACTTAAGTACAGTATATATCAGATACTTTAAGACTTTTACTTAAGTAATATTTTAAAAGGTAACTTTCACTTCTACCAAAGTCTTTTTTTAGTACGATACTTGTACTTTTACTCAAGTATTGCTTTCTAGTACTTTATACAACACTGATGGTCACTGCACGCTACTGGGTAGCCTTACAGTCGGATAACTTTAGACAGGACGGGAGCAGGACGGGATTCGGGAGTCTTTCTCTCGGGATTTTGCGGGACAGAATTTTTTTTTGGGGGGATGTCACGTGATCGGGATATGATGGGAGTATTTGTGCGGGCTCGGGATGGGACGGGAGTGAAAATTGATTCCCGTGTCACCCTCTATTACAAACACAGAAGCTAGCGAGCATGAGGGCACCACACATTTTGGCTCAAGGGCCACATTGGGTTTTGAAAATGGGCTGGCAGGCCCCCCTCCAAAAAAACCCCACTGTTTTATTACCCTGGAAATCCAGAGTTCTCGCAAGAGCACAATTTGAATTGTGCCCGCAAGATACTCTGGCCACGAGCAATGATCCAAATTTCTTCTATCTCTCGAGCGAGAGGGACCAATCAAATCGGTGTAGGCGGGACACACTACACTACGCGAGCTACACTGATGACGACAGTGCTGCGACGTCCGGAATCATCTAGAAAACATTGCAAGATGGCTACCGATGAACACCAGTTGTTTGAAACGGATTTGGCCGCTACAATAAAGGATTTAGATTTGGCTTTTCAACTAAAAGAGGAGCAGAAAATCGCCCTCAAATCGTTCCTTTGCAAGAACTGGATACGTCACACTGTGAATTGTTGTGATTGGTCGTAGCGTTATCCAACTGCGTGCAGTGAGAGTTTCAAATGCATGCTTGGTGCCGCCCCTCGAATTGGGCCATTTTCATTACTCGTGGCCAGACCCTTAATCTGAAAGATTCCAGGGTCTGGTTTACCAGGCTACTGTTTTATATAATTTAATTGAAAATAATAACAAAGTATTTTTTTTTTAAAGGGGTGATAACTGGTTGAACAGAGCATTGTACCTTGTTCTGTGATGTTAACACAGAAGGTGCAAGTAAGTCCAAGAAATGGTCAGATGTAATTTCACAAGCCCAGTTACAACCCTATTTTGGCAGATTTAGCACCCCCTCGTTGTTTTCTGGACATTCTCATTAATAATGAATTGCCTTGCAGCCAATGACTACTCACTAGGGCTGGGACAACCATATTAACCTAGCGTTCATGGGCTTCGGAAAAACCTTTCTCCGAGTGAAAACATCATCATTCCGCGTCATTCACGTCACTTAATGTGTGAGTCAGAGGTCGGAAACTGGGGCTAGATTTTGTTAACAGAGTTGCCCAGTTAGGGGTTCGTCATCACTTTTGTCGTCACGTTGTAGTTCGTTTGTAGTCCATGTGGCCTTTCATGTCCAACAGTTTTAATGTGAACTTGGGAATTTGCCCTTTTTATCACTTGATAGCTGCATATCTTTCTTTCACGAGCATCTTACACTATATTTTAAGCAAATACAGTTGTTAGTTTAGGATTAGTGAGATGTTTTAACCTTTGTTGTGGCATCCGTGTTTGTCACACATTCCGTTGGCAAAGCACATGAACACTTGCTGTCGGAAAAACAAAGTAGCCATGGGGGCGGTCCTTGTTATTCCGAGGTGCTCTGAATGCACCATATGTCTATGGGGACAACGCGTCGGACGTAATCGATGACGTCGACGCAAAAAATACGTCGACGCAAAATATGAGCGTCGATTCGTCAAGCATAACGTGTGCTGCTAAATATTTTTAATTTTACACCTTCAGTGTTTTCCATACGTTGACCATACGCTGGGCACCACGAAATCAAAACCGGCCACCACACATTGATGTTCTATGTTATAGGCCTACTATTTAAATTAAAGATAAGATAAAATAATTTCATTGAGCTGCACTTTTTACTCACACAGCCTTTCCTCGCCCCGCCCGCTCTCTCTCGTAACGAGCCCGCTGCTCCTCCCATAGACAGTCAAATAAATGGACGAACAGACTCCGTCGTTCTCAATGGGAGGGCACTGAGTCATTTTTCAGTTGGTCCCCCCAGTACTGCGCAGACTCGCACATAACTTCGTGACGTTAGCCATCGAACTGAATCTTGTAACTCATATGATAGATACACAGAAATTCTTCTCACACTTCCTTCGCCTTCAAAGTCATCAAAGTTAAACATTTATTTATGTATTATTATTAATATCATCATCACAAGTGATATCAAGTTGTGTTAATGTTGAAACTACCACACATGATCATCTTCAAAAACAGTCATGGTAAAACAAAACAAAAAAGTTATAGCCTTGAAGCTAATCTTCTTTCCACTTTTCTGACCTACGGTCAATCCATCGAAAACCTCTGAAATGATTATCGTTAGACTACCTAACGGTAAAACTACTGTTTTTCATTAGGTTTACTTGCCTCTATGCTTTACCTTAACATACAATGCTATTGTAGGCTAGCTTTGTTCACGAGTTTCCGTGCTGGCTGGACTACGCTTCTTATCCAAACAATACGGTTATCTCCCTTCGGTGCGTTAGCTTCACTTCAACCGGACATGCTAAACATTCTTTTTACGAGAACCTAACGTTACGTACGAGGTAGTCGAGTCTTGTTTTGCCTTTTATTGTTTATGTAGATTACACAGAAGCTAAAATATCGGCACAGGATATATGTTAAAGTTCAAAAAAATCCTAAATGAATGGGCGTTCTATATGGGTTAGCAGAGAGTTGATAACCACCGCTACATCGATGCTTCTATTTCCGGGAATTCGCCTGCCCCTTTGGCTCCTCCTCTGCATGTGCATTTAACAAAATATTCACGATTGTCGTTGCCACATAGAAGCACTGCACAGTGCACAGTGAACACAGTGGGCTAAATTGCTATTAAATCCGCTTAGCATCTAGCCTAGAAATCTAAACGCACCCTAGCGGCAGCAAATTAATTTGCTCAGCCTGTACGACTAGTATCGAACCATAGGAAATTTCGATTGGCTAACGCCGTGGACCTCATCGAATCACAGCGCTCTATTTTGTTAGCGAGTCTTAAGGCGGGCTTAACAGGATAACGACAGTCCTGCGACGGTGAACAACAAGGAAGGTGGCTATGGCGAACGAAGAGCGGTTGTTTGAATCGGCGTTGGCGTCAACTTTGGAGGAGTTAGACTTGTGCTTTTCTTTGAAAGTAGAGCAACACAATGCACTTAAGTCATTCCTTTCGAAGAAGGATGTATTTGCCGTTTTGCCGACCGGATACGGATATGGTTGAAGCGCTGGCCTATTGCATGCCTAGGCAGTTTGAAAGACAATGGGCTACTTGCACATCAGTCACAATCGCTTCCGCGTTCTACTTAATACTGCTCAGCTGTTTCCGGTGGAACGATGGCGACAGCTATTTTACACAGCTTTCAAGAGCTCCCAATATATGTATGGCAGACGTCCACCTGGATCTGCAAGAGATCAAAGGTCCCATCGTTCAAAATGGACAAGGGTTTTCAGCTGTATGTGGGCACTTACATACACAACTATGAAGGTAAGAACATCATTATCTAACTGACTAAATACATGTTAGCGCTAGCTAGGTCTCTTCATAGAGGGTTGATAATTTATCTAGCAAAGGTCGTTTATCTTTTCGGTGTGAGTGTCATGATGAGTAGCCTATGCTATCTGAGTAGCACTGTAGTAAACACGGTATGCTTTATCTAGGTTGAATTCACAACATTAGCGTTAGTGAGGTTACTTTGACAGTGTTGTCTGTCAACTGTAAGTTATGCCTTACTAACGTTAAGGCGCGCAAGGTAGCATGTAACCGCCGTCAGGCTAGCTACTTGTGGGATGTGTTGACGTTACATAGCTGTTGATACACAGCGACAGCAGCAACACATAGCTAACAACGTTATCTGTTGTTTTATACAGTGTCCAATAAAGACAGGATGACGGCAAGTTGCCGTCAGATCATTGTGCTACAGGTCTATGCTGGAAGTCCGAGATGCCACACCGTTAAAGTGTAGGCAGGAGTTCCAGTTTTATTCATCCCCATTCAGTGGGGAATAGTTCAGTTACCCCCCATCCCCCAATGTTTCCTAATGTTAATGTAATGGTAGTTTGTTCAATGTAATCAACATTGATAAGGTGAGAAAGTTTGTCTATGATCTAAGAATTCAGCAGTTTAGGCTTTTGCAGATGTACCACAACTAGGGATGTAACGGTATGAAAATTTAACCTCACGGTTATAGTGACCAAAATTATCACAGTTTTCGGTATTATCACAGTATTTCTAAAAGTGTGTTCAATATGTTCAGAAAGCACTGATAGACCTACACAAGCTGAAATAGTTTCCAAAAGTGTCCCGTTCACTTTTTTCTTCATGTTTAATTGGCTATGTGCTTATAGCTTAACTTATCCTACCATAACTTGGAGTTTGCTATTTCTGTTATTTGGATGCAATGAGTGAGACCAAAGTAAGCGTTCAAAATAAAACTTTAGGCTACTGTATTCTCCTGATAAAAGTGAGTGGAATGGATTTAATGTGGACGCGAACATAAAAAAACGCAGAGTGGCTACAGTACATGATACAGTGCACATTTTGCGGTGAAAAAGTTCCGCCTTTTAAAATCAGGTGTAGCATAATCCGAATTGTAGTTAAAACCATCAATTAGACAACAGAATCAGTAGGGTACCGGTTTTGTTCCATTGTACCAGGCCTACTGTATGTCAAAAGCAGGCTGGGAAGGATTAAAAACATGGTTTCCACACCGCAGTAATCAACAATGATAATCATGATATTTGAAATGAAAACGGTAATTATTATCGTCAACATTTTTATCGCGGTTTACCATTATATCGGTAATCGTTACATCCCTAACCACAACTGTGTGGTAATGACACAGAACAAATGTTCCTGTGTGGCAGGTACTGCTTTATGCAGCCACATAGTGGCCCTGCTTTATCAAACTGCACACTATTTAGAGCTTTGATTTGAAGTGATCCCACTCTTAGTAATTGTTTTTGTGTGATAGGGTGTGACGCCCATCAACTCCATGGTCTTCACCAAGCCAGTACCAAAGTGAAGGGTACAGACTGGAGTAATTAATAATAATAATAATACATTTTATTTAGAGCGCCTTTCATGTCACCGAAGGTCACTACACAAACAAAAACAAAAAGGTTGTTAAAATTATAGTCATCTCAAAAAAATAAAAATATTAATTAATTAGAGATGATTCCCCCTCTAGGAAATAATCCTAGGTCCAGGCATAATTGATCACCACATCTGTATATGCCTAAATCCCATGTGCCACTCCCAGTGCAATTCTCCCCCAAGTGGCTTAAATAATAGCCAAATAAGTAAGACTTACTGAATGGTGGATATAAATGGCTCATACAATCAACATTTATGACATTGCCAATTATGCTCATTGTCCCAATTCTTCATCAATGCTCTCATTAACTCCTTACCAATTTTCTGTGTGGAAAATGCTAGTCTTGCTTAGGTTTTCATCAACACCTTTGTCGTCTGAAAACAGTGTAGATTGTCATTACATAAGAGAAATTGATTAAGTGGCTGCTATTTTTTCATTTGTTGTATTCCTCCCTTATTTTATATATATATATTTTTTTTTTTTTTCAGGAGTGGATTCTACAGAGGCCTGGTCTGGCCATTACCTGATCCCTGCATGTTCAGAATAACAGAGGCATACAGTAGATTCAGTATTCAGGAACAGCCACTCGTGACTACCATGAACCTGACATCTAACCAGCCCCTTGTAGAGATTGGTATCGGGTTATTCCAAAAGGAAAGTGTCCCGTCATATCAACAGCCTGCACAGAATCTATACAAAGGGACCTAATGATTGTTGCTCATTTTTACAAATCTATACAAAGGGGCCTAATGATTGTTGTAATGGACTGACACTCCTAAAAAATTTTACAACACTAGTTATTGAGTCAAAGACATGACAGACCCCATGGTTCAAACGTGTTATACATTTTATTATTTTGACTAAATAATGTATATATTAATGACGATATTATAGGTAGTTTTTTCAATGTGAGAAAATGTATTTATGTGATTCATGTGTACAGTACCCACTATTTTACTTTTGAGCTATGTTGTACTATATTGTATGTACTGTACATCAAATTTTACATTAAAAATATATGACAAGTAACATTATTTATGTGTTTATTGAGATGGTATGTATTTATTTAAGCCAGGCCTTCACTAATGCCTTGTTCATATAATTGGATTACAGGCATTCCATTGTGAACATTTGGCTGATATTTACTGTTTGGGTTAGGGGGATGATGCTAAGAACTTGTTTTCTTGTATCCTCCTGATTACGTGTACTCCATGTGTACTCTGAGATGTGCTATGGCTTGAGTTGCAATTACATAATGTGCAACCATCTGACTCTTCCTGGGCAAAAACGATGGGCAGTACACCTTGGAATTCACACAGTCGGTAATTATGAAACCCTTATCCACCATCACTGTCATGTCCTCTGTGAGTAGCTCTGCTAGCCTGATCTTTTGAACAACTCTTTATCTAGTACTCAGTACTAAGAAGACAAAAGTCACTGCACCATGTGAAACGTAAGTTATGTCCATAACTATGGATCTATGAGACCGACCGATGACCGTCACCACGGTCTACACCTTGAATGATGCCATCCTTCTACCTTTTCTCGAGACCATTATATCAACAATGTCATGTGACTGACCTGGAGGCTGTCCCGCCGTAATATAATGCATTCAGGGACATGCCTCTTCCTCTTGCCTGGAACGCCTCAGCTCGTTCCGAGCAACAAGAGATGGTGACGGTCATCGGTCGGTCTCATAGATCCATAGTTATGGACATAACTTACGATCTATTTCGACTTCCCTCAGACCGTCACCACGGTCTACACCTTGGATGACTAGTCCCAACAGTGTCGCGAGGACAGAAGACTACTCATCACCAGTCAGGTCGGCCACCAACATAACAGTGGAGCCGATAGTGGCGGATGTCACATTGACTCGTTAAAGTCTGGCAGGGATCCATGGAGTAGTCCAGGATGCCGCTGCACATGCCACCAAGAGCAACCCCTTTCAATGGTACCCATGAGGCGGCCGTACTCCGTGTGGAATGAGCCGCCAGGCTTTAAGAGATTAGAAAACACTGCCCAGAGAAGGCCTGAAAATTTGTCCCCACCAATTGGTGGGTCAAACGGTGTGTAGACACTGGGTGAACCAGCAACTTACCCCCATAGCACCGAAAGCTGTGTGTGCGCCTGTCAATGCAGCCACGTGTGATCAACACAAGCTCCCAATGCCTTGACTGGGCATAGAGCATTAAGAGCCCCCTCAGCTTGGCAAGCTGGCTCAGGGCAAAATTGCTCCAGTTCAATGACATGGTTAACTGACTGAGCCATCCCTTAAGGGAAGAATAATGGTTTCCACCTCAAGCATGTAGTACTCATGGAGGGTGCACATAGCTCACTTGCCATCTTGGCAGAGCATGTGGCCAAAGATGCAGTTTTATTTTTGCAGGTGGCCAAACATGCAGTTTTATGCAACACAAACTTGATGCCCCAGGGTCCACCTGGGGTTGCACTCAAAGGCCTCACCACCCAGGGGAGGTTGCAGGATTGAGCTCTCAAAAATCTGCCTGGATGCAGGTAGTCAGCTATTTCAGGAACTGCGACCCCATAGGGTCTTCTCCAACAGACAAACCTTCTACAGTGCCATGGGACCCCAAGGCATAGACTTACAGGATACTGGATCAGCTCCCCTTCCCACATCCCAAAGGGAGTGAAGAAAGTGTAGCACCAAGCATTGGATGTCACTGGATCTAACTCCAGGCCCTGCCACCATGAGGAGAACAATTCCCATCTCTGCTGGAAATGCTTGGCAATACTCATGGGCTCAGTTAGTCAGTTTTAACCCTGAGAAGGGCTGAGGATAGCGGGACCAGATGACAGCTTGACAGGAACTCGAGATTCCGAGCTTCTGGCACTGCTTTGAGTGAGACCAGGCATGGAAATGTCCACAGCAGAGGTTTCTAAGTAACTTAGCAGCCACGCTGAGCCCTTAAGCCCGCTTTGTGGTTGATATGGTACATAGCAGCAGAGCTGTCTGTCCGCACAAAGACATGCTTGCCCTGTATACAAGAGAAGATAGCCCTCAGGGTGAAATGCACTGCCCCCAGCTCCAGAAGACTGATGTGCCCCATGTTCCATGGGGGCTCGCAGAGACCACTCACGGTTCTGCCCTCCCAAACTGCTCCCCAGCCTGTCTGGGAGGTATCTATTGACACAAATGTACTAGACTGCCCAAGTTCTTGTACACACATCCTGCTGCCCAGTCATGGGGGCAGAGCTTGCAGACATGACCATCCCATGTGGAATCTTAACATGCCTGTTTTTCCCATGAACGCCGGTTTGAGGCAGTCAGCCAGTGCTGCAGAGATCTGGCTCTGAAGAGACTGTGTGGGAACACCATCACTGCTGCAGAGATCATCCCCTGGATTCTCTAAAAGCCAATCGAATCTAATGTTTGCTGAGGCAAATGTCATGTAGGACTGCCAGAACTCTTGCTATCCTTTAAGGGGTAAGAGTGGCCCTCATTGTGAGTGGGTTCAGGTGGAGCCCTAAAAGACTGCCTCCTGAATTGGTTGAAGGTTTCTTTCCTTCAGTTGAGTTTTAGCTGAGGGACTGAACATGGTACAGCACAGTGTCTGTGTACTACATGACCTGTACCCAACAAAGTGTATCGCAAGTTGGTAGTGGTGAACCACTTCCTTAGTATTTTGACGGTTAAGATTTGATGTACATGTTGAAGCGCCGGAGGACTAAGAAGGGTCTTAGCCCGCCCCTCCCATTTTGGAAACAAGGAAATATGCTGAGTAAAAGGCAGCCTGCTGTTCGCTTAGACTTTACTGTGACAATGGCGCCCCTCTGAAATGGCGTTGCTATTACCTCTGCCAAAGCATTTGCCTGGACTGAGGCCCCTTACTGTTATAGGGACCCTAAAACAAGATGGAGGCCGAAATTGGAAACTCCAATGGGTGGGGGAGTGGCAACGTAGTGGCCAAAGAGCTGGGCCAGCCAGCAGCAGCCCCCAGCCCGACAAGCCTCCTAGCCAATATGAGGACATGGCCCTTCCAATATCACGGGTGAGTTAGGAATGGGTAGACAGCAGCATCCAACAACTTCTTGGTGTCTGGACCACTAGCGCTACCAGACTTTCTGATAGCTGCTAACAAAACAGCCAAAGCAGTCTCAGCCCAGGCTTCACTATACACATTGTCACTAGCAGACCCAGAGCTCTGGAGCTGGAAGGAACCAAAGTTAAGTACATCCGGCCTCTCTTCTCAATAGGAGAGCCAGTGTACAGAGGAATATGGACTCTGTATCAGCCATATGTGGTTCCTGGAAAGGTGGCAGGTGGACAGGGAAAGTTCCTGCTGCCTAACCTGCCATGGATGGAGCTGGCCCTTGGGAGTGAGCGTCCCCTGGCCACTCAGTCAATCAGGCCCCAAATAGAGGCCAAAATCTTTAACTGCATGTCCTCTTCCCCTACTACTTGCCTAGAGGGGGGGGAATTAAGCTACGGCCCTCTATGGCTCTTTTCCTCCTATACCTATAGGAGTGCACACAATGCTGTCTGCGTGAGTGACGATCATGGATACTGTCCTGCTCTCCATCACAGGTGGGAGGAGGAACAGTCACTGCATGGGGATGTTCAACCAGGCCAGACCACACTCCTCAAATGGTCGATACCAGCCGGACATGGGCATTCCACATCTTCTGTGAGATGCACTTTGCCCAAACATGGTTAACACTTCCTGTCTGTCCATGATTGTGCCGCAAATGGGGCAAGTATTTGGTGCCATAGTATTGTCAGATGGTAACAGAACCCTTTTACCACTGCACCATTGCTGTGAATGGTTTCAAACATAACCTAGCCCAGCTGCACACAATAATTTGACACTGAGTCACTGGCCCACAAGAACAGAGGTTACGGGAGATGTTAGAGACGGGAGATGTTAGAGTATTAATGTTAGAATATTAAGTGTAACATTAAAATATTGTAAACTTAATCCCACATGGATTACATCCCAGCAGCCACCTGACTGTCATTGTGTGACTTCTTTCCGGCGGTCATGTGACTTTATGTCATTGTGCGACTTCTTTTCAGCGGTCATGTGACTGTCATTGTGTGATTGTCACGCAGTCATGCGACTTCATGTCATCATGAGACCACACATCTCGTGTGTTTAAATGAGTCATTTCCTGTTGCATTGATTACAGCTAACAATGGCGTTTGGATGAACACCCGAACTTCTTGCACCTCGTCATCCCGGCTAATCCCATGTTAAAATTAACTATTTTAAAAGATTGTAAACTCAAAGTTAAATAAACTCACCACTCATGTATGTGTACATACACGGGAGAAATACAACCTCCACTCACAAAAACGTATGAGGGGAACATAGCAACCAATTTAACAGCTGCGCACAGTGTAAAGGGGGGGGGGGGGGTATAGACCCTGATGGAAAAATATGAACAGTTACAATTACAATTACATCACACACACCTTCACTCTTGTATGTGACCATACAAAGGGGCAATAGACTTCCACTCCTGCACACGGATGTGCGAGGGGAATATAGCAACAATCTCACCAGTTGCGCACAACAGTTAAGGGAGATCGTAATTTCACCAAACAAAAGGGCTTTGCACCTCCGGTGCTTGGGCCCTAACGCTGGAAAACGAAGTAAAGTGAATCTTCTCCCACCACATGTGAACACACCGTCTAGGATGGGAGAACAGTAAGACTCTCAGTACGTGGACGTACTGCTAGACAGGAGAACAAAGACTTCCCACTACATGTGAACACTTGGCCTGCACGCCATTTAGGCTGAGAAAACAGAAACACTCACCATGCGTGAACACACTGCCTAGGCAGACAAACATCCCCACTGCGTCTAAACGCCCTGTTTAGGCTAGTAAACAGAGAGACTTACTATGCGAGAACACACAGCTCTAGCTACTCCTGCTGCATTTGAAAAGGCTGTTTAGGCCGCAGGACCAAAAAGGCTTATCGTGCGCGAACGCACTGCTTACACTGGGAAATAGCAGACTAGAACCGAAGACAAGCCACAACCACGCGCGCGTGACCACGCCGTATAGGCCAGTAAACTGAGAGACTTTACTGTGCGCGAACACACTGCTCAGACAGTGATACATACTGCCCAGTAAACAAAAAAGACTTGCTGTGCGCGAACACACTGCTTTCTTTAATCCTGCTGTATTTGAGCCGACGGTTCAGGCCGCCGGACCAAAAAGGCTTACCGTGCGCGAACGCACTGCTTAAACTGGGAAATGTTAAGGTTAGCAGACTAGAACCGAAGACAAGCTGCAACCCAACGCGCGCTACCACATCGTATAGGCCAGTAAACTGAGAGACTTACTGTGCGCGAACACACTGCTCAGACAGTGATACATACTGCCCAGTAAACAAAAAAGACTTGCTGTGCGCGAACACACTGCTTTCTTTACTCCTGCTGTATTTGAGCAGACGGTTCAGGCCGCCGGACCAAAAAGGCTTACCGTGCGCGAACGCACTGCTTAAACTGGGAAATGTTAAGGTTAGCAGACTAGAAACGAAAGACAAGCTAGTAACCCACCGCGTGCGAACACGCCGTATAGGCCAGTAAACTGAGACTTACTGTGCGCGAACACACTGCTTCCTTTTTATTACTGCTGTATGTCATGTATCCTGAGTTATTTTAGGCTGCAGGACCGAAAAGGGTTACTGTGCGCGAACGCACTGCTTAGGCAGGGGGACAGCTCTCCTCCTACTGCCTGTGAACACCGCCGTTTAGGCTGGATGAGCAGAAAGCCTCACTGTGCACAATGCACCGCTTTTTTTTTTTTTATTTAAGGCCATTTCAGCAACTAAGGCTATTTAATGGCCAGATCATTGTGTGTTATAGAAGCTTAAATATTTTTAAAACTATGCTAGTCAGAAATTCTTAAACCTTCAAAGGTGGGACAATGCACCGCTTAGATTGGATAACAAACTTTTCTCCCACTGCATCCTTACTATGCGCGAACAAATTACTCAGATAGAAAAACAAGCTGTATACCCACTGCGCACAAAT
The DNA here is from genome assembly GCF_046254945.1 of Alosa pseudoharengus. Lineage (NCBI taxonomy): Eukaryota > Metazoa > Chordata > Actinopteri > Clupeiformes > Clupeidae > Alosa > Alosa pseudoharengus. The sequence goes on along the minus strand of NW_027468576.1, from coordinate 12,877,577 downwards.
GCGCTGTTTAGGCCAGCAAACCGAAAGACTCACTGTGCACGAATGCACTGCTTAGACAAAACAACTTTTCTCATACTGCATGTGAACATGCCGTTTAGGCTGGAGGAACAGAAAGACTAACTGTGCGCGAACGCACTGCTTAGACAGGAGAACATCTTTTCCCATATACTGTTGATTTAGGCCGGAAGACCAGAAGTGCATGCAGGGATGGATTACTGAACGGGCCTACTGGGCCCAGGCCCAGGGGCCCAAGGGGTCAGGGGGCCCTGAAGCCCAAGCCTTTGCATGGAATCATTGCCTCAATATCAACAAATCAGGATGTAGGCTATGAATCTGATTGAATTTATTGGCCATCTCCAAAATGCACCAGAATACAGGAAATCACATCAAACAAATTAAAAAATTTCTGGGGGAGGACCCCCAACCCCCCCCCCTCCCACATATACGACAATAAGTGGGGGGCCCTTAAACATCTGGGCCCAGGGTCCCGAAAGTTCAAAATCCGCCCATGAGTGCATGCACGACCATTGATTGTGCGCGAACGCACCGCTTGGAGAACAAGCCTTTTCTCCTAACCTACTGCATGAACGGTAAGCTAGTAAATTAAAAGACTCACTGTGCGCGAACACACTGCTTTAGCTATACAACTCCAAAAGCCCTTACGTTTCGTAATGAATTTAGGCTGATTACCATCCCTGCACACCTGCGTGTAAATCCTTAACAGGGCGAAAGTTAGTCTTGACCACCCTGCCAATTATCAGCCTTTGTTTTCTAAACAAAGCATCATTCACGCGGCTTGTAAGATCAAAAAGCGCTGAGAGAAACACAACAGGTGTCAACAATTAAACCGGCTACACTAGCTTGCATTCAACAAGCCGCCGGTAACGTTCTACCGTGAAGGCGAAAGTAAACGCCTCACTAGAACGAATATCAAAGGGAAAACCAGTTTGAATCCTCAGGGACCAAAGGCACCTGCACGATAACGTGGCGGATTACTGGCTTCTAATGAAATCATACTCACCGGTCTCAGAATTGAGGCGAGAAAGGCAAAGAGGAAGAGGCATGTCCCTGAATGCATTATATTACGGCGGGATAACCTCCAGGTCAGTCACATGACATTGTTGATATAATGGTCTCGAGAAAAGGTAGAAGGATGGCATCATTCAAGGTGTAGACCGTGGTGACGGTCTGAGGGAGGTCGAAATAGATCAGGCCTTTCATGGTGCAGTGACTTAACACTACACTCATTTCACTCTGCACTCTGTGAGGATGCACTCTAAACCCAGAATTAGTTGTAATAAAATAATTGAGTTGTCATTAATTAAGTTTATGTGTTTTAGTAGAAAGCGATCTCATTTCTAAAAAAGATTAGTTCATTGTAATGCTCAGTTATACGGAAGCGTATTGCATTCATGACAAATAAAATAAAAATGCACCCTGTTTGTCTGAATTAATGACTTGGCACATCCTGTTTTTCTGAATTGTTGAGTTAACTATCTCATCAATACAGAAAAACAGCCCTGTTTCTCTGAATTAACAAGTTATTCTGATTTTCTGAATTAACGAGAAAATTATCTCGTTAATTCAGAAAAACAGAGCTGTGACTTGCATGAGATAAGCTTATAGATACCTGGACTAGGTGTTTTAATGTTTGTTTTAGGTGTTTGGTTTGGCTGTCAAACCCTCCGCAGCAAACTGAAAAAGTCCGATTTAACTTGGGTTTTATCAAAGAATGTCTGTGGAGATGCATAAATATAGAACACTGCTAGATTCTAAATCACATTCAGTATTTTGTGTTTTAGCTAGCAGCTAGCAGTAGCTAGTTATAGGGATGTTGGCTGTGATGCCTAGCCTACAATGCAGCCTGCATAGGCTACCGATCATTTTGATCATCACCTCTGTTGCTGTTTGCTTGGCCGTCTTTACAACTGTTTTTCTGAATTAACGAGATAATTTTCTTGTTAATTCAGAAAATCAGAATAACTCGTTAATTCAGAGAAACAGGGCTGTTTTTCTGTATTGATGAGATAGTTAACTCAACAATTCAGAAAAACAGGATGTGCTAAGTCATTAATTCAGACAAACAGGGTGCATTTTTTTTTTTATTGCATGAATGCAATACGCTTCCGTACAGTTACACAAATTCAGTGCACTGATCATATTAAGCAAAGACAACCAAAATGTTTACGTTTTTGCAAGGGTGGGGGAGGGGTTAGAATTCTGGCCAGAGAAAACCCGCTGCCGCCTTTTTAACTTCAGTTGGCTGTGGAAGAGCTGGAGGAGACAGTCTGCAAATGTGTTGAGAGGTGGGTGAACTTTCTGCAAAGCCTGTTAAGTTACATAAAAACGATCAATTTACATCTATTTCGCTAAAGTCTTTGTTCACTAAAGACCTAATTTTATAGTTTGCATGAGTGTTGGCACTGTTTTTTTTCCTAGGTCTACATAGTTTATTTTAAGATAGCTAATGTTCCGTTACCTTAGCATTGAAAAGAACGTGTCCGTTGGCTCAAATTATTTAACACACAGGTTTTGATTATATTTTAATTGTGTAGTTTCTGCTGGTTCCGTTGAACAAAAGTTTAATCGTGGACATCGTTGTGTGTGTCCTTACACAAGTTAAGCTAAGCAAATGCAGCATGCTGTGACATGCCATGCTGCAACTTGCTTTTAGCTAACAAATGCTTGCTAGCTAGTAGCCTACATTCAATCGTGAGTGAATTGCTACAGTACAGCAGTGATCAAACGAACTTTTACCTAAAACTGCATCCCAATAATTGCTTTTTATATTAAATTCAATCGCAATTAAATGTAGTGAATGCAGTTTTTTTTATTGAGCTGTGAAATTATGCTTGAATAAATTGCATGTTAGGTTCCTCAACTAAAACGTTGTTTTCTGGTGTTTTGCAGATTCTTCGTGCTCCTGAGATGCAGTGGAATTGCAAATATTGTGAGTTTGCATGTGACAAAAGGGGATACCTCTTGAAACACTACAGAATTAAACATGGGGGATTCAGTAGGATAGTGCCATTTCCGTGCTTGCACGAAGAGTGTCTGTGCACGTTTAGCTCCATTAATGCACTTAAGGTCCATTTATCTAAAATTCACACAAAAGCCCAAGATCCACAACAAATTGTCAAACTTAGCTGTCTGCTATGTGATTTCTCTGCTCCTTGCACAGAAGTAGCCTTTTTCACCCACCTGCGCAGTACACATTTAAGAGTCAATCACAGAGTTCAGTGTCCATACCAAGGATGTGGCTTTAGTACCAATGTGTACTCCACGTTTAATGCACACTTATGTAAAGAGCACAGAGCAGACAATTGGAGAATGTTTAAGCCTCAAATAATCTCTGCTAGTCTAAATGCTGACATGTTTGAAGTAGTAGAAGATGTGCCTTTAACTGACACCTTTGATTTAGACAGTAGTGAGGGTTCCAGTGATGATGATGAACTTAATGATTTAGGGAAACAGCTGGAACACAATTTGGCCGCTCTTTTTAAAAGATGCAAATGATCCTTCACATCCCAGCAACATCTGTGCAAGAATTTATACAAGAGCTTGTACAAACTTGTGAATTGTCCCAGCCACTTTTGCACAGTTCAGTCAAGGAGGTCCTCAAACAACACACTGATGTAGATGAAGAGACAGTTAGAGAGGTAGTTAGGGCTGCCTCAGAAAGCAGTGTACTAATGAGGTTTTGTGCCAGGGGTTGCTCATTGTCAACAACAAAAAGAAGAGCAGCATATATCAACAAAAAAATTGAGGTTGTTAGACCAGTGGAGTATGTCATTAACAATGACAAGAAGTCTAGTGTAGTGTACGTTCCAATAATTCCAATGCTGCAGAAAATGCTGAGCAGGGCAGACATTTTAGAAAAGGTGCTTTCAGTTCAACAGAATGTAGCTTGTGGATACAGTACATACAGAGATGGGTCAAACTATAAAGAAAATGTCCTCCTCAGTGGAGAGGGTTTTAAAATTGCCATCGGACTTTACACGGATGATTTTGAGATCTCAAATCCTTTAGGGACCTCTAGAAAAAAGCACAAAATGAATGCAGTATATTGGGTGCTCGCTAATGTGCCATCAAAATATAGGTCCACACTTCATTCTATTCAGCTTGCTCTTCTGTGTAAAGTCTCTGATGTGAAAGAATTTGGGTACGCAAAAATTCTCCATCCTCTCCTCCAGGATCTGGTTTATATGGAGACACATGGTGTTTATGTTGATAAGTTAGGAGAATGTGTCAAAGGAACATTGTCATATGTGGCTGCTGACAACTTGGGCGCTCATTCTCTTGCAGGATTCTTTGAGAGTTTTGTCGTGGATAGGTTCTGCAGGTTCTGCATGGTGAAGAGGAGTGAAGTACAAGAGAACGAGGTAAGTTCAGGCACCTTTGCAGCCCGCACAAAACATACTCACAACCAGCAGGTTCAGGCGGTACAGCAAGATCCCACTCTGTCCAGGCTGTATGGTGTTAAAAGAGGGTGTGTTTTAACAGACAGTCTAGAGCACTTCCATGTTGTTCAGGGTTACCCCCCTGATGTCCTGCATGACCTTTTCGAAGGTATTGTTCCGGTAGAGTTGTCGCTCTGCATTTCAGACTTGATTTCCAAGAAATATTTTACGCTGGAAGCATTAAACAATGCCACTCGAACATTTCCCTATGCTTCAAATGATAAAACTGACCAGCCTCAACTTATTCCCCATGCCTTTTCCAACAAAGGGACCATAGGTGGAAATGGGCATGAGAATTGGGCTCTAATCAGACTACTCCCGCTTCTCATTGGACATAAAGTTCCAGAGGGAGACAATGCGTGGCACATTTTGATGCTTCTCAAAGAGATTGTGGAATTGGCTGTAGCAAATAGACACACTGACGAATCAATACACATCCTTGACTGTAAAGTGTCAGAGCATAGAGAAGTGTTGCAAGCAACATTCCCAAATTTCAGATTACGCCCTAAACACCATTTTGTGGAGCATTATCCTGAAATGATAAAGGCATTTGGCCCACTTTCTGATGTTTGGACAATGCGCTTTTAGGGCAAGCACAAGTTTTTCAAAGGTGTAATTCGTAATGCTCACAATTTCAGAAACGTAGCTCTCACACTGGCTGAAAACCACCAGAAAATGATTGCTTACCATTTAGATGCAAGTTCATTTTTTAAACCCTCAGTTGAAATGGACAAGGTGACCACAGCATTGATTACATCTTACCCAGAGAATGTCCAACAGGTCATCTCTCAGAGAGTTCCTGGTCTCACAGCAGTTCTTGTTGCCTCATCCGTCTCTATAGATGGAGTAAGATACTGCCCTGATATGATAGTCTCAGTCGGTTCATGCTCAGGCCTCCCCACATTTAAGCAAATCCAACAGATTCTGGCAATTAACACAGAGATCCTGTTTGTCTGCAAAGATAAGATCGCATGGTACCACGAACATTACAGGTCATTTGAACTCTGTGACATCCCTGGTTCCTTTCAGTGTGTGGTGACAGTACAAGAGCTGAATCATGTTTTCCCTCTGCCAGGATACAAATTTGGGGACAATTTAATTGTGACTCTCAAGCGTTACATTCTGTGTTAAAGAAAGCAACGGTTGTCCTGATAGAGTTTATGGTAAACATAAGCTTTTAAAACATAACTATTGCCAAAATGCACCTTAGGGTCATTTTGTGAGTGGGTCAAACTCTCGTTTAAAAGTGGGAATAGGACAGAATCGCCACTTTTAATACTGACTATGATTGCATTAAAATCGCTAATTGTGTTATAAAAATATTCATTTCATATTTTGATGGATCATAGTATGATCGCATTAAAATAGTAGTGCCCCTAGCGCTCTCATTCAAAAGGCCATTTGACCTGAAAACAACAACACAGTCAGTATTTTAAACGAAAGTTTGACCCACTCACAAAAAGACCCTTGGTTGCATTTTGGCAATAGTTATGTTTTAAAAAGCCTATGTTTACCATAAACTCTATCAGGACAACCGTTGCTCACAGTGACACAGTGACAAGTTCACATTGAGCAATGAAATTACATAACCAACTGATCAAGTTATTATCTGCGTTGTGTACTACAGTGATTTAATAGATAGGCAACGAGCCAGAGAGCCTTACAATACAACCACCTCCTAACAAAACCAACTTTTTTTTTTAAAGGTCTGGCCATGTTGAACATGAATTTCAATGTTATGAACATTTTGGGATGCACTACCTGTTTCAGAACCACAAATAGATTTATGTTGACAATCAATGCGTTTCAACATCTCTCAATAAAATATCAATGCAAGACATAAGCTTTTAGAAAAATGTAATGTTTGAGTGGTCTAATTTGCTTTTCCTTAATAATAGATTCTATCTTTATTATTAAGGGAAAGTTAATTAAACCACCTAAACCATACATTTTCTAAAAGCTTATGTCCTCTAGATGTGGTCAAACATGCATGAACACATGACCCACCTACCTCTGTCATGGACAGTAGATGGTCCTATAATGCATTTACATTGTATGGAAAGTTTTTGAAACACGTTGAATTTTCAATGTAAATTATTCATGGGCCTGAAACAGGTAGTGCATTCCAAAATATTCAATGTTCGTGTGTTCTTCTCAATGTACTTAATGATGATTTTTTTATTATTATTTTTAAGATGATGATGGCCTATGAGAAGATGACCCTGAGAGTGATTTTATCGGATGGAGATATCAGAAAGTTCGTACTGAATACAAGGCCTGCTACGGTGGATGATTTGATCATCAAACTTAAAGAATCGCTAGGCATTAATTACAATTGCTGTCTGCAATATGAAGATCCTGGATTCAATTACCAGCTATTTAACCTGACCGATATGGGAGATCTCCCAGATAAAGCTACCGTGAAAATCATCCCTATCCTTGTGTTGGAAACCTCTGTGTTAAGTGAAATCTGTAGTGACACACTTAGTACTGCAGATACCGAGATCCTCCCACTCCCACTATCCCCTCAGGGTAGACAGACACAGTGGCCAGAGCAGTTTGAAATTCCAAGCTTTTCTGTAGATGTGGAATACAGACTTAGACAGGCTGATCTATTGTACATGAAGGATGGAACACATCTAAGGGTTGCCAAAGATCTTAAGCATGACATCCTTGAAAGAATTGCTGAGTGCATTTATCAGTACACAGCTTACCCAAATAATGCACAATTTGAAAGTGTTGCTTCAGCACTGATTAGCAAGCACCCCTGTCTTCAGGAGTGAGGCTCAGCCAGTCGTTATTGTGGCTGGAAAAATAGCCTTAAATATAAAATGGGCAATTACAGAACCAAACGCAGACGGTCTGGATGCCTTGATGTGGCGATAAATGCAGGGAAACGGGGGGGTCATTCAACTCCAGGGGAACCGGCGAACAAGAACATAAAGAAGGCAAAGAAGGGAGAATTGAACTATCTTCCAAACTTTCCTGAAGGATGTAATGACGAAGGCCTTGAGGATGCTCGCAAAGAATTAGTCGAGGAAATGAAGAAAAGATATCCGAATGGACCCCTCATCAAGCAGAACATGGAAATGACTTTTGCTTTAAGAAGAAAAGAAGTGGTCGAGGGAGAACCTGCCATAAGTCAGATGTTGGGGCGCTGGCCTGCGCTGTTCACTCAGGATCAGGTAAGTTCAAGGCTCAGACCCGCTGTCAAATTCACACGCATTCACTCATAAACTCACCCACTTTTTCTCACTCAGTGAAATGCACATTCTCTTTAACTCTTGCACTCACTTACTCAACCTCCTCTGCCATTCACACTGACACACTGTTTCTTTCACATCACACTCGCTTCACTCAATCTTTTTCACACACTCACTCCCACTCATGCATGCATTTATCTCCACTCTTATCTGTTAAATTCACACTACCACTATTTCCTACACTATCTCCCCCACACTCAGACCCACACACACTCTCGCTCATACTCTTAATTTCACCTTCACACTCTCATGTCTCCAACATTTCCCCTCTTTCACTTGCATGTATCAATCTCTCTCCATAAAGCTGTCATTAACAGTCATGTAATTTAAAACTATGTTTTTCCTTGTTTTCTGGTCCTTCAGGTGTATATGGAGTTCAACTGAATTTTGGGGAAAAACATGAAGCAAGAGTTTTATGGAGGCATTGATAGTCACAGTCCTCGTCTCCTCGATATCTTTCGGTCAAAGAAAGGGAAAGTTGGGCATGTGTTGACACGGCTTATAGAACAGACAAAGGTGGGTTAATTTCACACTTGCGCTGCATTTTGTATGCATTTGGTATGTACAGTACCCTCCAGAATTATTGGCACATCTGCTTAAGTTGACTAAAAAGAGGAATATAAAATCTTCTTTTGGAAAGTCAAAAGATGATTTTATATTCCTCTTTTTAGTCAACTTTAGCAGAGGTGCCAATAATTCTGGAGGGTACTGTATTGGATTGTTTATGGTTTGTGACTTTTCAGATTATGCTACTTTTTTGCAACTCTAGGTAAGTAATTTTGTTATGTGTCATTTTACTCCCCAAAAGACTCAAGAGCCAACTGATATTAGGACACTGGTGCTTCGAGGGCTTCCTGTTATCCTCGGAGATGAACCTACAGAGTTTTTCAAAGTAGGCCAAGCTGTAAGTAACCTTGTAATTTCTTTAAGAATATCTAAAAAGACTTATAGAATATTTTGTGTCTTTGAAATGAACTCTGTGAAAATAGTTTTATGTGCTACCATTTAGTGAGCTGTGTGTAACCATTAAAAACTGCACAAGGAAAAATTGTATAGCAACACTACTTTCCAAAATTCCAGCTGTCAACCATGTCATACCATTCCTTTTTTTCCATCTCGACTGGGCTACGTATACTAATGGTATTTCATTTTTATTATTGCCCTCTTATGTTGCTAGGAGCACTTCCACCACCTAGACATCGGGATCCTCCTGGTTGGGGATGAAGGTACTGAGCTTTCTTTCTTCAATTTCACTCCAGCCTCACTGAAGATCATCATTGAAGGGCAAGTCGTGATGCAAGACATCGAAGACCTCCCAAAAGCAATGTGTATTTTGTTTGGTCTTACATATGCACTCCATCTTAACTAATAACCAATTAGTTAACCAATACTTTCCAGTTCATCCAACAGGGAATGCTCTCCTTGGGCCACCGTGATCTTAGACCAAAATTACAAAGTCTTAAAAACCTTCTTGCCATGTAAGTCTAGAAAAAAAACTACAGACGTCTGCATGTATGCAAACTTGGGTGAGTGTACTCGTTCAGAAACTTAAATTGTTTAGTTTGCCGTCCATCGTTTGCTCGTTCTCTCTGGAATCTTGTCATACTCATGTAAGTCTCTGAAAAAAAGCACTAAAAAGAACACACCTACATTTTTATGGTGTGTGTTTTATTATTATTGTTACCATTATTATTTTTAAGCCATCTTTGGATGAGTGTGAGACTCATGAGAAACTTTTGTGAGTGTACTCGTTCAGAAATTTAAATTGTTTAGTTTGCCAGCCATGTTTGCTCGTTCTCTCTGGGATCTTGTCATACTCATGTAAGTCTCTGAAAAAAAAGCACTAAAAAGAACACACCTACATTTTTATGGTGTGTGTTTTATTATTATTGTTACCATTATTATTTTTAAGCCATCTTTGGATGAGTGTGAGACATGTTTGCTTGTTATTTCTTTAATACCTTCTGTCATTGTTATGCAAGTCTCTGGAAAAGACTAGGCACTGAAAAGAACACCTACATTTTTAATGTGTGGGATTTTTTCTTTATATTGTTATAGAAACCTAAATTGTTGAGCTTGTAAATCTGGAAAAGATATTATTATATCGATTTTTTTTAAGCCATGTAATGTACACAGATTTTATTGTTCTTTGTTATGAGCTGATACTCATGTTTCATGATCTGGTTATGTTGATTTTGTTTGACTTTAATCAACAATAAAGCAATGCATTTTAACATATGTGTCATTTTTTCCTGAAAATGTAAATAAAACCATGATCTCAATTAACAACACATCAACTGAAACCTGACAAAATAGAACTAGAATGAACTAGAACAGTTTAGCCAAAAATAAGTTTTATTAAACTACGATAACTGAAATAAATGAGTCATGTGAACAAAAGATTGTAAGTGAACACTACTAATATTGCTTTGTTTGTACAGAGCATACACTCAAAGTTCTGAGTCAACACAACTTAACTTGTTTAGTTTTATGTTGTGCAAAAACTAGAATGGTTTAATACCACTTGCTTTGCAGTCATATTTCAGTAATTCTGACCAAAAGGCACTACACGTATTAGAGAGGCCACCATGCCCACATCGTTTGGTCTACAAGCACATGGCTGGTATCATTGGAAAGCTGAGACCATGTAGATTTTTTTGAAACAGTCAGGATAACCCTGTGAAGTTCTCAGAAAGAGCTACAGAGGCTGGAATAAAGTTTTTTTCGCACCAACAAGCGCTTCTTTTGTGCATTGAGATACACGCGCATTGACCTCTCCAGAATAAGTCCCGCCTCCGTAACTTCCGTATCCATCCAACTTCCGGGCGTGGATTGTCTATGAGAAATAACATGGCGTTTCGAAATATCATATCGATAAAACATCTGTAGGTAGCGAAGTTGAAAAAGCTGGTGGGCAGATTGGCCTACACACTTCTGCCATATAGTTTCCACTGGATTTTTTGATTGTCGGTGCCGTTTAAGTAGTATACTATAGACTATACTACTTAAACGGCACCGAAAATCAAAAAATCCAGTGGAAACTAGATGGCAGAAGTGTGTAGGCCAATCTGCCCAGCAGCTTTTTCTACTTTGTCACCTACAGAGTTTGACAGGTACGATCTTTCAAAACGCCATGTTATTTCCCATAGACAATCCACGCCCGGAAGTTGGATGGATACGGAAGCTAGGTGGCGGGATATATTCTGGAGAGGTCTATGGTCAAAGTCAATGACGACATCCCATACGTCGTTTAAAAGCTCTGGTCATTGGCTTCAAGAATATGTCCATAATTTCGTTCTTACTTGTAAGAGGCCCACGTGGCTGCCATTCCAAGCTTGCATGTCCAATAGAAAGGTGTAGCTGACCAAGCTTGTCTCTGCCTCGTCTTTGCTTCGTTTCTCGTGATTGGTAGATCCTACAGACACGTGACATGGCTCTTTGTGTTCGTGAGACTCAGGGGAGCGTGGGGAATACGCATAAGTAGGGAGTTCGAAGCCGAATGGTATTCAAAATCACCGATATTCACCGGAAAATCTTTGAAAGTGTTTTATTTCTATTCTATTCTATAAACGTTTTGAATATGGAAGCTTACACACTCACAGTTCAACATTGGACTATAACAACACATATAATCTTGTTCTATGGATTCTTACGGACATTTTAAGACCAGGTTAGCCATATGAATATATTGTTATGGGTGTACACAAGGATTAGAAGGCAATGATGCAGGGGGGGTTTTTTTGAGGGGGGCATATCAGCATAAATTACTTACTGTAGCTCACACCACACAGTTTGACATGGAATGGTGGATACCTTTGGAATCCTGAGTCCCGTAGCTTTTTATTGATATGGGATGTCAATATTACATGAAGTAATGAGCCTACCCATTGATTTAATACACCCCACCACCCCCCTCCTCCCCCCAAATGGCGCGACGGCGTTCCACTGCGAGTTAACTGCACTCAAAAAAATATCTTGTTGGATTTAATTAAAAATGTTTTGTCAAGTGGTTCCACGAAACTGTATTAAATAACTCTAAAGATACTATATTATTTTCAATTGACTCAAATAAATAACATTAACTGAACAAAAGTGAATAAAGTAGATGGTAAGTAATTGAATTCCTTCATTTTTATTTAGTATTCTTACATTGAACCAACTTAATATGGCTGTGTTCAACCAACTTAATGCTGTTATGTTCAATTAATTCAGCATTCTTACATTGACTCAACTTAATACTGTCCTGTTCAATCAAAGTCACATTGTTAGGTTCAATTAATTTAAGTTAAAAAGATATCTAGCACACATCCATATTAATTTAAGTTTAAGTGATACAGTTACGTGGAACCACACTTGACAAAACTTTCTTAAGTAAACTCATCCAAAAAACAAAGTTCTTAAGTAAATCCAAAGTAAACAAGTTGAATTTGTTCTGCATAACATTTCTAAATAAAATTGAACAAATGTGTTCAAATAGCAAACAGACACACGGTCTTCAAAACAAATTTGCATTTATTTAGCTCCATTCTCATCAAACCATCAGGGACATTTTTTAGTAAAATAGAAATGCAATGAACAGAAAAATATCTCTGCTAAACACGGCATGTTTAGTTTTGTTACATTGTTAGTGATTCAACTATAATGTCTACATCTTCTAGTGGAGGCATTGGCACCCTCATGTTTGATTGCAAAGATCCCGATGGTGGTTTTCTCCATCTGGCTCTGGGCATCAGTCAGCATCCTTTACCACAGACCAAAAAAAATACATTTAATTGATGACTTTTCAAACAAAAGTATATGTCTTTAGATATGTTTGAATTCAGTGGATTAACCTCACATCTCCCATCTCCTTTAAATTAAAGCAATGGTTCTGAGTGAATTTCACCCTTGGGTCATTTGCATGATCATTGCGAGTGCCAACCCACCCCCCCCAGTAGCTTTTTTCCCTTTGGTCGAAAGTTTGTAAGTAGCCTACACCAGGAGTTTATTTAAATAACACTTGCCTGAAAGCTTCTGCTGCTACCGCTACGTCAACATCACTTCCGTGATTTGTGAAAAGCCCGTAAAAGTCCTTTGCGAAATTCACACGTGTAAAGGAAAAGCTAGTGAATTCAACACTCCATAGTCATATATTGATAACTGGATGATATATGAAATTGTATTTTCAGGTCAATAAGTGTTGACCTGAAAATACAAGCATTTATAAAACTTATGCATCGCTTTCTGCCAGGACTTTTACGGGCTTTTCCCAAATCACAAAGTGACGTCGACGTAGTGTTGCAGTAGGTGTTGTTTACAGACCCTTTTTGTACTACTGTAGAAGTTTGGTAATATTCCGGACATTTTAGTTGAGTAATTTACGAGATACACTTCTGGTTTCAAAAGTGCTAATGCTAAGCCATTGGGCTGAAACATAGACTGATAGTGTGAACTTGACCAATGTTCGACCAAGGGAAAAAAGCTTCTGGGGGTGTGTTTGGCTCGTGGTCATCGTGCAAATGACCCTAGGGTGAAATTCACGAACCATTGCTTTAGACTCTCTGCTCTCCCAAATCCCTCTTACGTCTATGATTTCTTTTAACTCAAAAGCTAGTTAACCAAAGATTAAAACTTTGGGTGACATTTTACCAACACAGACTAGGAAGCTTTGTCTGTAAAGGGTGTATGCATGGTCAGTGACAAACAGACCAATGGTGACTTGTTCTGCTGTAACATGCATTCTGCTTTAATATGCATATTGACAGACTTAACAAAACATTACAAGCACCGAAACATGAACAAGGAAATGTCCATGGGTACTAAAATAATATAAGAAGCCATATTCATTCATACCCATCTTGCCACTAGACGTACCACTCCTACTCTCGCTGCTGTAATGCTTTACTGTTTTTTTGATATTCATTTACACTTACCAGGTATTCCTTTATGAGTTTCTCCGAGCCTTCGTACACAAGTGCTTTCAGGTTGCAAGTTCTCAACAAGCCAATGGTATGATTCTGCAAAATAGGGAAATGAACATACAACTTACATTTACAAATTAAGTATCTTAATGTTTAACATGCCTTACCATGCAACCCCCAATGTTAAATGTTAAGAGAGATTTTTGGAACGCACTGATCTTCAATGTAAATCTATTCATGGGGTTGAAACAGGCAGTACACCCCTATGTCAATGTTAACTTTCAAATTCATGTCAGCAAGGTAAGACCTTTCAAAAAAAGTTTGCAGTTGCATGGTAAGGTTCGGTAGCTCATGGCCTAATATTGGATCACAGGTTTTCAAAGTGGGAGGCACAAAACAACTTCTCACTAACCTGGTCAATGGCAGCCATGATCTCCTCCCTTCCTATGCACACACAGCAGACAGCCTGGAGCAGTTGATGTCGAGTTCTGACATTCTGACAACGTTATGAGGGGAGAGGAGATAGGAAGAACAAGTAACAATACAACCCAGCATTTGGAAATACAGAAAGAATTACAATTAGCATATGGCATGGGTGTCTGTGACCAAAGTGACCATGAGCTAACCTGTAATACTTCAATAAATGAGACCTTGATGACACTCCGGTCTTGCACTCTTTGCACTGCCACATAAAGGCCTGTGGGGAGAAAGAGAAAGTATATCAAACTCAACAAATTTACACTAAAATGTGTAAAACTATAATAATATTAGATCACAGAATCAATTGAGAATTTTAATAAAATTGAACTAGGAAGATAACCTTTAATTAGATTGGCTTGTTTGTGATTTAATTAGTTACTTGTTTGTGATTAACAAATCATTCAAACATTGAAGAGTAGGCAGCTTCTAGCATGACAAATGTGAAATTATTTACCTCCCGAATATAGTGGTTGAGAACAAATGTGTGTGCTTAAAATTGACAAGTTCCCATGCAAGAAACTGCCATTTGCTTTCTTTAACTGATATATAAGCCGGATGAGAGCCAAGTAGCCTATGATAGCAATACAAAAATAATGACAAGTCTGATGTTCCTGCAACTGCTGTACTTGCAGCTACTCGTGGCTAATGTTAGCAGCTAACGTTACAGAGAGACTAGGCAAGATGGCAGAGTTTGCTACACGAACATTAAAATGATTAAAATGTTTCTTGATGGACTTTAGAGCCTGCATAATTGTTCATGACACACAAGGATAATTTGGTCAAACAGAGTGGGGTGCACCTAACAGTTACGTTTAAACATTAAACTTTTCCGATACTGATCCAACAATTAGTATTCACATAAACCCAGGCAGGGTTTGTATGGGGCTAACGATAGCTGCTATCTTATCTTACCAGTTAAATACATGAAGTTGTCTTGACCTTGGTACTTGAACATTCAATTGTGGTTTATATGAAATAACCCCATCAAGGCACCACCCCTGTCTATCTTCAGTAGGGAGTAAAACTAAACTGGGAAACATGATAGAATTCTAGCCTGAGATGACTTAGCTCGCCAGCCACCATGACAGATTTAGTAGCTAACATTAGAAGCTAGCTGCTCGAGTTTAGTAACACACATGTACACTATAAGATCTACTAAAATGATTATTTAAGTTGTTGTTACGACAAACTCGCTAAACTCAAAACAAAAACACAATGAACAGCAACAAATACATACCTTGCAATTACAGGATCCAAAAATGTTCCGTGAGTAAGCAAGGAAAAAATGGCGGAGCTTCACTTTCTCAACCGTCACTGGCGGAGTCCTCACCATGGTCCTCATAAGTTGTGAAATAATGCTACGGCAACTATAGAGGGACACATTTCCTAATCTAATGCGTTTTGTTCAAGAAAGTTGAGTAGATCCAATGCAAACATGTTAAGTTAATCAGCAAAAACGCATTATTGATTTGAAATAACACAACTAACTCAATTTCACCTTAGAAACCTAATTTTGTTCTGTAAATCCTACGAAAGAGGATTTATTAAGATGAACAATAGTGAGATTTCATTTTTTTGAGTGTGGTTAACTGTGTTAATGTCATAGTTCGAATTACAGGTATACCCCCCAATGAAGACCCAGTACCCCCCAAAGCAGGGGCGCAGGAGATATTTTGAAAGTGAGGGGGACCAAATTGTGAACACAAACCCATAGTGAAATCAGATTTCCAGATATCGGATCGCCACCTCTGGCCCACTTTCGACCATCATATTTTAAACTTGCCAGAATATTAAGATAATACCATTAATTGTTTTCAAAATATTGTTTGATTAAAATTGTCAAAACTGTGAGATGAGCACAATGCCAGATCTGCCCTCAGACCAGCATCTTGCTATGGGCTATGTGCAATTCTACTAATTTTTTTAGATTTATTTTACACTACTTGGGCCAATGAATACTCTAAAAGCAACATGATGTTGATATTTTATGAAGCCATGAATGAATCATCATGCCTATGATCCAAACATAGACTACATGATCAAATAGCCTAGTTAGGCCTACAGTACCTAAATTGTCTGGTATAAACCAAATCAACTCTCCACTATGTGTCTGCAGTTAATATTTATGCAATGTTAGAACATATATTGGCTTAACAAGTTACCAGTCTAGAACACACAGAAAATGCAACAGAAAGTTGCCTTTATAATCAACTATTTGTTCCAACAGCATTTAAACAAAGCATTTATAAAATTGAAAAAAAAAAAAATATTACATAAGAAGTACAATAAAATACTGTTACTGTAGTAACTGTACCACATTATCCCAAGCTTCAAAGAGCTCCCCATGTCTGTGACAGCCAGACGTGACACCGCTAAATTCTCAGCTTGTTTATACCCCACACTGAACGCGTAAGAAAGGCCCATCACTCTGGGGTGTGGTCGCCTACTCTCTGGGATTTATGCACCAAGGTAACTGAAGTATCCAATTTGTGTCTTGAAATTATGTTTGAAATAAATGTCTTAGAACAAAAACTTTGGGTAGGCCTATATACTTGTATTTTATAGTTAGGCTAGTGAAAACGAGTTGATCAGTAGGCTAGTTGAGTTTGTTATCAATAAACATAACAGCTAATGTCATGTTGAGCAGGAGATAGGCTACCATAAATCCTCAAATTATGCCCGGGATTGATTCTATTTATAGCCGGACAAAGGGCTCGAATGATCTTTTTGTCTTTAAGGGGGTCTCTCTATCTCATAAAAAGTTGACACACCCCGCGCATAGCCTAACAAGGCGATACAATGAAATAGCCTAGGCGCAAGTGGCGCAGTAGCCTAGTATATGCGCACGGTAGGCCTAGTCTTTACCTTGACACACGCATACATACGCATAGATTTTTCATAGAAATTGATTACTTTTAATTAATTTCAACATATTATTGATTATAATAGTCCATATCTCATTTCAATTTCGCAATACAAAGAAATAGACTAAACGATTTAGTCTGTGCC
This sequence comes from Alosa pseudoharengus, assembly GCF_046254945.1. Lineage (NCBI taxonomy): Eukaryota > Metazoa > Chordata > Actinopteri > Clupeiformes > Clupeidae > Alosa > Alosa pseudoharengus. The sequence continues at coordinate 12,860,465 of NW_027468576.1, read as the reverse complement.
ATTCTCAATTTCACAACGTAACTCATTTAAACCAGACCACCGTCTCAGATAGGCTATCCTCAGTGTCAAACACAATAATGCATGTAGTGTAACTTATACAAACAAAAAGCACTAACTGGCAGAAATGAATAAAGCCAGCCAAACTATGTTCTAGTAGGCTAATGTGTTGAACCGTGGAAAATTAATAGACGAACAATTTTGGAGTTTGCACTGAGATATTGTCGGGTAGCCATTGAATATTCCGACATCAGAGATTGCTAACTGGTGTTTCAAAATAGCTGGGAACTTTCCGGAGCTCTGAATGGCAGAGGATAGCTAGATCATCAGACAACACAATCATTGTAGGCTGCATTATGGGCCATAATGTATGGCTTTGTCAATCAACATAGAATAGGTAAAGCGTAAGTTCAACAGCAAACAGGACTTTTCAGCACGTATCAAACCACGTAGGCTAGCCCAATGAACGCCTATGCAAATAGACAAAACACTCACATCAAAGCAGGGTGACTTCTTCAGATTTGCGAGTGCTGTCAAATCGATACAGTTTGCTCATATAGTCTAGTGGTGTTTTGGTGAAGTGTCATGCTGCGTTCAAGAGCGTAGTGTAGCCTAGGTCTACGTCCCGTAGTAGCCTATATTTTAATTTAACGTCTTTAATGGTAAGAGATCGCACAGGGATGGATAATGAGCGGTTGTTTAAGATTAAATTACAATGCCAGACACCTTCAGATATGAGAGACCCCCTCAGGTTTTTGACTTTGTTGCTTTCATGGGAGCCAGTCGTCACTCTATGGGAACTCGGCTCCCTCTGGCTCCCACGTAATTCGAGCCCTGGCCGGACAAATAAAGGCAGGTTCCCATATTTGCCTATACCATACCAGCAATTGCCATCAGTCCACCAGCACTAGAAGACATTGCTTCGATTTAAGTCAATGAAATAACACCTCTTCTTAATATTTTATTATATTGTTGGTTGGATTAATAAAGTCGTTTTCCTACCATGGGTCTCCAACACACGTTCTCAAGCTCATTGTCTTGCCGCCCCTTTCGAGCTAATTGCCAGAGGCTGAAGCCTACTACATTTAATTGTTGCGTGACTCAAGGCATTCCAGCCTACGAATTTAATAAAAAATAGCCTACTAAATCATGCATAATTAAACAATAACTCAATTTAGGCTACTTGGCTACGCAAAAAGGTTTCTATTACAGCACAACCCCTATTCAATGAATGGCTGCCTTGTCTCGCAATAAACAGCGGTGGAAATCCCAACACTTTTTCAACTGCATGAAACATAACAGTGAACCATCAAATATCTCCCAGAGTTCAGTGCCCATCAGTCCCAACATTTAGCAATATAATCAAACAGTCCAAAAGTAAATTAGATCCCAAACCAAACCGAAAATGTTATGCTTTTGATGGCCTACCAGTATGCCGCTCCAAACGAAAAGCATCTCTAATGATGGTTGTTAGTAGACAAACTGGCTTCAGATATCCAACAGAGTGAATATGAGATTGTGCAGTCGTACAGTAGCCTACTGTAGATGGCTGTGGTTAGTGATGTGATGCTGTTAATGGGGAGTTTTAGATAGTTAGCGCAAACCCTATAGGTTATTATTTATTTAGCGTATATAAGGCTTTTTTTCCTTATCAAAAGTGAGGGGGACGACGGCTGTCTCTTCAGCACTGTGTGGGACACATCCCCCACGTCCCCCGTGCCTCCTGCGCCCCTGCCCCAAAGAGACAGAAATATCAGTTTTGGGGGGGTGAGATAATTTTTCTGATATTGTAAAAAAATATAATTACAGTTGGCTACAATATAAGTCAACTCCTATTTTCACTAGGAAAAGTTTAATGTAAAGCGATTTCAGACACCCCTATTATGGACCGTACCATTTTTAACCACCGTGGCGCTAGAAGCAACGGAGATAGAGAACGACTTCAACTTCTCAAGCAAGTGTCAACGACGTTGAATGACAAAACGCTAGATTCCTCCCGTAGTCTAAATTCGGTTTGCTGCTGACGTGCATGAGTAACTGTAAGTTGCTAGCAGACGTCTAGCTTGTTGAAAATGTGCTATTTTACAACCTTCATGTATTAACGTGTTTTGTTCTTTCATAGCTAATGTCACGTCTTCATACATTTAATTACCGGCTACTTACCTGCTACTTACTTACCCACTGATGCTAGTAAAGTGGACCTTGGTTAGTTACCAAGGTTAGTTAGCAAGATAATTCTCTATTTAAATCATTAATTATTATTTTACATTGTTGTGAGGTAAAATCGATTGTCATTTCCAAGGAAATGAACTCCAGTCCATAGCCTAGGTGTCCATTGATTCTTATTTTATCTTGAATAAATTATTGTGCCCTTTTGAAATTAGTTTGGCACAGATCCTGTGTTGTTTTTATTATGCACAAGAGGGTCTGATGTAGCTAAGCCTACATTACATTAATACACAGGATTAGATGTTAAAATCCCTTGTGCCAAAATCCAAGGTAAAAACACATTCAGAAGCCCCTGCTCAAGTTTAACTTTAAAAAGCACACTACCCACAAATCCGCCAACAAATGGTCACAAGCACAATGCAAATGGCCTATCCAACAGCAGTAGCCTATAGTATGCGGCATGTCATTGGGGTTATCAAGTGGGCACCCTCATTCACCGATGTTTCGTTAAGTTAGGCCCACGACACCTCATGAAGGCTTAACAGTGAAACCAGCGTCCTGGAGACACTCCCCTCCATGCTGCCACCATATTACCACATTGCTTCCCACATTCTACATTCTGCTGCGCCTGGCCATCTAACCCCAGGCCTATGACCATTAATCTTCTCCCTCCTTGGCTGACTGGCCTCTCTCTCTGCCTCAGTGCTAGAACTTACCTCAACAACAGGGGTACTGATGTCCTGCGAACTGCGAACTTCTTCCTGTCGCTGGACTTCAACCGACTGACTTGATGCACTTCTTAAGAAATAGCTATCAATGCGGGGACCCTGTGTTCCCTCTACCAAGCACTTCTTTTTCCCTTGATGAATTTTCAGGCCCTTTAGACTTGTAACCTTCTGCCAACCACACACACACATCTGCAGCTTTTTCTCAGTTTTCTCTGAACTAGTGGCTTCCACAAACATGTTTACCTTACTCGTAATCAAATTCGTTCCAGGGTCAGTAACCATGTCTATCACAAGTGAGTCATCTTCCGCCCCTGCTCTCGCTGACTCTAGGGGTATTTTTTCATTATGTCGTACTGTAGCTTAGTAGGGTGCAGCCCATAGCTTAGTGAAGCCTGGGCTACTGCCACAATGAGCTGCTTACCCATTGTAGCCCCCACATTAGTGAAACCTGTGGAAACATAAAGAGCCAAGTAGCCTAGGCAAAATAGTACATGCTAGTATTTGAATTTGTTTTTAATTGGTTAGTAGGCCTATTGTTTTTACATTCTGGTTATCGGATTCTTGTAGGTTATACCGCTCTGTAGTTCTTATGTGGTAGTATGTTTTTTCATAGTAGGCTATATGCTCCTTAATCACATTAAAGATTGCTTAGGTTTCACATATCTCTAGGCAATTGTGTTGATTTGACACTGACTACCATAGACTATAATGGAAAATTGGTTTATGTTTATACAGTAGGCTAGGCTATATTAGAGGGTTGGATCTTACCTCCAGGTCTTATGAAATCTAAAAATAAACCAAATCAATATGTCATGAAATAAGCAATAGGCTTCTTATAAAGGTATTACTTTTACTAGTAATTAGAATGGTATTTCAGTGCACTTCACTTCTAACTTTTGAGAGTTGATCAAAACAGTTCTCTTTTTGATATAATAAAAATGAGATATTCTGTAGCCAACTGATTATCAGTTTGTCGCATGTTTACACCTTGTACATGTTGCACTTGGCAATCACGATGGGGATTGATATGGTAGACCATGATGGTCATAGAAGAAGTGAAGGAGCAGTACCCCCCAATTATGGTGGGGTAATTCGCACTCTGGTTAATGTTAATTGCAAGGATTCCCACACGAACGTCTTAAAATGACAGGCACTCAATTAGACATAGGCCTACACTAATGAACTTTATTGAATGCTACCTCTGACTAAGAATGCATTACTTTGCACTTATATAGTATAGTATAGTCTTTTATTTTGGAATCTTAAGAGCAATAAACATATATTGCAATGTTAAAGAATTGTTTTTTCATTCAGATATGTAAATAAACATGTATAAGTTGCTATTAGTGAATAAATGGGGAGATAATCGAAATCGAATCGGACTGAAAAAATGAATCGTTAGATTAATCAATGCATCGAAAGAATAATCGCTAGATTAATCGTTTAAAAAATAATCGTTTATCCCAGCCCAACTACTCACTTTGCAACATTGCTATCTTGAATTTATTAAACCCATATATGTCACCTAACTGCCCATACTGCTGGAACATGTGTACATATGATAATATGGAAGTAAATTGTACTTAAATGGACCCTGAAAAATGTTGGGGACCAGTGTTGGGAGTAACGAGTTACAAAAGTAATGTAATTACTGTAATGTATTGCTTTTTGCTGTAACGCAGTAATGTAAGGCATTACAAAAAACAATTGGGTAATATTTTACTCGGTACAAACTTCAGTAACGCGCATTACAATACATTTTAACCTGAAATTAAGTGGTTTTGTTTTGATACATATTCGCAAACAACTGCGCAAATAGCAGAACGTATCTCCTGTTACTGGTTGAAGATGACTGTGGCTGGCTGCAACTGACTCGATGAACATAAGCCTATACGCTCATTATTTTCAATTTGTCAGAGACAACTAGGATATGAAGAACAGTTAAGTGCACTTTGTGTGTGAAACAGAAAGATCTCTATACCTCGCGAAATAGCACAATTAATTTAATGACACATCTAGAGCGGTGCCACGCTAATCTTTTTGATTCTTGATAAAGCATAAATGCTCTTCATGTCAGCTTCGTGCTGTGAACTTGAATTAAAGAGAATGAAGGGATAGAAATGTAAAAAAGATGGGGACTTGGACTTAGGTCGCAAAAACAGTGACTTCAGACTTGACTTGCGACTCCACTCAAAAGACTTCAGACTTGACTCGGAGCTTCGAGACTCCTGAACAAGCTTTATTTCATGCAATTATTGCTTTTTAATCTAAATTTATTCATGCATTTCAATTTTATTTTACTGCTACATATACTTTGTGAAACGTATAACGAGCGGCATGGCCCCTTTGCCATAATGTGCAATGTAACGCATGCTATGTGCGCACACTCACAGACATAAATACATTGACCATGGCGACAAGAAGTCCTCCCGGAGTTGTGCCTTTTATCATTACTTTCGGTTACAAAAACTTTGTGCACAGAGGAAATAAATAATAGATAGATAGATAATAGATGAATTATGCCTATTCAACGTCTGATTTCATCAGGCATCTCCAAACGCACCCAGATAGGTCAGTCACTTAGGCCTAGCATATATCGTCACATGGTGACAAGCAAGCTAACCATCGCAAAGTGTTGTGCTAATGCTGGGAACAGGCAGGGATGGGCAAAAATACATTAGAATGTATTTCAAAATAAAATACCTAATACCCTCATTTTTAATGTATCAAAATAAACTACAAAACACAGTAACCATATTATGTAGCAAAATTAAATACTGTATTTTTGTATTTTAGAAAATACTCAAAATACTTTTTTCAAGGAAGTATGGAAGCACTGCAAAAAAGCTTTTTTTTATCCCAAACATTTAGCCTATTAAAACAGTAAAAAACAATACAATTTGGCCCGTCATACCAAATAGTACACCGTATGCAAGTAAATGTAGTGTGATCAGAAGAATAAATCAAGAATTTACATTTAGTCATCTAGCTGATGCTTATCCAAAACGACTGACAGAGCTTTCAATTAACCACATTATAATCAATAGGCCAAAATCATCTGTGCCAAATTCCGTAATTCAAGTCCAGTGCAGAACTGAATAAGAAAATAATAAGGCTATGTATCTTGAAGTTCCAGTATGTGAGAAACTTGATATACCTTAATATCTCCAACCTCAAGTATGCAGCTAATAAGGAAATAGAATTGTTATTTAATTAAACAAGGTGAACTTGTCCCCACTGTGGAATGCAGAAAAGGATGCTACAAGGAAGGGAATTTAAACACACTCAACACCTTACCATCTATTGATGTGGTTATTGTGGTTCATTGAGATATCGGACATTTTTTCTGTTAAAGATTGGCATGGAGACAATAGGACATGTTGCCTTTGTCGGTGTCCTTATGTGAACTTGCACAGGTAAACTTACTCATCTTTACTTGCCTATGACTTCACACCAGTGCTTCAGACCAGAGCTGATGCTTCAACAATAGGCGTCACTGAAAAGCTGTGAGTGTCTTTGAACAGCTGTTCCCACATTAGCTGATTGCGATAAAAAAATAAACCATTGTTGCCTAATTACCAATTATTCATTACACCTGTGTGTAGTATCTACTTTTTTTAGTGTTTTTCACATATAGTATTTTGCTGTATTTTTAAAATACAAAAATACACACCAATAAAGTATTTGATACAAAATACAGAGCCATTTCCTTCAACCCAATAAAATACAAATGACAAAATACTATTTTGTATTTGAAATACAAATACATATTACATGTTTCAGAAATACTACCCATCCCTGGGAACAGGCAGATTACATCTTTATAGTTGGCCATATGATGACATACTTGGGTTAATACTGTATTTCACCAGTTAGGGCACCAAAATGGCCAGCAGCGGCACTGTGTAGCCTATCTTGACATGTCTAAGTTTTGGGTTACAATATACAATCCCCCAGAAATGTTTTAATTTGTTTGATGTGATTTTTCTGTAATCTGGTGCATTTTGGGGATGGCCAATATTAAATTCAATCAGATTCATAGCCTACATCCTGATTTGTTGATATTGAGGTAATGATTCCATGCAAAGGCTTGGGCTTCAGGGCCCCCTGACCTCTTGGGCCCCTGGGCCCGGTAGGCCCCTTGCAGTAATCCATCCCTTGACATATGTTGCATTCTACTGTTGTTTGCCTTAAGCCTAGCTCAGTCATTATGTTATACCACATCGCCCTCCATTAGAAGTGCAATGAGCTGCATTGAGCATAATAAACTGCATTTAGAATTCCAAATCCATATTTCTAGATATTTTGGTAAAAGTAACTTAAAAGTAATACAATAGTAGTGTAATGCCTTACAATGCACAGGGCTCCAGAGTGCGACCAATTTGGTCGCGTATGCGACCTAATTTTTCAAAAGTGCGACTAAAAAAAATCGGAGGTCGCACCGGGTGCGCCTTATTCGAGAGAGGAAAAAGTGTCCGCATTGAAACTCTACCTTTGGTTCAATAACAGACACATATATGGCCAATATCGTGGTTTAAACAAATCACAGATAGTGAAGGGCGGGACCTCCCCTCTGATTGGCCGTGGCCCAGTGCCTGTGAGTAAATTTGAAAATGCGTGTGCTGCAGAGAGAGAGAGAGAGAGAGAGAGAGAGCGCGAGGGAGGTCAGAGACCCGTCATATAAACAGAGTGGATGTAGTTGCATTACAGTGTGGTCACATAGGCCGAGATAAATGTCCCCTCTCCCCACTGCCTTTCAGCGGCTGGCAGCAGCAAACCGATCAGACGAGCCCGAGATGATGATCAAGTTTATTGTTGCCTACGATAGGCCTAGTGAAACTTCCCTTCACCAAGTTCAGTCCGAAATAATTATTCACCAGAAAAATAGTTTGAACGTAGGCTAAACCCGACGTACAGGAATGCCACTTGCGCCAAGGAGTGGCATTGCAGATGAAAATACGTCTTAAAATTGCGAACAATGCATACAACGACAGAGATACAGATATCGCCGAAAAGGAGTGCGTCATTGACCGCAGTTACATGCAGGGAGTAACCCGGTTTTCAACAGCAATATTCGTTTTGCGCGCGAGTTGTGTAAACTCATTCTGATGGCATCAATCAATTTAATCCGGTATTTGGCGCAAACCGAATATCGCTGCTACATTTAAAGCCCGAATATTCCCTGCATGTATACAGTGGTCATTGTGTACGGTGAATTGAATGGACACATTTAGATCGAGCATGGCAAGTCACAGTAGCCTATAATAATAGGCCTACCATTTCGTTACTGCATTAACCATGTTATTATTGAAAATTTAAAAATACTAAAATTAAAAAGTAAATTGCATTGTGGGGCTGTCAAATGATTATTGCAATCATCATTGCAAAATCACATAAAAATCCCCCAGGCTACTTGGAACATCTCTTTAAATTGTGCTCAAATACATTTCTATGGAAGATGCTAGCATGGCGAGCTGGTTTAGCCAAGGCCTAAAGATCATGAAGGATAGTATGTAAAACATTGAGCCATGAGATGTGCAGTTTGAAGCCCTTAAAAGACGTGCACTGTTAATTTACTCACTGTTATTTTTATTTAATACATCTTGAGATGTTTTAAGTTTAAATTTCAGCTCAGTGAAGCACTTAAAGCACCAACACTTCATTAAGTTACTTTTCTTGTAGAATTGTAAATCATAAGTCATAGGACAACCTATATAGGACAGTAATTAAGGGGAAAAAAGTGAACCTGCTGCGGTGTTAAATGCGATGTGGTTGAAAATTTGGGTGCACCTAACTTTTGTGCTGGTGCACCTAAGAAAAAAAGTTAGGCGCACCAGTGCAACCAGTGCAAAAAGTTAGTCTGGAGCCCTGATGCAGAGGCAGTAATATTATAATGTAACAAATTATTTTGAAATGACAGTAATAAGTAATACATAATACATTACGATTTTGAAGTAACTTGCCCAACACTGTTGGGGACAGTTGCAACAGTACCGAGGGGCAGTTGCAAGTCATTTAGATGTAATAAAACTCATACATTGGCATCATTTTTCATTTTATTAGTTTTCCAGAGTTCATTGAGTTAACTTGAGTTGACTTGTTAAAGTAAAAAAAAACTATGCATTGTGAATGTAACCAGAGGCGTATCAAGCTTTTTAAAAGTGTGGGGGTTGCGTGATAGGGAAGTGAAACAATCCGGCCAAATTATAAATAACTCCCTACAGGGACGTTGTAAGTATTTTCTGAGAGGGGTGCGGACTATATTGGCAGGTATCCGGGAGTTTCTCCCCCGAAAACTTTTTGAAATTCTGATTGCTAAATAAATACACCATTTTAATGCAGTTTGGGAGGGACAGAACAAGCAGCGCCTCTCATTTGTGTGGCTCATGTGACATGTAGGCCTACATTATCTACCTGCTATCACTTCACTCTTTGACACTACCCTACATGGAGACATATCTCATGTTATAAATGAAGAAATCATTTCAGAAATTATGTTTTGTGCATATGGTTAGCAGGCTACAGCAGACAACAGCCTAATTTCGAGGTATCACTGGACTATTAATATAATACCTATGTATAAATGTAAAGGACACAGAATAATGACAGAACTGTAAGCTCAAATTCAAAAACGTTTTAAGTCTACCCAAACATATGCAAAGGGAATATAAATAAATTGTGTTGCATATAGCCAGCTTAATTAATGTCATTTTAAAGATTATGATTAGCAGTTTCTATGCTGTTTTCAATATTAGTTACAGGAAGCCACGTTGTTGTTTAAACTAGTGTTGTAGCCCACGTTACCAAGCTTGCTGCAGGGACGCACACATTGCATGAGCGCTCATAAGCGTTCTTTGAGTTCTACATGCTGAAAAATCCTAGTTCTCAGATGTAGAACTCAAATGTATCTTGACGCCGCTGTTTGTAAAATCAAAATAAGGTGTTCTAAATGGAACGCGATCGTATTTAAGACATTGAGATCTCCAGTAGATGTAGAACGACACACATTGACAGTGAAATGCTGCCGACGTTTGTAAGATCAATAAGATCAAATAAGATGTTCTAAATGGAACGCGATGTAAGCTGTTCAGATCTTTTCCAAGCGTCTTGGAGACGTATATGTGTTGGCCTGGCTGGGCTATGTCTATTGATGACACCAAATTAATAAGAAGGCTATTTCTGATTGGGGAAACTTTTAGCCTATCTTTCTTTCAGTCCACTGTTCCATACCATTCAATCTTGCTGCAAATTATCAGACGTGAAGCACCAGGCATAACTTAATTTCGCGGCTACGTGGACCAGTAAGCTAACTGTTGAGGAGGCCCATAGTTTGAGAAAAGCTGCAGATCATAGACAGAGAATAATGAGAACAGTAGCCAAGGGCCTTGGTGCGCGCAGCCCCGGTTTCACTTCGACTCATGCATTTCTACATTGTGACAAAAAACTATCAGACAGACAGTGAATTTTAGTTTACCAATAATGTGGTAACAATTATCATTTCAATTCTACCTCAAATTTGATCACTGCAGACTTTATAATGCAGATTCAAGCAGCCTTGAAAGACGCACACTTTGAATTTGATCAGAGCGGCTCGGGTTATTCACTGACGCTAACTTGATGTGATTGGCTGGATGACCGTTCAATCAAATCAACAGACCGTGCGTTATCAGAGCCCACCCTTATTAGACATACGGTTCCAACTCTTTGCGTGAGCGTTTATTTCTATATTTTACTTTCGTTTTAATCTGACAAAAAGTGTGGGGGATAGAATCGTGTTCCAGGAAAAGTGTGTGCGTTATAACACCCACATCCCCCACGCTTGCTACGCCCCTGAATGTAACACCTTTGTCAAAAGCCCAGAAAGTGATTTCTATAGGCCCTAAGCTAAGGCAAAATAATTTAAAATAAAGTATCATGGGATCACTCATTTGTCACATCTATTATCTTAGACCAGACAGAGTCCATTGACTTAACACCATGTGGGGACAGTTGGGGGGACATTTTTAGCTAAATTTTCATGTACCACATCAGCATTTTTGTTCAGTGAATCTTTTGTAAATTGCTTTACAATAGCGTCGGGCCCTTGGCATTTATGCCATATTCCCTGAATGGTAGGCTACAATTATGTGTTTTATATATAGGCTAATATCGAAACAAAATAACCCAGGCAGTCTCATCTAGGATATAACACAGGTTGAAGTCAACGTCAAGTTGGTTCTATTTAGGGAGGTGAATGTGTGTAAACATCTGTAAATGACTCAGAAATGACATCGGAAGACAAGGAGTGAATAGTGGCAAGAGGCAAGCCGAAGGCTGCAGACAAGGGCCCGACACTATTGTAAAGCAATTTACAATAGATTCACTGAACAAAAATGCTGATGTGGTACATAAAAATTTAGCTAAAAATGTGGAGAATGCAATGCAATCAAGCATTTTGGACGATATATTGTCACAAGCTGGCAGAATAGGCAACAGGCCGATGTGCATTTTATTTGGAGACTGTTTTGCGAGACAGAGACTGAGTTTGCTGCTGATATTCTGGGGATAGGCTACAGTACAACATAGCCAATGTACGACTAGCCTTTTAATATATTTGCTGCATTGGATCCAGGGGCGGACTGGGACCAAAAATCGGCCCTGGCATATTTGGCCCAAGCGGCCCTCAAATCGGTCGGGCACACCTAATTAAATACAAATTATTTGCATTACCCGTAAATATGCATATATTTTCAACTGTCATGGAGCACTGAAAGTGATGTAGGCCTCATTGGTAGTAGGCTATACAAGCAATTATTAAAGAAGACTTTCTGCCTGAATTTAAAGTATCATTTCAAATTATTCAATAGGCTACATTTAAATTATTTCATTGCTCAATTGACAGCAGCACCAAAAACGTACTGAAGCCTATGTGTAAAGAGTTAAATTACTTAGATTGTCTTGGACATTAATGTAATTTAGCTATCACTGTAGGACAACTAAAACAACACGAAATAAACAGGGCTGTTGCTGGAAATATTTTATTTCTGTAGGCTATACTACCTACCTACATTGCTGGTACATTTTGGAACAGTATAGCTACATTAACTAATTATCTTTAATGTCATCCAGTAGCCTATCGTATAGGTTATATAGTTGCCTTGTGCATCAATGGGACTTGACGTTTCGTAGCCTACATTTCCGTCAGTCTACTGTCTTTTAGCTCATCTTTACCATGATAACCCAGATAAAACCCAACGCTCTACTTTGAGAGACCAAGCAGCACTCATGCCATCGATGTTTAATTTTGGGCGTCTGACGGAAACTGATCAATCTGACCAACAATTAACGTCGATTTGACACTTTTGCTGTCCAGGTTTGCAAATCTTTCATTTAGAAAATTTAAAGGAGAATTCCGGTGTGATATTGACCTAAAGTGTGTTGAAACATGATACCGAGTGTGAACGTATGTCTCATAGCCCATCTCGGCTTGTCCCCTGCACTCCAAAATCTGGCGCTAGTTAGCCGATGCTACCAACAGCTTTTTTAATGGTGGTGCTTCGGCATCGGGCTAGCCATGCAAATAAATCACTGTTTTACACCATTTACGAGGCTCAATGTATCTCCACACTTCATTGGTAGACTACCGAAGGCCCTGACATTTAAAACGAGACATTGAGAACTTTTAAAAAGCACTGGTAGTTTACTTACAAGACGATTTATACAGACAGTATCTTCACGAAGTTTAGCGTTTGCAGCCATCTTGAATTTAGTCACGATAAGTCGAGCGACGAGTAAGAATGAACAGGTATGATAAGGGATCAGATTCCAAAAATAATTCAGTGGAAATGCATGGATTCTAGTTTCTTCCAGTAGCAGCAACTGGAATCCATGCATTTCCACTGAATTATTTAGGGTCGATCCAGCATGGATTCTAAACTCTGTGGTGGATAGGATCTACAATTAGGTGTTAACAATACTACTACGCTAGGTCGAAGTACTCCCAAGTGCTATTGCGCCACACATTGTAGTTCTCCGGTTTATTCGCTTGGAAAATCGCCACGTTTCATGTTGCGTGGCCGTAGCATTTCTATCAACTACTCGTGCAACTGTATTTAAGTCGGGAAAACGTGGATGTTTTTGATTACTTCTACGCTTAGTTACCGGCAAAGCCCGCTAGCATAGCAACATGCTAACACAGTCCAGCCGCGCACCAGTTTGAGTGCACGTACCGACACGGGAGAGGTATGACTCAACCTGTGAAAGTTAAGGTAAGAACATATATTACTACTGACATTGGGTGGCGTGTTCCTTTAACAGCGTAACAGCATGAGCGATTCGAGCGTGTTATCTGTCTACACTGAATCCGTTAAATATCGGTATGCCCTTCTATTGCATCATATTTCTTATTTAAAATAGCAGAGCAACGCGAGCGACAGAGAGAAAATAGGCGTCCAAAAGTTCTTTCAAAACGTTGCGTTGTATCGCGCTGATCGCGTCACTTGCAGTCAGGACACTCCAATTGAAACAGATTTTTCTAATGTTCGCTCGCATCGTGTCTGGCTAGGACACGCTGTAAGCAAAAGGCATTGACCATGGCAATAACAAAGATGATCGCTGTTGTCTGATGACCAACCGTTTTCAGTAGTGGAAGACGAAGAATTCAGCAAGGTGCTTGAATTCTCACTCAGCTCAGCCCCGCTATGCCAAGTAGTCGTTACTTTGCGTATGTCCTGCCTGCCTTACCTTTCTAGTGTTTCACGCAGTGCTTTGCAGCCTACGCGGCCGCATAAGCAACACACCTCCCGCTTTACTTACCGGTAGCCTACGTTGCTTTCATTGTAGACTATGTGTTCAACTTTACCAAACAGTATAGAAAAACCCCCTCTCTTTGCCCAGCTCTCTCTCGCTCTCCCTCCCTCGCTCGCTCAATACGTGTGATGATGTAGGCCTATGTCATGGGGGTAGTTCCGAATATCGAATATTAAACTAACTTCACCTCGGTAAAAATTTCTTCTTGTTTGTTATGACTGTGTTCAATAAAGCGCGGGAGTTGTGCCCGGTATTGAGAAGCATCGAGGAATGGACATTACTTTAATTGTTGTTAAGGTCACGACATCACATTCATCTAATCTTTCCTAACGATCTGCTAGCTGCCCGCCCCATAAGCAGGCCATCAAGAAACCGCCCTGTCTGTAAGCAGCCTAGGCTTTGAGATCTGCATACAAAAAACAATTGCTACCAACAAGTGTTGCCAACTAACCTGACTCTCGCTAGATGAATTTTGTTCCGCCTAGCTCCTCTCATCCATCTGGGATCAATCCATTGGAGTGGTGTTTCAGAAGGCTGGGCCTTATCAAAAATCCTTGCATATGATTGGATAAGCCACTTGTCTGTCATCTATTGACGTGCTTCTTCAACCACTCACATCGAAGCCAACCCGTGACACTGAGAACAGTCTCACAGTCGCTTCTACATTACGTCACATCTATGAAACTCCCGCCTTGCGTCCTGATTGGCTCTACCATAAAATCTGGTGCCGAAATCACTCTCAACGGAAGCGATCCCAGATGGATGTGAGTGGAGCTAGGCGGAACGAAATTCATCTGGCGAGAGTTATGTTAGTTGCCAACAACTCAAAGGCAAAATAAAGTGTTCAAATAACCGACGAGATGCACATTCAGCAGAGTTTCAATTGCACGGGAGGGAGGAGGAGGGAGTAGCGTGCTAGCTCTCTGTTTTGTTTGAACATCAACAGAGGTGACATTACCCTGCCATCGCTGATACAACCTTTAACGACTTACGGGAGCCGTAAATCGTTAATAGAGTTTTGTTCGTATATAGTATACTGTTGACACCTGCTGTGATCATCTTCTCTGGATCTGCTGCCTCAAGCCAAATGACAGCTGTGCTGACACAACAGTGCCCCTTGTGGTGTGATACTCTTGTGGTATTTATTGATTATTATTATTATTTAATGATCATGCTTGCACATAAGTTGGATTATACTACACATTTTCCCAAAATTACAGTAGGTAACATGGAAGAAAATGGAAGCACTTTGGGTAAAAAATCCGCTTTTACCACTTTTAAGAATATACTGTAGTGTTAAAATGGACAAAAAATCATTTTCTAAGCTGACAACCTGGCTAGTACACATGTTGAGGGGTTAAGTATTTATACTGGATAGGTTGTATGCTTGTGCCAAAAAGTGTCAGAGTTTTGGCTGCCTGACTACAATGGACACGCGCGACGCCAACACAATCCAAATAAAACATTCACAATCGTGAAAGCAAGAAGACGACAAGCTAAATTACTATTACATCCGCTTAGCATCATTAGCATGCTGCACATATTTGTTTAAAACTCTTGCATTCAAGTTGACTGATCATCTCAATACCAATGTTTCCCAAAAGTGGCTGTACCAAGGAGAAACAAGTAGCCTATTGGGCAGTTCCAGCGTTATGGATGTGACAATTGGACTCATATTGGTAAACAAAATGCCTTAGAGTGGGGGCAAAATTAGTATCAGTAAATTAATTTGCATAACTTTTAATGTAACCTCTGTCCTCTGAATACTGAGAAATCCTCAAATTTCATATAATCAATTTCATCCTAAGAATACAAGGCATTTTATCAGCGTTATGGATGTGACATGAAATGGACACACTTTTGTGAGAGATTACAAGTTTTCTACAAACTCTGTGAATTTTGAAGGAAACTGCCGAAACTATGATATATGTAGCATGAAGGAGACTTGAATGAACACAAAAAGTGTGTTTTTGAAACTATGCGTCATTTTCGTAATGCATTATGTAGGAAAAACTGGCGTTATGGATGTGACGGTTTCACGTTATGGATGTGACGTGTCTGAACCAGTCCTCGACAAACTACATAAAACACATAATAAAGGAGTGAATTTTGATATGAAACAATTGAAATAGTAATCATGAAAAACTAGCGATGAAATTATTGCTTCCTCAGTGCCCACTAAGATCCACAGGAAGAATCAGGACAACAAGTCATTTAAAATATAAAAAATATATATATATATTTTTTTTACCGTCATCAATTTTGGTCAGTGATTCCCGGGTTACTAAAACACCAGGGAACATGAAACTTGGTGGCCACTCCCCTAAATAACTAGCCCTACCTGAACCTTTGCACCCAAGATGACAAAATATTTATGGTATGTTAGTCTCAAGAGCCCACATCAACCTAACCCATACCCACTCATTTGTGATTTGCACACATAAAGTACATGCACGCGCACACATGCACACACACACACACGCACGCACGCACAGTCGCACACATACAGACAGGCAAGCACACACACACATAAACACATACAGACAGGCAAGCACACACACACACACACACATGCACAAACACCCACCCACATGAATGCAGACACATAAACACACACACACAGGCACGCATACGCATGTGTGCATGGAAACACACACACGCACACACACACATAAACACACAAACACAGGCACGCATACGCACATGCACACACACAGACAGACACACACACAGAAACACACACACGTACACACTCTTATAAACAAAAGCAAACTCACATATTCACACACTCATTTACATGCACATGAGTTGCAGGAGTAGGAGATGGAGACAAATTGACAAGCGTGATTTATTTTTGCAAAGAGAATATGCAGGTCTGAGAGGCGGTCCTATTTTGTACCGCTATGCGGTACATCTAGTTTATTGCTGCCGTTACTAATGTTACTCTGTGGGTATTAGCTACAGAGGACCTGACACTTCAAATGCTGGCATATCGCGTCACATTTAAAATTAAACTGTGTTAAGCAGACGTGAGCGGCAGGCTGAACACATCTGCAACAGAAGGAGGTTGCTATGTTAACTCCAGCTGCAAAGTCAGCCATCTTCACCAGCTAACACGATAATCCAGTTACTGTACAACAACAGTATGACAGTTACAGGAAGATAATCGCTCAGATTTTCGTTATTAGGCCACTTGAAAATAGGCTATGGCTAGGCTAATCACTGGAGGTATTTTAATATTATGTTTGTTTTGCTAATAGTTAGGCAAGGCCTCCTTGTGGTTTTGATCAACCTAATAATCTTTAAAATGTCAATTGTTGGCCTAAAAACTAAGGTGAAATGCGTTGAAACTGACATGCCACTAGAACAGACGTTTTATCGGCTTTGAGGTATAACAAAGTCTCCAGTCTTGTAAATTCACATTATGTAACATCTATAACGTCACATCCATAACGCACCATTAAAGGTTTTAAAAGTAAGAAAGGGGCACAATTTGGTCATCACACTTTACATTTATATAAATCAGCTTTGCACAGACACTATGGACATTGTCGCATCAACGCTGTATGTGTTAGCATAAACTTTTCCTATAAAACGTTATGGATGTGACATGGCCATGGAACTTGCTGACTTAAAAACAAAAGCCTTACAAATGTAAGGAGTTGTGCTCTTAAATGCAAGCTGAGCATAGACATTACTCTACCATTCCCTTGTCAATCTGGAATTTGTCAAATGACACAATTTGTTTGAACCTTGGGTCCATTTATCCACTTTTTAAATATGTATAATATTACCATGTGAAAAATGTTGTTTTTGTATGGTTGCACACCATATTTATGATGTAAAAACAGTGTAATTCTCCATCAAATTCAATCAGATCAGTTACAAACAATAAAATATAGACCTAAAGGAAGATTTTAACAACAGTTCTATTTGCGTATGCACAACTTTTTTTTTCCATGTTAAGGATGACCTTTGCATGGAATTGCCCTATTACCTTGAAACTTAAACACACATGGGGAAACTGAACAGTCCAATCAGTAAACTATGACAAGCTAGCCAACTATGCTACTTTGTTGACAATATTTCCAGGCTTCAACCAGACAGTTGAGATAAAGAGAGTTGTGCTGTCATAAATATCAGACATTCAGTATTCTCTCTTTTTATATCAGGATATAAAATAATACAGATATATTATATATTATATTGTAATCCTCTGGTGTTCTATGCCAGGGGTTCCCAAACTTTTCAACCAGCGACCCCCAAAATAACCGTGCCAGAGACTGGCGACCCCCACTATCCCTGGATGTGACTCAACAAATAAAATAAAATGTGCGCACCGGCCATACGCACTAGGCTTATCCAAACACGGGCTTAACGACAACACAAAAGAACAGAGCAGCCTGTTATGATTTTACATATAGAACTTTACTATATGATAAAAGCAGAATACCTTAGTCAAAAAATAATATCCATGAGTGCACATTATTGCTGTCATATGCAAACGTAACTTTGAAACATTACTTTAATTTCCATTTTAAAGCAACACCAAAGCACTTTTCCTGTCGCACGCACACTTGTTTATCCAGCACTGGCTTTGGAAATAACGATGTCTACAGACAAGGTAGAGTATGTTGCATGATTTTATGAAAGTATAATGTATTGCGACATCAGAAGCAAGTGAAATTTGTAGTTTCTTATGTCTCATTCCATCGAACTACAGATCCGCTATCCGATCTGGCAAACTTGCGGTTATAGCCGATAGAGGGTCGCGAAGAGAATGCAGAAGTGCCGTTCACCCTGTTACGAGTTGATGATTTTGGAAACAATATTTTAATGTACAAAAAAGTCTTTGGTGTTGCTTTAACAGAAGAATATCTCAGTCAGGGTAATATCCACAAACTGTTGTAAACATATGTACATTGTTACTGCGCAAATTTACATTTTGGCAACTACGTTTCAGCGTTAATCTCATCTAATGAGATGAATGCGCGCTATGCGCGGAACACAGCAAGTCTATTCTTGGTTTAATTGTGGAGACGGCCACACGGAGATCATCCTCCACATTTAGACGCGATCTGTATTTGTTTTAAATATATTTCAGTGCAAAGAACGGCGTCAGTACGTCCATCGCGGCCTTGGATAGCTGTGGATATTCCCTCTCGACTGAAATCCAGAACTCAGCAAGCGTCTTGGAATTAAAATCTGTCTTTAAAGTGCGGTCACATGACAGCTCAACCAGTTCGTCCTCCATGCCGGCCGACAGATGACTTGCGGTGGTTACAGTGAATGGTGATCTTATCCAGTCATAATTTTTCAGAATTTAATTTTTTCCAAATTTATTTGATTTATGGAAATCATTTCGCGACCCACCCCTCGCCGTCCACTTTGGGAACCCCTGTTCTAGGCTATTGAAATGTTATTTAAAAAAATTTGTTTAGGAAAATAGCTCTATTTGATTATCATAAAAATGTGTTTTCTATACAGAGATCGGCAGGGCATGAAATTGGCACCCGCCCACACGCCAAATGCGGGTAACTTTTGTGATTGGCGGGTGAAACTGTCAATCTACCTGCCACGTTGGCGGGTAGCCAATAAGACAACACAACATTTTTGAGCCACTCTTTACTCTGCTACATTTTCAATTGCCTTTCGTTACGAGAACAAGTTTATTATTGGAGAAAGTATCTCGAGGGAGAAAAGAGCACCTCTCCCCCGGTACACAACGGCGTGGGAGAAAAGAAACAGGGCTTCAGAATGCATTGCTACGTTTCCCCGCGATTATAAATGTAATGGCTGGCCTATGTAGCCTACTACACAGGAGTAGATGTTCTATATAGCTAACAACTCATTTAACGCAATGACGTCCTGCCAGTTGCTGCATCTTCTGGTGAGTGCCAACGAGACTAGAGGTATGACATGGCACGGAAACTTCCACATATATTCATTTCTGGCCAGCATCGTTCAACAATCACATTGGAGAAGGAAAGTAGGCCTACAACTTAATTTACAAGCAAAGCAAATGTACTGGAAATCGAGCATACAAGTTAGAAAGCCTAGCATTCATTTATATAGCCTCAATGTTGCAGGACATGACATGAGACGGGCGGCTGAGAAAACAGATAGCCTGCTCTGTCGCTCTGCCCGAGTGGATATGCCTAGGCTATTATAGCCTAAATATACTGTAGGTCTACCCATAATATAGCCATTGTTTTTAGGTTACATTGTATGGTGAAGTTATAACCAGATTCTAGCAATGCAAAGCAGAAGAATCAGCTGCAATGTGTTGGAAGACTGCTTTTCAATCCATAGCCACGTAATGCTTATTCTGGCTATGACAAAGTATATTAAATAAAATATATTTTAATTGGGCTTTTAAAATATGTTTGACTATATGATTAGCCTACAGAGGAGGAGAAAAGCAAATAGGCATACTTTTGTATCCCTTTAAAGGTCCATCAAAAATATAAAAATGTTAGGCCTACTTGAGTAATTTATTAACAAAGTACTTTTTTACTTTTACTTGAGTAGATTTCTCAGTTGGGAATATTTACTTTTCCTTTTAAATTTTTGAAGGGAGTAATTTTACTTTTAGATTTTCAGTACTCTGCCCATTTGTAATCGGGACAAAAAAAGTCATTATGTAGGTCTAGTCATAAATGAGATTAAGTTGGTTAATAACTCAACAGCACTGTAATGTGTATTCTGTACAAGTTCAAGAACCATTCTTGAGTCGTTCACCTTTATTTGGGCACAAAATATTTTTGGCTGGTAAAAAACCACTGTGGCAGGTGGATTTCAAAATTCACCTGCCACAGTGGCTGGTGGCCAAAAAAGTTAACTTCAGGCCCTGGAGATCGGTAAATATCGGTATCGGCAATATTAATATCGGCAAATATCGGCAACAGCAATATTAATATCGGTTATCAGTATCGGTCACAATTTTCACATCGGTGCACTACTGCCCATATTATTCATGTGGATTTGTTTTTTCCATCATAATTTTTATGCTGTGTATTTTTTACTTTTTATGCTGTAGTGTATGTTGTGTGTGATGTCTTTCAGCTACTGAGAACTTGAATTTCCCCTTAAAATAATAATAAAGTATAAAAAGTATTAAAAGACAATAAAGTATCTATCTGTCTAGTTTAAGGGAAACAAATTATTGAAGATTTCAAGACTCACCACTCCCATTACACAAAGGCAAAGACCACTTTTTATATTTTTGTCCATTTTCCAAATCACAGTGAGTGCAGCCTATCAAAATGCCTGTTCAAGTTCAAGTTAGATCTTAATGGAAATTGAGAGAGAAGCCGAAATTGAAAGATAAATTATCATTCTTATGTAGCATGCTGGTGCATATTGCCATTGTAAACATTCTCTTAAGAAGATTAAAAATCAGTATACTGTAAAGCTCTTTATTGGCTAAATTTTAGTGCCCCCTGTCCCTTGGTGCTCTACGCACAGTGTGTGATGCGCGTGGTGGTAGCGGCAGCACTGAGTATGTGTGTGTTTGTGTGTGTGTGTGTGTGTGTGTTTATACTCACCACAGATATGGCCAGTAGAAGCAGGGCACAAACTTTTGAAATGCTCATCCTCACTAGGTCTTCGCTAGGTCTCCTGATGCACACACACTCATACACATACATACACCAAAACAAACTCTTGCCCACTCTGTTTCTTCAGTCTTCACACTCTGTCACTACTTGAGACCTTGTCGCGTGTGACTCAGAGTTGCCTGTGCTGCTCCTCCCACTTCATTATGGTTATTGGGTTTGGCAGACGCTTGTCCAAAGTGACTTACAAGTAAAACAATACAATAGTTAAATTACTGTAACAGTGAACAGTGTTTCAGAAAGTTGCTAAGACTACATTAAGAATAGCAATAATAAACAATAATGTCAATGCAATCAATAGCTTAATGAAAATAAACAAATACTATAATATACTATAATATACAAACTCATTCCACCAACAGGGAACCACTGAGGAAAAGAGTCTTGAATTTCACCAAAAGTATTGTTGTGTCGACCAGCGTTAATGGCTGGTCGACACAACAATACTTTTCTGCGATCTTTATCAATCACTCTTTTCCTTGGTGTCATTTTTCAGAAATACATAGCCTAAGACCTATAAATCAGGTTCTGATGACTGCATCAATGCCTCAAGAGTGTATTTATGTAATTTGGTTGGTAAGTAATGATGCAAAAATGGGCTAATAATTATTTGGGTCCAACAGCTTTCAGAGCCGCTTGTTTTTCTCCATAGACAGAAAAATAAATGTTTTCTTTTCCGATTTTGTTTTACCCTTACTAAAACAGAGGTGATGGTGACAAGTTGATTTAAACTGGCATTACAAGTTGTTAAAACTGGCTGGCTGTGCTAGTAAACGTTTTTGATGAAAAAGCTGTTGGGTCCGTCACCTGCCAATTGGAAGATACTGTGCAGACAGTAAGAGCTCCCACCTCAATACACACATACTGTAGGCATAGGCTATACAATCATGCAGTTAAACACACACACACACGCTTATGGCGCGGGAATCGTGTCAAAAACCTTCTGAACGTCCATCTGATCGACCAACCGATCGACCAACCAAACGTCATACCACCCGCCTTACATGTATCAGAATAATTGCCTTTTTATAAGCAGCCAACATATAGGCCTACCTACATGAACTTACACGTATCCAACATGTGCCCAGAATTGGTGCAACATGTAGCCTAGGTCTACTTATTCAGTTGGAACATGATGGATACATGTAGGCTTGTGATAGAACATGAATACATGTAGCACTGTTTGCCAAAACCAGCCGACACAAAGACAGCTTCTTCCCCCAAGCCCCCCCCCCCCCGAAAACTGTAGCCTACAATGTTGAAACTTCATTAAATGAACATTCATTAGCCTATTTGTGTCATATTAGTGACAAGCTATTGCTATTGTTAAAACTAGTATGCGTAATAACCATCTGCAAAACAGGACTATAACCAATTGTCTGCAAGATATCAGAAATGCCATAGCTGGCCTTACCACATTTTCTCTTTTTTACATCAATATGTTATGGAAGCATATGAGCCCACTTCAAATCATCTCCAAATATGTGATTATGTATCCTAGGCTAAGTTTAACAATGTCTTCTGGACAAATGTATCCCTCAGACTGCAATTTAAATAGATTTTGCTGTGCCGTAGCATACTGTAAAAGTAGGCCTACAGCCATTTCTTAGAGTGGCTTGAGATTAACATAGCCTAAATACTGTAATGTTGCCACTAATAAAGATACGTTTATTAAGTAGGCTAACAAATGAAAAGTGTTTTGAGCCAAAATGGCATGAAGGCTAGACTATTTTTTGTGGACCGCCTGGACCTTTGAGCAAAACATCAGCAGACGGAGAAGCCCTCAGTGTCTAGCAATGCTCGGGGGAACCTGCTTATCCAACTGTGGGTCGCCAGTCGAACTGAATTCGCATTTATTTCAATTTGGCTATAGGCTACGATTGAAGTTCCTATGGTTCACAACTACTCGCAATATGCTATCGACACTAGTTAACCACAATTTGTAGCCCTATTGGTCATGTTAAGCGTTATTTGCAATGTGAAACTAAAAGAAGTAGAAAATTATGTTTAAAGACAAACAAACAGACAAAATGCACCAAAAACAAAATCTCCGGAGAGGTAGACTACACATTTGTGTTGCATGATAAAGCAATGAACGTGCTGGTAGGCGTTTGACATGACGTTTGATGGATCCACCGGTTGGTAGGAAGGGAGGTTTTTGGCATCATTCTGGCGCTATACATGCTTTGCTCTTGGCTGTTTCTGTGCATGTGAAACAGCAGCAGATTCCACCCGCTGTCTCGCTGCCAAGAACCTGTCAAGAACATCTTCAAAAACCACAGGAATGCATGAACAGTGTTTGTAAGGCTATGTCTATACGAAACCAAACTTGTGTGCACGCACAGAGGTGAAAGCGGTTAAAAGTGCTGTACCCACATAGCAAAATTTGTTCGGCAAACCCCTCTGATCCACTACCTTTCCTCAGTTTGGGCCCACTTGGCCCGGAACTTTTTCGCAAGCCGGAACAAATTGTTCATGACAGCCCACACACAGTAAAATGACTTTCTCTGAGTGTTGGCTGAGTGTCGGCTGTAGCCTACTGGCCCACACACTATAAAACTATAAATATGACTGAATGTTGGCTGAATGTCTCTGAATGCTGGGTTCCCGGGCCATATATGGCCCATTAACTACCAAAAGTACTTGAAAATAAACACAAATCCAGAACTAATAATTAAAAGCACAAGCTACTTTTATTAACAAGTTTAACAAACACAACCTTGCAAATAAAACAAACATTTTAAAAGGATACAAGCTATCTAAAATAGGGTTGCAAAATTCCGGGAATTTTCAGTTGGAGAGTTGGAAACATTCCATGGGAATATATGGGAATTAACAGGAATAAACAGGAATTAATGGGAATAAACTGGGAATTTTTAATATGGCAAGTTAGTCTATAACAGGGAACTTAAATGTAGTGGACAAAACCCCATCTTGCAGTCTAATATTAGTTAAAACAACCTGATTTAATACAATTTCAGTCAAATTTCTACCCTGCACATATGTCAATCACATGCACACAGCAATCGGCATAGGCTGCTAGACATAAAGGAAACCTATGGTGCGTTCATATGCATGGGTTCCAACCAATCAGATTTTGTTGTTGAGTGGTGTGGTGTATCTTGGGCAGTTCAGTGTTGCTAGTTTAGCACACTAGTAAACCATAGGCAGAGAATGGGATTCCTGCTAGCATGCTAGCTAGCTTTGTATGCTAAGCTAAGCGAAAATACCAACATACAAATCATATTGCTTATTACGAAACAAAATGTTAATGTTTGTATACAAAACAGTTTGTATGAATTACCCAAAATTCCCAGTTAATTCCCGTAAAATTCCCATTAATTCCCATAATTTCCTTTAATTCCATGAAAGTTTCCAATTTGGAATATTTCCAAAATTCCCCAACTTAACTTCCCATGGTAAGTTTCCGGAAAGTTTCCGGAAATTTACCAGAAATTTTCCGCCCCTTTGCAACCCTAATCTAAAACCATCTACATCTTTCATATAAAAAAACAACAAATAAACATTTTAAAACTGTATAATGATTCAAATAAATACATTATTCTAAATTAACATAGTTTATTTACACATTTACAGAAATATTCTGTCTCTCTCCCTCACTCACATACACATACCTCTCTCTAAAAGAATAATTCCATTGTCAGTAGTTGTGGGTTGTGAGTTTAGTGTGGTAGGTGCTTTAAATTCTGTATTTTTGTACTATGTACAATGACCTACCCAGCTACACACACTCAAAGTATTTTTCAACAGCAGCAACCTTTGCCACCTGCCTTCTCTTTCTGTTTCCGCTTCATTGTTGCCTCCACCTGTTTCGGCAGCACTACCAGCCGAGAGGGTGTCTCCAAACTGCATTTAGGTATAAAAGAATATATATATTACAAGATCATTATGGTGTCTAAATTAATATTTCAACATGTCATCTGTCAGAGAAGTTCTGTTTGTCCACTCAAATATACTTACTGCCACCTCAACTCTCTCAGTTGGGGGTTAGTCAGACTTCTTTCCATCCATCCTTCTCAATTTAAGATGCATGGACAGCATATCATTTGAAAAGAAAAAAAATCATTAAACGTTATCATTTACTCTCTGACAAAATATTACTAAAGCCCAGTCTGCAGCTGCCTTGGTAACACCTCCCTGGTAGTTTATTTTGGGCAAATAAGACATTGTCATTGTGTGGTTGTTAAATAATTTATTATCAATGACAATTACCAATAGCAAGAGATATTTGTCAACACATACCAGAAGCACAAGGGCTTGTGAATTTCCTTCACAAGAGCCTTGTGGGTGCTCCAGGGGCCATGTTGTTAACAGCACATTCCCCACTCAGTTCTTTGCCTACATAGTGGATGAGGCAAACCAAAAGCATCTTAAAATGACAAATCAAAAAACACAGGCTTAAAGGAATTATCCGGAGTAAAATGCACTTTAGATCAATTTACGGATGATTGGGAGTACATACGTTGAGTTGACATCCAAATCATGTCATTCGGATGTGTTTTGAGAAAGTTCGATGTTACCGTTTTTAGTCAAAACTCCTTAGCCTGGAAGTGACGCGGGCATGTCATTTCGCCGCTACAAAACGCTATTTTTATACCTCTTCTACAGTTCCAAACAACATTACACTTACGTGGTAGTGAGTAGAGGGTCCCTAAAGCCAAACCGAAGTATCCTGAGGTCTTTATGTGGTCGGATAGAGAGTCCAGAATGAATTTCATCAAGCCAGTACCTTTCCGGAAATGTTGCCATCTTTGCTGCCACCTTCAGGGGAAAGTCCGTAGGAGTCGATTGCTGAGTGTGGAGTAACACGCTCTGGAAATTCACAATTTCGTCGCCATTTAAAAAAAAAAAAAAAAAAACATAGTCCAGTCCATACAACTTTATTTCAATTTCGAAAGAAATACTGGACTATGTTTTTTAAAAAAAAAAAAAACGTCGACGAAATTGTGAATTTCCAGAGCGTGTTACTCTGATACAGACTTGATCGCTCACTATAGATTCCAGGAGATTTTGCCTAATTTGCGGGCGTCAGGGAGCTGCTATCAATATGCGGGAGACTCCCGGAACTTCCGGGAGACTTGGGATGTCTGCTTCTGTTGACTTTCAAACAAAACAGAGAGCTAGCTCGCTACTTCCTCCCCCTCCCTCCCGTGCAATTGAAACTCTCCTAAATGCGCATCTCGTCTGTGATTTGCTGGAACAGTTTGTTATGTTTTCATGGGCTAGGTTTGCCCAGGTTGTTTTTGTTGCCGTTTTTGGAGCCTGGGCTGTCCACAGAGATCACTTTTTTTTACAGTGTATTCAGGACACAGACAGCTAGCGGTTGATTAGGTGATGTTTGCAGTAAGTGACATTTGGGGCTCTATCTTGCACTCCAGCGCAATTGACTTTGCGCAAGTCGTTTTGTGGGTGGATCTTGGGCGCTGTTGCTATTTTATCGGCGGGATAATGACTGTTGCGCCCAACGCAAATCTAAAATGGGGTGCTCTGTAGTAGCTACATTACTCATGGGTGTGGTTTGGGCGTAACGTGCTATAAACCAATCAGAGCGTCATATCATTCTCTTTAAAGGGACACCAGGCAACGTTTTCGTGTTAATTACTCATCTTCGTAAGTCGGTATATGGTTAAATGACTCATTACAGGGCGAATGAAGACTCTCTCGCCCGCCCCTACTGCCTGTAGGAAGAATATCCCGCTTGCAAGTTCAGTGTATCGTACCCGGCGACCGAAGCAGTTTCAGTTTCCATCCTGCATCCACAGCACAGAGGGAGGCTAACGAAACGCTAGCGATTGTTGCAAACGTGTGTATAATGGCAGAGCTGGCGAAGAAGCAGCGAAAACCCTTGACGGAAGATGCAAAGAAAAGGAAAAGAGCTTCAGACCGAGCGAGGGGGAGTTTCGTAGAGAAAAAGCATCAGGCTTGCCTGGTGTCCCTTTAACAACAGGCACGCTTGTTCCATAGCTTATGATGGCGGATTTGCCAGACGCAGCCAGGAACAGTTCACAGAGCTATAGTCAGTTGGGAACAGTTTGCTATTGATTTTTCCTCTTGACAAAATGTAATACAGAAATGTGACTTTCCGATGTTTTGGGATCACTCTCACTGAATCACGAGGTTATGAATGCATGGTGATATTTTTGCAATGTAATCTAACATTACCTCACTGTAGACAATGCAGATCTTCTGTCAGATAAGCTCTCCTTTCCCGTGCTGCTGCTGGGGCATTTGGGTAAAAATGGCATTGGCATGCAGTTCAACATCACGTCTCATTAAGTCCTCTAATATTTCCTAATTTATGTCATCAACACATCCGTGATTTGTGGAAATGTGTACGCTAGATTTACACCTATTTTTTCACATCGGACACCACACTGATTTCCCTCTTGTAGCAATATTTGTCCTTGTAGTTATGTATGGTTTGGAGAAATGGGAACTGCTTCGTATAGATGAGAGGAGCAAAGTGCATTGCGCAACACAGGCACCCAAGCACCTTACGTACCTTACCATCAGGCAACTCAACAACGAGAAACAGTTTCCAAGTTTACCTAACTTTCCAACTCTGCACAGTATCCCATTAACTGCATGACAGTAGGCTATTTACAATATTTTATGTAAAGCAGAGTTTGTAAACACGTTATCATCAACTTAATGCATGCACAACTTTTGTTTGAGCAGGAGAGAGAATAACAATGAATGGACGCAGCAACTACAGAAATTGTAGCCTAGGCTACTTGTTGCTTTCTTTTACTATCTATGGTTGCTGGTTAACAGCACATAATAATTTGCGCCACTGACTTTAGACCAGGAGGTTCCTGGTCTGAGGCGGAATTGTTTTCTGAAACTGCAAAATATCATCAGGGACCGTTTGCGCCGGAACACGCCCCCTCTTTTCGCTGAAACGCCCCTGTGGGCACACATGTACCTGTAGAGGGAAAATTCCAATATGCGCTGACTGCAAAATAGGAAAGACAAAAGCGCGAGTATACAAAGTTAATTGCGCTGGAGTGCAAGATAGAGCCCAAAATGTTTTAGCCTAAAGAATGCATGGCATCGCTTAGAGCACCTTTAAACTATGTCTGGATAATATGTTGTACACTCATAATTTACATGCAATAACAGGTAAAGTTACATGTCACCTACCACAGCCAGTCTTGACAGATTGGGTTGAGTGATTTCCCAATCTGTGATTTTACAATTTGAAATTCATATTAAGTTTATATTATTTATGAGCTGTGTAATTACCAGCTAAAATACATAGTAAGTTGACTATTTTATATTTTTATTTTGACTTCTATTTTACATGGCTGTTGTCATATTGACGTACATTTATCATTAATGTCATTATACTGTAGTGTGTAGGTCAAATTGAGTGCCTGTCACTTTAAGAACGTGAGCATAAGGCTTCAGACATGGTTTTAGACATGTGGAAAATAGGCATCATGCATTTGATTATGTGGATGCAATTCATTATGTTTTCTATGTAATTAGTTTAAAGAGGCCCTATGCAACAATTTTAGCAAAAATGACCTTAATTATGCAGGTTGAGAGTCTGTGACGCCGCGGCTATCTGCGCGTCCTCACGCGACCATATAATGGCCGCACCAAACTTAAAGCATGTAGTACTTTTAAACAATGGACTTGTGTTCATAATGTACATGTGGACAAACTATTAATATTCATTGCCATGGACTGTGTTGCATTAGGTTGGGTTTGTGTGTGTTTAGCCGATGGATGCATACATGACGTTGAATCACACCAAACATCTTCCCACGCATTCGCGCTCATTTCATTCATTTCTATTTCATTCACTCGCGGCAAAACTCAGTTTTGTTACGGTAAAATAAGCATTGATTTAGAAACTGCAAAGCCTGTGTAAATTTTCTGTAATGAGAAAATTTGTGAGAGTTGTACGGTGTTTGTGTATTTGATGTTTGGAAAGTGCAACTTCTTACCGTCGCTATGGCCTGTGATTTCCTGGGGCTTCTAGGAAGCGCGATCCCGATACGGGAAGACTATATGGAAGGGTGCGTTCGCGAACGACACACTTGCGTCCTTGCCAAATCTATTATTGTTAGTCGACTCTGTATTTTGCATGTAATGGCATGTGTCCATGCATTAATATTACTAAGTAGGCCTTATGGGTTCTTATTGTGTACCGGTACTCTTTTAACTGTGTTTGATGTGAATTTATGATATTATGAGTAAACACCCCTGCCTGTGTATAGACTAATGGTAGTTACCAATTAGGTGTGGGTTTTGCCAATGCATAAAAATGTGTGTGTCATTTGGAATCGGGGTCTCGCAAGGAACAGAACTGCTTGCTGTTGCTTATAGCTCAAGGTATTGTGCAAAACCTTACTAAGCCTAAAAGCCTAGTGTTGTTGAATCTAGTGCTGTTATTTCTGGCTGAATATAGCCATAGCCTTTTTGTTTCGTTTATCAAGTATTTTTGTTTCTATTTTATTTTTATTTTTGTTGCATTATTTTTTCCTATAATTTTGCACTGGAGGACTCGTACTTTAGGTGATGGAAAAATAAATATCAATATTCACGCCATTTCTGCCTGACTTCTGCCATTTGTGCCAAACCCTAAGACCCTCGACAAACGTCAAAGGCCCCGTCGGTGCCCTCTTCAGCACCCTCTTCAGTCCCAGTTGGCGGAACCCAGCCCAGGCCACAGTCAGCGCCACCGGAGGGCCGCATCTATAGGCTCGAGACTGCAGTATCGTCCTTCATCCAGGCCCAGCAAGCCAGGGACGAGCGTCAGGAGCGGGAGACGCAGCTGCAAAACCAAAGATGGCGGTCACTTCAGCACCAGTTCCAGCAACTTCAGACCCTGGTGAGCACTGAAAGCCTGAATCGGTCCCCGGAGGAAGAGGAAGATGCACGTAGTGCACCCGTTGCTCCATCGCCAAACCCGCGTCCAGGCTCACCACAGACGACGTCACGTCCCGCCAGCAACGTGTCCAGACCAGACACGGCCATACGTCCCGACAGTGCCATGTCTGAGATGCCAGGAACGGACATATCCAGCCCTCTGTCGGATACCGCAAGGCTGTTCCTCCCAACACCGCGGTTCAGATGGAGCGCACCCAAGATGACCCCATACTCTGAAGATGAGGACATCGAGCACTACTTGACCACGTTTGAAAGGATTGCGTTCGCAAACCAGTGGCCAAGGGAAAGTTGGGCTTTGTATCTTGTCCCCCTGCTGACAGGGAAGGCCCGCGCAGCCTATGTGGCAATGGACATACTTGATACCAGAGACTATGCCAAGGTAAAGCAAGCCATCTTGACTAAATATGAGATTGACCCAGAGACCTACCGCCACAGATTTCGCTCCATGGATTTCCCGGCGGGTGAAACGGCGAGAGAGCTTCAATCAAGACTCACCGACCTCTACCAAAAGTGGATTTGCCCCGCGGAGAAGACTAAAGAACAGATCGGAGATGACATCGTTCTGGAGCAGTTTCTCCGTATGCTGAATCCAGATCTAAGGGTGTGGGTTAAGGAACATAACCCACAGTCCTCCAAGCAAGCTGCTGGACATAGCCAGACATTTATCCAAGGAGCATGTCTGGGTCCAGAGGGATTAATGGGAGGGGGTAGTGTCAAAGTGTGTTGCATACATGGTGACGAGAGCGAACACCGGACAGCTGACGTACAGGTGGATATCGAAGGACAGACCTACTTACTAAATGTTGGCATAATGGATAACTGTCCCTACCCAGACAGGTGGCAGGAGTTACCCTTTCCTGTAGCTTCTGCAGGGGGAAAAGATAAGAAACCCAAGTCTGTTAAGAGGAGGGACAAAGTTTTAGGAACTCCAGTACCAGAGCAGCTGCCCCTACCACCACTAGATGTTAGTGAGGTAGATATTACTGACTTTGGACAGGCTCAGAAGGATGATGCTACATTGAGTTCCTGTTTCAGCAAGGTGAAGAGTGAGGAGGATGTTTCTAGGGCTGCATTATGTGGGAAAGAATGCTTTGTGTTGAGAGAGGGAAGACTGTTGCGTATGAGTGCCGAGGGAGAGCAACTGGTAGTCCCTAAGCCCCTGCCTGCTAAAGTACTGAACCTAGCTCACAGCATCCCCTGGTCAGGCCACTTGGGGCAACAGAAAACCCTAGACAGGATTGCTACCCGTTACCATTGGCCTGGTGTGTACCAGGAAGTGGTAGCTTTCTGTAAATCTGCCCAACTTGTCAGCGCACCTCCCGTTCCAAAAGAGGCATGAAGGCACCCCTAGTAAACCTCCCCATCATTGATGTTCCCTTTACTAGGATTGCTATGGATGTTGTAGGCCCCCTTGAAAAGAGTAGGGCTGGCCACCGGTACATCTTAGTAATATGTGACTACGCTACTCGCTATCCTGAGGCTTTCCCCTTGAGAAACACCAAGTCTAGACAGGTAGCGAATAGCCTAATACAGCTATTTTCATGAGTGGGGATCCCTAGAGAGATCATAACAGATCAGGGTACAAACTTTAACTCTAGGTTTATGAAGCAAGTGTACTCCCTGTTAGGGATCCGGGGCTTAAGAACTACGCCTTACCACTCTGGAGCTAACTGGGACCAGTGGCTTCCCTATCTCCTCTTCGCTTACAGGGAAGTCCCACAAGCGTCCACCGGCTACTCTCCCTTCGAGCTTCTCTACGGACGTCAAGTGAGGGGTCCCCTGGATGTCCTGCGAGAGGCCTGGATGGGAGAGGTTCCTCAGCCACCGACCAACATTGTGGACTACGTACTCAAGATGAGAAACAAGCTGGAGGAGCTGAGCAGTCTAGCCCACGACAACCTGGCGCAGGCCCAGTCGACCCAAAAGACCTGGTACGACAGGACCACCCGCAGTCGTACCTTCAACCCGGGCCAAAAGGTGCTCCTACTCCTCCCTTCTTCAGAAAGTAGCCTGCTTGCCAAGTGGCAAGGTCCCTTTGAGGTGCTGCGCAAGATGGGCCCGGTGACCTATGAGGTTGCCATGCCCGACCGGCGGAAGCCAAAGCAGGTGTTCCACATTAACCTGCTCAAGGAGTGGATATCTAGACCAGGGGCCACCAGCGACCTGATGTGGGCCCGCAGAGTGGACGAGGAGGAGGAGCTGAAGGAGCAGTATTTCCCCACCGCCAGAGGCGAGGCCTCACATCCCTCTGTGGAGCACCTTTCCAGTCGTCAGCAGGAGCAGCTCCTGCAGATCGTTCCTGGGGGGCTATTCCGGGAGGAGCCCGGACGGACAACGGTGATCCACCACAGCATCAAGCTGACGTCTCCAGGGCCGATCCACCAGACTTCACTGAGGGTCCCGGCAAGGCTGATTCCTGCATTGAAGCAGGAAGTTCAGTCAATGTTGGAGATGGGCGTTATTGTGCCATCACGCAGCGAATGGTGTAGCCCCGTGGTGCTCGTCCCAAAGAAGGACGGAGGGCTGCGCTTCTGCGTGGATTTCTCCAAGCTCAACGCCATCTCTGCCTTTGACCCTTACCCTATGCCGAGGGTGGACGAGTTGGTGGAACGGCTCGGCAAAGCACGGTATCTTAGCACACTTGACTTGTGCAAAGGATACTGGCAGGTGCCGCTCACGCCGGAGTCTCAGGCGCTGACCGCCTTCAAGGCCCCGACTGGGCTGTTCCACTTCACCACTATGCCTTTCGGATTACATGGCGCTGCCGCAACCTTTCAGCGCATGATGGACCAGGTGCTGAGGGGGGCTTAAAGCTACCGATCTAAGCTATCGATGATGTGGTGGTCCATAGCTCATCATGGGCGGAGCATTTGAGCCACCTGGCCGACGTGTTCCAAAGGATTAAGGCTGCCGGGCTGGTGGTCAATGCCAGCAAGTGTCAGCTGGCCAGACCTGAGGTTTGCTACCTGGGGTACGTTCTTGGAGGTGGGGACATTAAGCCGCAGGTGAGCAAGGTTGATGCTCTTACTTGGATCTGATTTCACACCTGTGCTTCAGGGATGCGTCGCGTGCGTGATGTCATGGACTCTTGAGCGCACCAGGCAGTAATTAAGCAAGTTGTCTCCGTTTTGGTGCTTGACGCTACTGTCTTCAGTGAATTGTACACACCCGTATTGAATCTCTTTAGTGAAAGTTTTATTCATTTATTCATTAAAAATCCACTCATCTCAACTGTAATTTGACTTGACACCTCCCACTCAAGCTTTCCTGTGAACACACTGGGAAGGTCGCCACTCCAAAGTCAAACCCCATGGTCCCCTTGCTCCTCGGCAGCCAACAGGACAAGCCGCCGGACATCCCTGCGAAGGACTGTTGCTCTAGTCTCCTCTCTTTGCCCATCAGCCTTTGACTTTCTTGCATCCACAGCTCTCACCACAGGGACACAGTAGCTTGGGACAACCCTCACGTTCACGTCCCGCACAACTCCCTTACTGTCTGGATTGGTGCTGACAACTCTGCCGAGCTTGAACTGGCCCCGCATCGCGTTTTTGTCGCACAGCCAGACAATGTCCCCGACAGCCACATTCCTCTCACTGGTGTGCCACTTACTCCTTACAAAAAGGTTGGGACCGGTCAGCTGGCTCCAGCTCTTCCAGAACTTGGTGACTTTTGACTGCATTGCTTGAAGTCTCCTTTAAGGATAACTGGTAAAATCAAAGACCTTGACATCGCCACATTGGGAGACTCTTCCTAGCAGCAGAGAATTAGGTGACACATACTGGATACAGTCCACCTGGCTCTGCATCCTGGCATCAATCGGCCTTTCATTTGCTAGGTTGGCTGCCAAATACAAAGCTGTATGAAACTCACTGTACCTTAGCGTGGACCCCTTCCCCAGACTCTTAAGCGCCCTCTTCACAATGCGCACAGCAGCCTCTGCAGCACCGTTTCTATGTGGAGAATCTGCTGGATGGATCTTCCACTCCCATACACTCCCGTTCCTTGCAGCAGTTTCTTCCAGAGCAACTCTGTTCTGGCTGTTAAGGAATTTGTGAATAAAATTGGTGCCAGGGTCTGACCAAAGTTTTTTCGGGTGCCCGCGGATCGCTGAAAATCTTTGATAGGCCATCAAAAAGGCATCTGTGGAGACTGCATTGGCCAATTCAGTGTGGATGGCTCTGCTAGCCATACAACAGAAGACTACGCCCCACACCTTCATCTCCACTCTTCTCTTAACGTCATCCCTGACCTGATATGGTCCGAAGAGGTCCACAGTTGTGGACTCAAAAGGTACAGCACGTTCAGTCCTCTCAGGTGCCAGGTCAGCCATGACTTGCCGACACCTTCTTGCCTTTGCCTTTCTACAATGAAGAGACACTTCGACAACCTTCTGTGCAACTCTCCTTACTCTGATGACCCAGGCCTTCTTTCTCATCTTGAGCAGTGTCCCAGCTGCTCCATCATGACCCTCACCATGAGACTCTCGAGCTAGCAGTGTGGCCACCCATAAGTCACCAGGCAAGAGAGGGACGGCAGCATGGACTCCCTCAAAGCTCTGCACCCTGCCCCCGCAGATGAGAAGTCCAGTATCCTGTGCTTTATAGACAACAAGTCTGTCAGTCGTCGTGCTGGGGAATTTGGCGCCCTCTTGTGCCGCAAGAAAAAGGTCACTCAGTGCGTCCTTCCTCTCTCTGACCGTGATTATGCCACTCGAAGGGACCGCCTCCCACTTTGGTCTACTAAGGGTTCGGCTTGGTCCAAGAAACTTTCTTGCTGCTCTCCAGACCCAGGCAATGAGCTTCACAAGTTTGGACAAGTCGCTGAATCGTGTGACATCAACAAGACTCTGAACTGCAGGCCTACGTCCAGCTTGAGTCTGGCCCTGATCTTGAGGTGCTGCTTGCTTTACAGTCTGGGACCTCGTCAACACAGCCACAAAAGCTTTCTTCTGCAGCTTACTGATGCTCTCCCTTGCAGCAGCAGCAATTTCCTTTGCAGATTTGATAGGCCATTCATTCACAGGTAGGTGTAAGAACTTAGGACCATTCTGCCACTCCGAGTCCTCATCTAAGTCTTTGGGCCCTCCGCCTCTCGTGATCAGGTCTGCAATGTTCTGTGGCCCGGGAATCCACCACCAGTCCTGGACTTGTGAGTTGCTCTGGATCTCCCCAATCCGATTCGCAAAGAAGGTTTGATACCCATAACTCTCCCTCTGGATTGCACCAAGGACAGTCTGGCTATCAGCAAAGTGGAACCATCTTTCAACTTTAATTCTGCTGTGCGCTTCAAAGTACCTTTTCAGGCGGGAGGCAAACACGGCTCCACAGACTTCTGACTTTACGGCATCACCCTTCTGATCCAAGGGGGTCAACTTAGCTTTGGACTCCACCAATCGAACAATAGGCTTTTGGTCAATGCTCCACCTCAGGTACATCACTGCCCCGTAGGCGTGCTCACTCCCATCCGAGAACGTGACTGCATATGGCTCACCTGCGTGAAATGTTGGGGTTAGAGCCCTGGAGAACTTGACACTGCAAAGCTGAACATATTCTTCGAATAGCTCAATTGCATTCTCCCTTAGCCCCTCTGAAAGTGCTGTGTCCCATGTATCTTTAGTAGAGCAACTTTTGCTTTTGGCTTCCTGGAATGCTCTGCGTACCAGGATAGCTCCTTTCTGCTTTGCAGGAGTGACGAGGCCACCAGGATCATAAAGTCCAGCCACTTGACTGAGCAGCTCCCTTCTTGTCAGGGGATTTGGTGTTTGAAGCCTCACTTCCTCTTGACAAAGGTTCTGACCAAGCCGCATCTTCTTTTTCCTTTTTGAAAAGTTGATTGAAGTCATGACATGAAGCTTGTCTTCTTCAACAATGTAGCCCAAACCGAGCGCTTTGTTGTCATCATCACCTATCTGATTGGGAAGGACCATAGTTCCAACTTTGGCTCTCGCTTGGTCATCTGGCTCTCCCTGAGGCTCCTGCCTCCCACTTTGCCCCGAAAACACCCACGGCTTGAGCTGAAATCCCCCGGCCTTAAGAATTTGCTCTATGTTGGTAGCCACGGCTCAAATCATTATCTGAGGTAAGGAGGTCATCGACATAGCTATCTTGTTCAAGTATACGTCGCTCATCCTCCAGATGCATGAACTGAGGCAGATTTGAGGTCTCCCGCATAGCAAGCTGTGCAATGCATCCTGCTGGCTTGTCTCCAATATTAACCCTTGTAATGGCATACTCTCCTAGCTCCTCATCTTCAGAGTCTCGCCACAGGAACCTGTGTAAATGCACTTCACGGTCCTCAAGCCAGACTGAATTGTACATCTTTTTTATGTCACCGAGGGCGGCGAAAACTCCACTTCGGAATCTCAGGAGGACAGCACGGATAGAGTTGAGGACATCTGGGCCCTTCATCAGCATGTCGTTCAGGCTCACACCTCTGAACTTCTGGCTGCTATTCCAGACAAGCCTCACTGGGGTTGTAATGGAGTGAGGATTTAGCGCTATGAGATGGCTAACGTACCACACTGGTCCGGTCCAACTAGAAATTGTGTTCTTGGATAGCTTGATTGCTGCTCCTCTGGAGACCATGTCGTGCACCTGGGCAGCATAGGCAGTTTTCCATTTAGGCTCCTTAGCGAGGTGCCTTTCTGTTCTAAGGAAGGTGGCCTCAAAAGCTCCCCTATTGTTTGGGAGTGAAACAGGATCTTCTAGTCAAGGATATAGGTCTTTGCTGTGGCAGTCACTTGTGACGTATGTGAGCCCCCCTCTCACTACTTCCAGTTCCCGCTCCTCAGAAAGGGTCATGTCTTTGCCTCCTGGTTGACAATTTCCGCACCGGCAGCCTCCACACCTGGGTTCGCAAGCAGCGCCGACACTGTCCCACCTCCACAGCTCATGCCATGGCAGAGCTGACTGATTGGTGGTTGTTGCCTGGGGAGCCTGGCCAGTACCTCCTCATACTTTGTGGCAGCTGTCCTCATTGACCTAGTGAAATGAGTGCTTGATGTATGGGCTGACATGACAACATCTTCAAACAGGTCCGGATGGGTGCCCCCAATGGTCTTCCCCAACGGCCCGTCCCAGAGCACAAGGTCTCCAACGACTCGCTGTGGCGCCAGCTTGCCCTCTCTATGGCTTATTAGAAGATCGATTTCTTTGGGTCTTGTAAGCTCCTCAATGGGCATGTCGGGAAAGAACCTATGCAGTTGTTGTGCTGTTACACCCTTGTGGACATCGGCTATACTGTTGAGCCCGTAGCAGACTAATTGATGGGACTGCAGGATTCCTTTTGAGGTCTTCACTCTGATCTTTAACAAGTACCTTCTTGTCTCCACATGGGTCTTCATGCCCCCAACACCGTGGATGACGAGAGTGATCGCCTCACTCCTGAGGTTCAGTTTCCCTGCTGCTTTGTGGGTGATATAGTTCGTATCTGATGCTAGGTCAATCAGAGTGCCAATCTTTTGCCCAGCATTGGCCGTCACTTGAAGGAGCATCATTATGACTGGAAACTCTTGCAGACCATGCTGCCCAAGCAGGCTGGATGGCGTGGTCTCAGTGCTGAGTGTCTGAGGCGGCATTGGAGAAAACATGTCGACACTGTTCTGCCAGTTCTGGGGGGAGCTTTCGGATAAAGTCCTCCTGATTAGCCGTATATCCATTCCTGCCTGCCTTCTGGTGCTCACTCCTCTTCGGCATGGCTCCGCCTCTTGAAGCAGCATTTGAACACAGGTAGTAGTGGTGTTCAGGAAGGCGTTGGTCCTTACAGTCTGGATGCTTGCAGAGGTAAGTTGACATCTCTCACATGCCCCTAGCTTTTTCACCGCTGTGTTCTTATCTGCTGGCTTCAGGGCCCGGAACTGCTTACAGAAGTACAGCTTCTTCCGATGTTTTCCATCACCACAGACGACACATCCTGCTGGCGCGTCGTTTGACTTTGTGGCCCTTGTTCTTGCGTGCCTTGGCTCAGACCTCGTTTCTCTCAGTGGTTCCTCTTCCTTCAAGTGCTCGAGCTGTTCATAAATGGCCTCTTGCTCCTTGAGAAAAGCCAGCAGGCTGTCAAATCTGTTGCCTGGGACTACCGTCAGCCGCATATACAAGCCACTCTTTTTTCAGGGTTTCGGGGAGCTTACTTTCAACAGACTTGGTGACTAATGGATTTTTGATTGCCCCTGTATCTCCAAGGTCGCTCAGGTCCTGCAGTGCCTTCTCAACTGTTTGGATCAACTCCACTATTTTCCGTGGTTGGTGGTTCTTAATAGCTGGCATTCTCTGCACCTCTTCCATTATCTTCTCTTCCAGACTGTCCAGCAACTGGAACTTTTTTACTTCCTTTGAGCCTGAGGGCTCACCTTGTTTTTGCAGAGCCTCCCAGTCCTTCCTCCATCTGTGGAAGTCACGCTTGTTGCCAGAAAATTTGGAAAGAGCAGTTGGCTTCAGTCTAATGGCAGGCGCTGAAGGATTTTGGAAGACAGGGGTTACTTGTCGTTGATCCTCTTTCATCTTCTCGCAAATGAAGTACGCTTTCCTGGACACGAGCAAAGGAATTTTCTGGTCGAGATCCTTCAACCGTCCCTGGATGTCTTGCTTCTGTTCGGCTGGTGTCCATCGCTTCCATCGCTCAAAAGACACTTTTGCTGCTTTCGCAAGATCTTGAAGGTGACCCAGCATGAATTCATAGGCTTCGAGCCTGCTGTTGAGGTCAACTGCACCCGTGCGCCTGGTTTCAACTTCTGCCACTTGGAGCGCAGTGAGCACATCGTGTTCTCCATTTTGGAACCACAGCATGTTTTGGAGAAGACGTCTGACTTCCTTCAATGTTTCTTCGCACTCACCAGCCGTCTTTACTAGGTCTGCCTTTTGCTGATCAGATAACTCTGCTTCTTCAGCACCCACCTCAGTCTCTTTATCCTCGAGAAGTTTGGCTTCTAAATCATCATTGGCTTCCCAGACTCTTTCTGCTGCTTGTGTGAGATTGCTGAATCCATCTTGTAGTTCTAATACTGATTTGTTATCATAGGTCTTCAGCAGGACATTAGCCATGCGGGAAAATGCTCTCTTTGCCACAGTCCGGTCCTTTTTCAGTTCGTCAGCGGTCTTTGACATCTCTGCAGGTCGTTCGTGGATGACAAGGTAAGTGCACTTTCTTTCAACCCCTCTTTTCTAATAAGTTTTTCTTGTACTTTCTTTCTAGGCGCCAGCAATCAAGCTCCTGACTTCTCCCCAGGTCCAAGCTTAGTGCCTTTCCACACTCCTTAATCGCCTGGTCTTCGGTTACCAATCAGGGCTGTGTTCTCTGGCTATCCGGGTTCCAATTCCTGGACTTCCGGTTTTTTACTGTCAAGTTGTTAGTTTAGTTGTGCAGATTCCCCAACTTGAAAGGGATTTAGACCCGTCTACATGGAGATTAAAACTGGAATCCACTCAGTTTGTTTTCTTTTCCACTTTTCTTTTTTTTTTTTTCTTTAGCAGTGGTCAAACAGGTAAAAAACCTTTAAACAACCAGAAAAATACACACATAAGTAATCACATAAAACACAAATATTCATAAATATTACAAATTTACATGTAAATGTCAGTCTTAAATATTCCATTCAATACAAAATGCTACTTGATAACACCAAACACTGAAACACATATAAGCTTACATAGCACAAACCACATATTGCCATGTTAATTGCACAAACCCCATTAGCCTATTCACCCTTTAAATCTGTTAACCCAATTAAAAAGCAGACCCTCTTGTTACACCAATCAACCAAACACTTTCTAATAATATTTAAGAAACATGCAGCCTATGGTCATATTAACACACATTTCATCAAACAATCAAAGCATGGCAAACACATATTAAACAGAGCGTGTATTAAACAGAGCTACGCATCCATTTTTGCTGCACGCTATCAAATAAACAAACACCATTCTCGAACGGCTCAGCAGCAACAGTAACAACTCCGTAGCAAAGATTTTAAGTTTAGCTTCTTACCGGCTGCCTCTCCAGTCTTTGTAGACGTTCAAAGTACTTTGCTGCGTTGGTATTAATTTTAACAGGATTCTCGTCCGCGTCCATGCGTGACGTCATGGACTCTTGAGCGCACCAGGCAGCAATTAAGCAAGTTGTCTCCGTTTTGGTGCTTGACGCTACTGTCTTCAGTGAATTGTACACACCTGTATTGAATCTCTTTAGTGCAAGTTATATTTTTATTCATTTATTCATTTATTTATTAAAAATCACAATCCACTTGACATTACAAATTAATTTCAATTTCAGTTTAATTTCACTTATAGAGCGCCAAAACATAACACATGTCTCATGGCACTTTACAGAGTGTTAAAACATTCAAAGAGAGCCCATGAGTAACAGGGGCGAGGAAAAACTCCCTAGAATTGGAGATACATATAGGAAGAAACCTCGAGCAGATCCACAACTCAAGGGCCTGACCCATCTGCCTAGGGACAGTTACAGGGCAGAAAGGTCTGTACATGATAAATGAAAGGATAGTTAGGTGTAGAGAATAGAACATGGTGTTTAAAGTCACCTGAGGTATATGCAGGGTGCGATTTGTGTAAAAACCAGAGGGGGGGATGATTTTGAATAAGTTTGTAAACCCCCCCCAGATAGCAAAAGTTGACCGGCCCACCTCTGGCCCACTACCTTGCCTCAGGGTTTTGTGAGTGTTGGCCCAGTTCTGGCTGGGCCTCCGGCCCAACAATGGCCCAGTTACTGATAACTGACACAAAGAATTTCCTCTGGCCCAGATGTGGCCCACACACTGTGAAATGACTCTTATTGCTTCTGGGCCACACACTGTGAAATGACTGTCATGCATTCTGTTGGCCCAGGTCTGGCCCACACACTATATAACTGAGTGTTGGCTGAGTGTCGGCTGGGCCTCTGGGCCTGTACTGGCCCACGCACTGTAAAACTGATCTGACTGAGTGTTGGCTGAGTGTCGGCTGGGCCTGTACTGGCCCACGCACTATAAAACTGATCTGACTGAGTGTTGGCTGAGTGTCGGCTGGGCCTCTGGGCCTGTACTGGCCCACGCACTATAAAACTGATCTTACTGAGTGTTGGCTGAATGTCGGCTGGGTCCCCGGGCCACATGTGGCCCATTAACTACCAAAAGTACTTGAAAATAAACACAAATCCAGAACTAGTCATTAAAAGCACAAGCTACTTTTATTAACAAGTTTGACAAACACAACCTTGCAAATAAAACATACAAACAAAATACAATTATACAAGCTTTTACATATCACTTTAGAAATTAAAGTTAAATTAAAATATACAATCTACTTTTATCTACAACAATCGACATCTTTCATATACAAAAACACAAACAATAAACATTTTAAAACTGTATAATGATTCAAAGAAATAAATTATTCTAAATTAACATTAAACATTTACAGAAATATTCTATCTCTCTCCCTCACTCACTCACTCTAAAAGAGTAATTCCATTGTCAGTAGTTGTGGGTTGTGAGTCAAGTGTTGTGCTAGTGCTTTAAATTCTGTATTTTTGTACCATGTACCATGACCTACCCAGCTACATACATGCACACATACTCACTCACTCACATACTCAGTATTTTTCAATAGCAGCAACCTTTGCCACCTGCCTTCTCTTTCTGTTGCCGCTTCATTGTTGCCTCCACCAGTTCCATCAGCACTACCAGCCGGGGGTGTCTCCAAACTGCATTTAGGTATAAAATAATATTATAAGATCATTATGAGGTCTAAAGCAAGATTTCAACATGTCATCTGTCAGAGAAGTTCTGTTTGTCCACTCAAATATACTTACAGATAGCCACCTCAGCTCTCTGTGGGGGTTGATCAAAGAGTTCTTTCCATCCATCCTTCAATTTGAGATGCATGGACAGCATGTCATTTCAAAAGAAAAGAAAAAAAATATTTATCCTTTACTGTCTGACAAAATATTACTAAAGCCCAGTCTTGCCACTCTGCAGCTGTCTTGGTAACACCTCCCTGGTAGTTATTTTGGGCAACATTGACATTGTGTGATTGTTAAATGCTGATATATTACCAATGACAATCACCAAGAGCAAGACATATTTGTCAACACATACAGACCTGAAGCACAAAGGCTTGTGGACTTCCTTCACAAGAGCCTTGTGGGTGCTCCAGTTGGTTGGCCATGTTTTCAACAGTGCATGTTTCCTGCCCACTCCTGTTCTTTGCTGACATAATGGATGAGGCAAACCAAAAGCATCTAAAAATGACACATCACAAAACACAGGCCTAGATGAAAGCTGATTCCTATGATTTGGCTCATCTAAACAAAAACGTATTACTTATTCTATTAAATCAATGTACAACTTACCAAGAGCTCTTCAGGTCTCCTGTTTTTCCAACACAAGAAATGGTTCACACATGTATTCTTCATCCAAAAGAGTGCAGGCAGGTCTCTGGTCAGTGTGGCCTGGATTCTGAGGTGTACATTTTAAAAAAGTCACAGTAACGTTAGGTTAATGGAAGTATATGTGTATACGGTTCCTTTAAATAGCGTTTTTTTTATATATTTTATACAAGGCATCACTGCATGTCATGCGCCATCTCTAATGTCTTGCTCTGATAGCAAGTAGAAGAACGTTGGAGTCCGCACACCAGAAGCTGCTCCTTAGCGTTTTTTTATTTTTAGGCTATATCAACACATGTGACGTTTCGGGCCCCAGCCCTTCATCAGACATGAAACAAGTGGGGAGACACACCTCCATATATACATCTATGATAGGTCATGTGATCAATCACGTTAAAGTGCAATTCCATCATGAAAGGACAGATATAAAAACAGATATAAATGTAAACATTAAGATATATGCATCTTCGAACAGTTACAAGAAAATTTACAAAAAGTATTTAGTTCCGGAAGGAAAGGACAAGCCTGCAAAGCCTTAGGCCTAGTTTGGAATATTTAACATGTTTAAAAAGGCGCCTCAACCACTGAATGTAGTGATAATAGATGAAAAAATAGATAGATAGTAAAGGATACCACTAGGGTGTGTTACAGTTTAGGACAATTATGTGAGAATCAATCCCACAGCAGTGGACAGGTACACTGGGAACATGACATAACACATCATATAAAGTCAGCAAAACTTTACTACAGTATCTACAATATTTACGCATTATTTACACAATTATTTACAACAATTATTTACAGAAGTTTACAAGAATGGCCTCAGATCAAAGTCTTCATTCAACCCTTTTGGGGCTAGAGTGTCCAGTGTGTAAATCCAGTATGTTTCTCTCTTAAGTAACAGACAATTAACATTTCCTCCACGGACGGGCTGTTTAACCAGTTCAATGCCGCAATATCTGACAGTGGATACATTGTGAGAGGCTTGTGTGAAGTGCACCGCTACTGGGCTTTTGGTGTCATGATTACGAATATCTGTTGTTCTGAGATTCTTGTTTTTAGTGGTCTAGTCGTTTTACCAACATAGGCCAAGCCGCACGGGCACTTGAGCAAATAAATGACATTCTTGGTGTTGCAGGTGATCACACCTTTGATGTCATGAGGTTTTCCTGTGCGTGGGTGATTAAAAGTGCTGGTTTTATATGTGAAGTTGCATTGGGGGCAGTTGTAAGTTGGCACATCTGTAATTCCCAAATGGAATAGTCTGTAAAAAATGTGGTGGAGTCAATGGTGGATGATGAGCTCTCACCAACATGTTTTTGAGATTGGGTGCTCTCTTGTACACAATGCGAGGAGGTGTGGTGAAAAATTTAAGTGCTGGATCAGAGTCAATAATATGCCAATGTTTCTTAATGATGGATTCGAAATCTCTACCAAGAGGTGAGTATTGGACAATGCAATTAACTCTGGACTCAGATGTTCTGGATCTGGTGTGACTGAGATAATCAGTTTGCGATACATTTTCAAAGCGAATAACGTTTTCAACAGAGACAATGTAGTTTCCTAGGTTCCAAAATTCCAATTGAAGCTTGACGCTCAGCAAACTCCCTCGTCTCAAAAAACACTTGAAAAGATTCCACGAGTCCACTTCTTAT
This sequence comes from Alosa pseudoharengus, assembly GCF_046254945.1. NCBI lineage: Eukaryota > Metazoa > Chordata > Actinopteri > Clupeiformes > Clupeidae > Alosa > Alosa pseudoharengus. Next base: position 12,816,212 of record NW_027468576.1, on the reverse strand, counting down.
GTTTAACTGTTTACTTAAAACTCAAATCAACATTACAAAAAATAAAGAAAGTTATCCATAAAATATAAACATTTCGAGGGTAGCATGGAGAGAGAGGTCAAAAAACTATTTCGCTCCAATCTCCTTTCTGTTTTCATTTTCCCCCACTCCCCACATATCAAAATAAAAGCACCCCAATAGTGGGCATCAGAATCATATTAAAAGTCCTGCTTACAGAGCAAATCAATGCATTTTAACATTTTTAAATCATGAAATTATAAATCATATTTATCCTTTTAAAGAACTTGTACCCTTTTACATGTAAAAATATTTTAACTTAAATAGACTACTTTTAGGCTCCTACATTTCCGGCCCCTAATTGTTACCAATGCCATTGAGACAATTACTCAAAACTTAAACTGAAGGAGCCTAATGATACACCAATTGACATATCATCTTGCTTTTAGTTAAACTTAATCAACACTGAACAACAACTTTAGCTTCAGTCCATAACTCCTACACCCCAGACAGGTTACTACAGAACAGTCCATTAATCCCCCTCAGACTCCTGCAGCAGGCACAGCTTTGTTACTGGTCGCAAAAGTTCATTGGTCCGGGTCTTGACCTTCACCTGCCGAACGAAGCCTCTTTTGTCAGGAAAAGTCTCTATGATCTTTCCAAGCGGCCAGGAGTTCCTAGGCGATGTGTCGTCCACAATCAGCACCACATCACCGACACAAAAGTTTCTTTGAGGTGTTGACCATCGCTGCCACTCTTGGAGCTGTGTGAGATACTCCCTGTACCAACGCTTCCAGAATATGTCCGTGAGATACTGGACCTGTCTCCATCTTCGGTTTGCATACTGATCATCTTTGTTGAACACTCCTGGAGGCAGCTCAGGTTTGACTTTCAGTAACAAAAGGTGATTAGGAGTTAAGGCTTCTAAGTCATTCATGTCAGAAGATGCCTTTGTTATGGGCCTACTGTTTATGATGGCTTCAGCTTCACACAAAAGGGTGTGGAGACCCTCTTCATCCATTAGCTGTTCCTTTACTGTGACATTCAGAATCTTTCTCACAGAACGGATGAGCCGCTCCCAGGTTCCTCCGTGGTGAGAACCTGTTGGAGGGTTGAAGTGCCACTGTACACCTTTCTGTTGCAAGTGTTTTTCGATCATACCGGTGTTCCACTCATTTATCATTTTCTTCATCTCGCTGTCAGCTGCTCTGAAGTTTGTCCCATTATCTGAATACATCTCTCTGACCTGTCTTCTTCTGGCTAGGAATCTTCGAATTGCATTCAGGCATGCATCAGTGTCAAGTGAGGACGCAACTTCCAAATGCACCGCTCGAATGGCAAGACAAGTAAAGATGACACCGTACCTTTTTACATGTCCTCTTCCCTTTTTCACCAAGAATGGGCCGAAGTAGTCGATGCCAACTCTCGTAAATGGAGGATCGTCAGGCAGAACCCTGCATTTTGGTAGATCTGCCATGAGTTGCTTCCCAGCTGTGCCATGCAGTTTCTTACAGGCGATGCACTTAGACAAGATTCTCCTAATGGCTCCATTTGCTCCAGGAATCCAGAATCTCTGCCGCAATTGAGCCAGCATGTGATTTCTTCCTGCATGTGCCGTAACATCATGAACGTGTCTAAGAACAAGCCTTGTAATATGTGAGTCCTTTGGCAAGATGGCTTGCTGCTTGGAGTCGTCTGGCATTGCCGTACGGCTCAATCTGCCGCCCACTCTTATAAGTCCGTCTTGTAGTACTGGATTCAGCTTATGAAGCAAACTACTTTTCTTTACCCTTTGTTGTTCCTAGGGTTGGGTATCGTTTGGGTTTTATCCAATACCGGTGCTAAATCGATACTTTTAAAACGGTGCCGGTGCCGAAACGGTGCCTGAACCGGTACTTTGTTTGTTATTAAAATGTTTTAAATTAAAATGGTCTAAAGCATGAATTGCTTTTTTTTATTGATAAGACGAATTTGAACATGAAATTGAAAATATTCAATTTACTATCAATATCTCATTGCTCCTACAATAATACATTTAAATGTTAAAACAGCTTGCCATGCATGCACACACAATGGTAAGCTCTGCTTTCAAGTTTACCCAGTGTAGGCGTTTTGCCATAAGGTATGTTAAAACCGCTTGCCATTAAACTGCCAGGTCATGGACAACGGCATTTGCAAGCTAATCTAACAGGGAACAGGGACTAGCAGTTAATTCAGTGTGTTCCCAAATACTTCAAGAAATGTCATGTCTTAATCCATAACACGCAATAGTTTTGAACATGTTAGGCTATACAGGGCTCCAGACTAACTTTTTGCACTGGTTGCACTGGTGCGCCTAACTTTTTTTCTTAGGTGCACCAGCACAAAAGTTAGGTGCACCCAAATTTTCAACCACATCGCATTTAACACCGCAGCAGGTTCACTTTTTTTCCCTTAATTACTGTCCTATATAGGTTGTCCTATGACTTATGATTTACAATTCTACAAGAAAAGTAACTTAATGAAGTGTTGGTGCTTTAAGTGCTTCACTGAGCTGAAATTTAAACTTAAAACATCTCAAGATGTATTAAATAAAAATAACAGTGAGTAAATTAACAGTGCACGTCTTTTAAGGGCTTCAAACTGCACATCTCATGGCTCAATGTTTTACATACTATCCTTCATGATCTTTAGGCCTTGGCTAAACCAGCTCGCCATGCTAGCATCTTCCATAGAAATGTATTTGAGCACAATTTAAAGAGATGTTCCAAGTAGCCTGGGGGATTTTTATGTGATTTTGCAATGATGATTGCAATAATCATTTGACAGCCCCACAATGCAATTTACTTTTTAATTTTAGTATTTTTAAATTTTCAATAATAACATGGTTAATGCAGTAACGAAATGGTAGGCCTATTATTATAGGCTACTGCAATGACTTGCTATGCTCGATCTAAATGTGTCCATTCAATTTACCGTACACAATGACCACTGTATACATGCAGGGAATATTCGGGCTTTAAATGTAGCAGCGATATTCGGTTTGCGCCAAATACCGGATTAAATTGATTGATGCCATCAGAATGAGTTTACACAACTCGCGCGCAAAACGAATATTGCTGTTGAAAACCGGGTTACTCCCTGCATGTAACTGCGGTCAATGACGCACTCCTTTTCGGCGATATCTGTATCTCTGTCGTTGTATGCATTGTTCGCAATTTTAAGACGTCTTTTCATCTGCAATGCCACTCCTTGGCGCAAGTGGCATTCCTGTACGTCGGGTTTAGCCTACGTTCAAACTATTTTTCTGGTGAATAATTATTTCGGACTGAACTTGGTGAAGGGAAGTTTCACTAGGCCTATCGTAGGCAACGATAAACTTGATCATCATCTCGGGCTCGTCTGATCGGTTTGCTGCTGCCAGCCGCTGAAAGGCAGTGGGGAGAGGGGACATTTATCTCGGCCTATGTGACCACACTGTAATGCAACTACATCCACTCTGTTTATATGACGGGTCTCTGACCTCCCTCGCGCTCTCTCTCTCTCTCTCTCTCTCTCTCTCTGCAGCACACGCATTTTCAAATTTACTCACAGGCACTGGGCCACGGCCAATCAGAGGGGAGGTCCCGCCCTTCACTATCTGTGATTTGTTTAAACCACGATATTGGCCATATATGTGTCTGTTATTGAACCAAAGGTAGAGTTTCAATGCGGACACTTTTTCCTCTCTCGAATAAGGCGCACCGGTGCGACCTCCGATTTTTTTTAGTCGCACTTTTGAAAAATTAGGTCGCATATGCGACCAAATTGGTCGCACTCTGGAGCCCTGCTATATGTCGGTGTTGAAGTGTTTAGATTCCCAGTGCTAGCCAGGCATTTTAACAGCAACTATGGCTATGCGCTAACACCAGTCAGCTGACAGGTCTCTTTGACCTCTTTGACAGCTCAGTGACATCAGGTATGTAACCTACATATTTATGTTTTTGCCAGCGAACTTTTAACATGATCTTCATATTCATTGTGATGCTATATGGGCCTCATGCACATGAAAGATTAGGCTAATATCATGCCATTATGTTGTTTAGAACACACCGTGAAATAAAGTTTTCACCTTACAACTTTGCTGATAACATTTCAGATAAATGCCAGTTAGCGCATTAGCAAGGATATTGTGTAACATATAGGCTACTGTTGATGTTGTTTCATAGCCTTTTGCTTGTGTGTAGTTAGGTCCACTGCTAGATTTTGACAGGAGCTCATGATGTCGCTTTAAAGTAAGCTACTTGGGCTCACGCAAGCTGTCAAACACAGCTGTCCACTGGCCTATGTGGTGCACCACTCTGGTTTATACATCCAGTGTTTATGTTAGCTATCGATAACTGTGTCCCGATGTGTTGCTATCAGAGCAAGACATTAGAGATGGCACATGACATTCAGTGATGCCTCGTATAAAAAATTTTATTAAAAAAATTAATTTAAAAAATGGCACCGAAATGAGGCACCGAAATCCACGTTGTTATTCCATGCAGTTACTACCGTTTGCGTCGGCGCCGGTGCCATATTAGAACCGTGTTTCGGTGCCCAACCCTAGTTGTTCCTTTAGCATTTTCAAATCTTCTTGGAATCTTTGCTTTTGGGCATATTTCACAATTTCTGTCTCTGCTTTGGTCAAATCGTCACAGGTAAGTCGCGTTCCTTTACAATCTTTCTTCAACTGAGTCATTCTTTCCCTGCTCGATGAGCTTGATTCAGTCTTTTTCTTTGCCTTCAGCACTTTCAGCAGATCTTTCAATTTCAAAAACCAGGCTACTGCACGCTTTAGCTTTATCCAGGATGAGTAATACATCATCAGCTGATCCAACGGATTCTTGAGCTCTTGCAATTGTGTGGCATGTGATTGAACAACTCTTTTGACCTCTGGGTCATCCACATGTATCATTCCAGGATCTGGATTCTTTGGCCACTGGTCTTCGCTGCAGAGCAAGAAACTCGGTCCTGAAAGCCAGCTTTCACATTTCAAGAATGCTTCAACAGACTGACCTCGGGAGACATGATCTGCTGGATTCAGGCTGGTATTGATATACCTCCACTGTGAAACTTGAGAGTGCTCCAGAATGGCTGACACTCTATTAGCAACGAAGGTCTTGAATCTGGTACTTTCACTACTCATACTTCAGCACAACTGTGCTATCTGTCCAATAAATTGAGTCGTGAAGTTCCAATACCAGCTCTTTCTTCAATAGCTTGTCCATCTTGACTGCAACCGAGGCTGCAGTTAATTCCATTCTAGGTATGGTTGGAGATTTCAAGGGTGCTACCCGTGCCTTCGCCATCATGAGCGTGGATTGAGTCTCACCAGTTGAAGAGCGTAGCACGAGGTAACTTGTTGTTCCATAGGCGTCTTCACTCGCATCAGCAAAGTGGTGTAGCTGAGCGAAGACTGGTGCACCGAACTCCTCTGTCTTGATACATCTGTCAACGCCAAACTCCTCTAACTGTTGCAAGTCTGAAGTCCACTTTGTCCATCCTTTAATGACATCATCTGGTAAGCTTTCATCCCAGCTGTATTTCTGCCAGCATAAATCTTGTAGAATTCTTTTGGCGGGCAGGACCACTGGAGCTATAAACCCCAGAGGATCAAAGATGGAGCTGACAAAGGAAAGCAGGCCTCTCCTGGTGTGTGGTCGGTCTTTGAGATTGATCTTGAACTTAAACTGATCCGTCTCAGCACACCACTGGATTCCCAATGCTCGCTCCATTGGTAAACTGTCCATATTCAAATCAAGGTCTTGAAATCCTTGTGCTCTCTCATCTTCAGGAATTGAGTTGAGCAACTTCCTGCTATTGCTTGACCATTTAGTTAGCCGAAAACCACCTTTCGCCAACATGCTTCTTAAGTTGGTGCACAGATTGACTGCTGTGTCTTCATCAGCTGTTGACTTAAGGCAGTCGTCCACGTAAAAATTGTTCTTAACCGTTGTGGCGGCTTCTTGCCCGAATTCATTTTCAAAATCAGCTGTACATTTCTGCAGAGCATAGGTTGCAACACTTGGTGATGATGTTGCACCAAAAATGTGCACCAGCATCTTGAATTCGGCAAGTTCTTTCTCATAATTCCCTTCTGGCCACCAGAGAAATCTTAGTAGGTTTGTGTCTTCCTCTTTGACTCCAACTTGGTAAAACATGGCTTCAATGTCAGCCATAATGGCTATGATTTCTTGCCTGAACCTCGTAAGGACCCCGACTAGCGAACTTGTCAGATCTGGTCCTTGCAGGAGCTGCTGATTTAGTGATGTTCCTCCAAAGCTCGCTGCACAATCAAAGACAACACGCACTTTCGCTTGACTGGATGTCTGACTCCATGGTGTGGCAGATACCATGTTTTTCCCTTAGCTGGTTCACATTCAGCACTGTCTATTTTCATTGCATAGCCTTTCTTGACAATGTCTTCCATAAATGCAACATATTCTGTATGATAATCTGCATCTTTAGAGAATCTCTTTCTTAAGTTCAGGGCACGTTGCTCTGCCACTGATCTGTTGTTTGGCATGCACAGTGATTTGTTTCTTAGTGGAAGGCAAATACTGTAATGGCCATCTTTCAGTTGCGACGACTGAGACATCATGTTAATAAACTGGTGATCTTCCTTGGACATTTCAATGTCCTCATTCTGCCCTGCATCGGGAAAGTCCAGTTTAAATTGTTGATGCCAAAGCTCTTCTAGCCTAGCTACTGAGATTCGGTTTGCTGTAATCGCTGCTGATCTATTTGTCCTCAGTCCATCATTTCCTCCTTTAAGAGGTCCGTTAACTGTCCAGCCTAATGCTGTTCTCACGGCATAAGGTCCATCCTTCACACTACTCACTACTTGAAGTGGCTCCATTGCCTTGGGAACGTTAGCTCCTATTAATAATCCAACTTCTGCTTCAACGGCGGGAAGTTTCACCTCCTTTAGGTGAGGCCAACTAATGACATCCTCTTGGTGTGGGATATTATCCCTAGTCACAGGAATGGCCTTTTGGGAAAACACTTCTGAAAGCTCAATAAACTGGCCACCTTCCAGACTACTGATTTCCAGTCCTGTCACAATGCGTGTGTTCACCACAGATTCATTTCCCATCGTTCATAATGAGATGCTCGTGTGGCGTCCATTCATGTTCAGCTCATTTATTAGTGACTCTGTAGCAAAGGTAGCAGAGCTTCCTGGATCCAAAAATGCGTACGTTGTGACTATCTTGGTTCCTTTCAGTGCCTTGACCTGTACTGGGACGATTGAGAGAAAACAATCTTCTTTACCGGCCCCAGTAACACCACAAATTTCTGACGTTTGAACAAGAGCATTGGTTACGGCTTGCTGGTTATTACTTTCTTTCGTTTGCTTCTCCCTTTGAGTCTTTGAATTTAATGTGCAGCAGGGTGGGATGCGAATGAGAACATTCTTGACACTGAGCCTTCTCTTTACAGCTGTTACTCATATGGCCATGTTTCAAGCATGCAAAACACAGACCTTTACTTCTCAAAAAGTCAAGTTTTTCCTTGTGTGGCTTGCTCTTGAATCCTCTGCAAACTGTGAAGCTGTGATGTTCTCCATTGCAGTAAAGACATGGTTTGCCATTGGCATCCACTGAGACGGCCTTCGTCTTGTCTGTTGTTGAGTTCTTATTTCCCTTCTTATCTTTATTTTCCGCTGATGAGGCAATGGATGTTGTGAAAACCCTTTTTACTTTAGGCGTTTCTGTATTTTGTGCTCTTGGTTTCTGCCGGACTGAATCCTTTTTATTGGAGGTGTTTTCTTTTATGTTTCCGTACAGAGGATGCAATACGTACTTGACTTGCTTGTTGACAAAGTCAACAAAGTCCTTGAACTTTACTCTTTTCTTTGTCTTTTCTTGCAGGTCGCAGGCGAACTTTCTCCAGGATTCTTTGAGTTTGTAGGGAAGCTTGCTAGCTAATGCCTTTATGCTAGCTGCATTGTCTAAATCTTCCATGTAGCTTATATCTGCCATTGTGTTGGAGCAACCAGTCAGAAACAATGAGAAGGACTGTAGTGCGGCACCATCTTCTGGCTTGATAATCTGCCAGTCCAAGGCTTCCTTTATGTATGCCTCTGCAATCTTGTAGTCATCACCGAAATATTCCTTTAACATTTGCTTTGGTTTGGCATAGCCTGTCGAAGGTGGCATGTGAATGCAGCTCTTTACCAACTCATGTGGCTGTCCACTTGTGTACTGCAGCAAAAACTGTAGACGATCACGGTCATCCTCAGTGCGACTTTCAATTCCATGTTCAATGGATCTGATAAAGGATTTATATTCCAGCGGTTCACCCTTGAATGTTTTAATAGTGAGATCAGGAAGTAAAGATGCTTTGTGATTCTTCACTAGGTACTCTGTGACATTGGCTTGTTGGGATATGGCCTTGCACAAACTATCAAGCATTACTCCGTCATTGCCATCTCTATTTGCATCTGTTAAAACTCTTTTGGTTCCTGCTGCCAAGTTGTGATTAAATAAATTGAATTGGGAATAATTCAGTGCAGGCGTGGCATGCTGCAAAAAAGTACCTTTCACTACTCCTTTGTCTTCTGATATATCAGACTTGCAAATGCTCACGTCATCCCGTGCGTCCTCATATTTTTGTAAAACTTCCAATTTTGCATCTGATTCAGCTATTGCTGTTTGAATGACATGCATTTCCTTTCTTGCCCTAATTGCAGCTTCCTTTCTCTTTTGCTCTGCCTCAAGCTCTGCTGAGGCAGACTGATCCCGTGGTTGGCAAATATTTTGAGGTGGTTAACATAATCGAAAAGTCTTGAAATTTGGCACACACATCAAGTGTCACACAAAGCAGCTAGGTAAAAAAGCTTGGCCCCGGGTATGGCCCAGAGACTCGCTAGCGCCCCCTTACGCCCCCTTAGATGACTGATCCCGTGGTGGGCATATACTTTCAGCTACACACACCAAATTTGGTAGGTGTCTGTATCTCCCCAAGATGAACAACTTTCGTATGTACAATGCATTAGCCACGCCCAACAGGAAGTGAGGTATTTGGGATTTTGTGCAGACTAATATGTGATGAAATATGTGCTGAATCATGATGCCAAAAGAGGTGCTTCCCATGGGTGAAAACGCATGAAATTTGGCACACACATCAAGTGATACAGTGAATAGACAGGGATAAAAGCTTGCCACCGGGTGTTGCCCAGGAACTCCATAGCGCCCCCTTACGTCACTGTGACTTGTGGTTGGCATATAGTTTTAGATACACACACCAAATTTGGTGGGTGTATGTAACTCCCAAAAACAAACAACTTTTGTATTAACATGCCATTAGCCACGCCCACAGGAAGTGAGGTAATTGAGAATTTGTGCGTTGTGGACATGATCAATTTTAACGTACTCCTCCTAGACGGTTGATCCGATTCATGTCAAAGTTGGTATACGTGATGTCGAGATGTTCCTGATTCTAAATTGAGAAGCCTTTTTTTGATATGTTGTAATTTGACGAAATGGCGAAATTATGAATTTTAATACCCTTCCACACAAACAGTAAATGTGTCATGATTCATCGTGCATGGCTTGAAATGTTTAAAATTTAACAGGTCATTGAATATCATGTTAATGATAATATTCGCATGCCCATAACGCATGTTTGCTATAGCGCCACCAACTGGCAACAGAAAGAATGACAATTACACTGACTTCAGATGATCAATTTTAACATACTCCTCCTAGACGGTTTGTCAGATTCATTTGAAATTTGGCCAACATTATGCCAAGATGTCGCTGATGAATATCTCACCACATAAACAGGAAATGTGTCATAAATCACAGTGCATTGAATGAATGGTCTGAAACTTCTCAGGTTAATAGATATCATGATTATGATGATATCCAGACACCCAATGGGCCTCCCTGGCATAGCGCCACCACCTGGCCAAGCAGGAAATGTGCCAGAAATGGACAATGCCTTAAGTGATTGATCTGAAACTTTATAAAATATTGGATATCATTATTGTGATGATATTCACATGCGTAATTCACAGGCCTAACATAGCGCCACCTTCTGGCCAAGCAGGAAATGTGCCAGAAATGCTCTATGCTTTGAATAAATGGTCTGAAACTTTTCAGGTTAATAGATATTATGATTATGATGATATCCAGACACCCAATGGGCCTGCCTGGCATAGCGCCACCACCTGGCCAAGCAGGAAAATGTGCCAGAAATTGGTAATGCCTTTATTGGTTGATCTGAAACTTTACAAAATATTGGATGTCATTATTGTGATGATATTCACATGTCTAATTTCCATGTCTAACATAGCGCCACCATCTGGCCAAACAGGAAATGTGCCAGAAATGGGTAATGCCTTAACTGATTTATTTAAAACTTGGTAGGTATAAAATATTTGAAATCATTATTGTGATGATATTCACATGTGTAATTCTGATGCCTAGTATACCGCCACCATCTGGCCAAGCATGAAATGTGCCAGAAATGCTCTATGCTTTGAATGAATGGTCTGAAACTTAACAGGTTAATACATATTAGGATTATGATGATATCCAGACACCCAATGGGCCTGCCTGGCATAGCGCCACCACCTGGTCAAGCAGGAAATGTGCCAGAAATGGACGATGCCTTAACTGATTAATCTGAAACTTTATAAAATATTGGATATTATTGTGATGACATTCACATGTGGAATTCACATGCTTAGCATAGCGCCACCATCTTGCCAATCAGGAAATGTGCCAAAAATGTTCAATGCTTTGACTGATTGATCTGAAATTTTACACAAAATTAGATATCATGATGATGATATTCATATGTCTTTTTAACATGCCTTGCATAGCGCCACCAATTGGCAAGAGAAGGAATGTGTTTTTTCCAAGTCTGTTGGATATTACAATCAGATGCATCTGATTAATCAGATTAGGTGTATATGACATCCAAACACCCAATATGCCGGTGTGGCATAGCGCCATCAGCTGGCCATAGTCAGAATAGTTTTTGGAATTTATTTACAAATTTTTAATTAAATATCATTATTTTGATGATATTTACATGTGTAATTTCCATGCCTAACATAGCGCCACCATCTGGCCAACCAAAAATGCATCAGAAATGTTCTTTGCTTAAAATGAATAGTCTGAAATTTCTCAGGTTAATATATATTATGATTATGATGACATCCAATGGGCCTGCCTTGCATTGCGCCCCCACCTGGCCAAGCAAGTAAATGTGCCAGAAAATAAAATGCAAAAACAAATAGCACACACATCAAATATGTACATTTCGCAAACGCACCACGTGCTTTGTTGGATTCCGAAATGTCACGGGTTGCGGCCCGCAGGTGCTCGGGCCCGCCATTGCCGCTTGCGGCTATATTTATTATTATTATTATTATTATTATTATTATTATTATTATTATTATCTAAATAATAAAAGCCATTTCCAGGTACCAATGATATATAATAACAGTGCAAAAAATGTACCCACACAGCCATCTGTCAAATATATCCATATATGTCCTTTACTGACTGACAGCATCCGCTTACATAGCAATAAACCAAAATCCATGAACTGACTACACAAACAGGTACACAATGTATATATGTATCCATTATCCTCCACACACACACACACAACCTGACATTGTGCCAAGACTGTCATATATTTCCCTGTAGTATAAAGGGTGTCCAGCACCACCGAAAAAAAAAAAACAGGCTTTTTAGACCCGCTACAAAACGCAAGGGACTTCGTTCTTCTCAATGAGCCCAATCCTGCTCAGCTGTTCATCGAAACTAATGCGTGAGCTTTAATGAAGGGCAACCCCATACCCACCCACGCCTGAGGCAGAGAGCCACAGCCAATGCCATGATCACGAGTGCCATATTGCTTTTATACAACAATTCCACTTACATTCTTATCTTGAGTGCTATATTGCTTTGATACAACAATTCCACTTACAACTAATCAGGAGTGCTATATTGCTTTTATACAACAATTCCACTTACAACTTATCTTGAGTGCTATATTGCTTTGATACAACAATTCCACTTACAACTAATCAGGAGTGCTATATTGCTTTGATACAACAATTTCACTTACAACTAATCAGGAGTGCTATATTGCTTTGATACAACAATTTCACTTACAACTAATCAAGTTTAAAGGCATCAAATTGTGTGTTCTATCGTTCATTTTCATTTTTGTTCATTCATCCTCTGCCCCCCAAAAATGTTCCATATCAAACTTATACTCTTCAGCCAAGTTAGGTGATTATAGTATATGTGGCTGGCTGTATGTGCACAATAATATGTATACTCCTCTGTCCTCAGGTTACATGTTAAGCTGAACATTTATTCCATTTTCTCCTTCAATAACTGTCAAAAATGTGGCATAATGATATGGCGAGATCGCCACTCATCACTCAAGGGATATCTCTAATCCAATCAAAAATGTATAAAAAGTTTGAGTGGATCTAACTGCTGTATGATGGCTTTTATCCTCTGCTCTTTTTCTAGTCTTCTAATATTCCTTCTGCAGTCTCACATTGGGGAGTCAGCTGTAACAGTAACCAATAGAGATACATCAGGTGATAGGACACCTGTAGCTGGAGAAGCATGTGAGAGCCTGTGCTTGTTTCTGTGTGTGCACAACTGTTGGAAAACAATACCCATCGCTGGTCATAACTGCCTCATTTGGCCACGATAGCACAGCAAGGTTACTCTCAGCTTTAACTGACAGAATTGCTTAAAAGTTACCTACCAGAAAGGCCTACCAAATTTGTGTGAAAATTATTTTAGGTCTGCCAAACAAGTGGCCATAAACATGGGTGCCAACCAGCGTGTGTTTTTTGGAGAGTTATATTGTACTTGGCTTGAGTGTTTGGAATTCTGCTGCAGGTGCAGAGGCTTCAGGGGTTGGGCATGATTGCACTCAATTGAATTTCTCTTTTGAGCAAACACGCCTTTGCTCCCATCGCTACCATAGCGAGTCTACCCTGGGGGGAAGAGTTGGTGTGTTGCACAAGGCCTGTGTGCGCTCCCCCTGCTGAAACAAAATCAGCTAGAAACCAGCTTATGCTGATAACTGGTTTTAGCTGGTCTTTGCTGATTGTCTTCCAGCTCTTGTTGGTCTGTGCTGGTGTAGCTGGTTAGGACAACAGGTGGACATGCTGGTATGACCATCTGAGGAAGCTGGTCATGCTGGTGTGACCAGTCTGTTGTGTGGGATACAGCTGGTGTAAGGGAGTCATGTTGGTGGCCAGCCTGCCAAGCTTGACATTGTTGGTGTAAGATGGTCATGCTGGTTTGCTAGAATGACCAACATAAGTTGGCATGGCCAGTTAAACCAGCAATGTAGACCAGCAACACCAACTAAAATGACCAGCTTGAGGTGGTACGACAAGCAAAACCAGCTGAATTACCATCGTAAGCTGGGTAAACCAGCTGAAGGTATGTTTTTGCTGGTCTAGCTGGTCAACCATCATATAAAAATGTCAATGCCAAAACAGCATACATAAGGATGATACTTTTTGGATCCATGTCCATTGCAGCATATCTAACTTTATGCTACTCCATTTAATGGAGTATGTTATGCTACTCCATTTAATGGAGTATTTTATGCTACTCCATTTAATTGGGAACGTGTCTGAGCTTGCACGAGAGCAGGTTCCAGCTGGGTTGTCATTGTTGATAAGACATCTCCTTTTTAATATAGGATATTTTAAATATATAGGATTTTTTGGGGATTTTCAAAACCCAATGTGGCCTATGAACCAAAAAGGTTGCCCATCCCTGAGCTAACAGAAGAAACTGGTTTGTGCTGGCCCATGTTTACCTGGGCTTGAGGCCAGTAACATTAGTGATAAAGAGAAACTGCAAAATGGCTTTCCTTTCTTCTCTTTTCCATTCTGACTTATATCAAGGTATGTTTTATATACCTTTTAATCTGTTGCCACCTAAGGTTGTGTTTTGTAGAGATTGCTGGTTAATGTGTTATTAAAGTGAATGTAAAATCTTTATTTATTAATTAAAGTGAATGTAAAATCTGAGATGGTGTCACAACAACCTGATTTGACATGGAATGACCCATATTGTGTGTGCTTCTCTTGCACGACTGTATTTGTTGCACCACTCACTCTAACACCCGATTCACACTGCGTGTCAGCTGCACGACCTGTCCGTTTTCATTCACACTGCCTGCATGGCATGCATGTCTTAGACGCCGTTCAGCCGTGCTGAAAACACATGGCAGCTAGAAACAGGACTGGTGCTTATTTTTCAAGCGTGTTGGACGTGTTTCCAGCCAAAAGAGGCATATCTCGAGAACCGTAGGGGCCTAGAATGACCAATTTTTTTTGTATGTTGGCCTCCAGGGGCCATGTCAACACATCCTATATCCATTCATTTGATGTATAGCGCCACCTAGTTAAAAATGAAAAATGAGACATTGTAATTGCAGATATCTTTGGCTGAAAGGTTCAAAACTGCACAGACACACCATCACAGTAGTAGGGTAGTCTATTAGGAAAAAACTGATAGCCTATCCCCTCTATTCTGTTGAACACTGATATGCTACAAACATGTTATAAACAGCTGGGAAAGGCTGTTGCAAATCCATCAAACAGGTGGTCACTCAGAGATTTCAAACGAACGAGGGAACAACATGTCCCAATGCGACACGCTGTTTTCCCTTGATGAAAGTGAAACCATGAGTTTTCCCACATCTCAACTTTGGCCAAAGTTTTCAGTGATAAAACCTCATTGAAATAATATGCATTTTCGATATGGGGTCTTAGAAGCCATCTGTCTCCTTCTAGCCACAGCGTTTTTGTTCAACCTAATCAACCTAAGCATGCTCAGATGACGTGATAGACGAGGCGCTGTTGCTCACCTGTCCATCATCGTAAAGCCCAATTTGATTGGTCCACCAGATTTGGGGCGAGCATGTTGCTCCGCAATGCCAGACCGAACTTCCCGACCTCAAATGTTGTGGGCAGGACTAAGTTCGGCTGGCACCCAGGTTAATTTTGCAAAGGTCTGCCAGGGAAATTTTTGCTTTCATAAATGGCGTGCTTTCTCACAAAAGCATAGAATCACTGCTCAACTAGCCTACGCAGACACGTCATTGCCACTAGGCCCTTCTCATCTGCTGATACAGCAACAGGACAGTCCTCCACTGCAATCCTGCTCCTCATTGCCTTAATCAATCAAACACCAATATTTAACTGAGAACTTGCAAAATAGATTTTATCTGAAAATGTACAGACAGGTTTAGACCTAAGCCCTGGTGTCACATCTACAACCCCCACCCCCACAACCACAATTTTGAAAGAAAATGCTGAATGTTATTCTATTCTTGTTTTCACTCTGGACATGAATAGAATCCACTTGGAGAGCAAAAAATCATTTCTTACCACATTTGCCACGTGCTGTACATTTCCAGATTGTTAGGAATGAGTACCTCTTCCTTAAAATGCTGTCACATGAGAACATTTGTTTACTGTAAAAAACGGGTGGCTCATCCTACCCGTCCTCATTTTTTTTATTTTTTTTATTGTGGTGGTGCATCGCTTCATAGGCTTGGTATGGAAAAAAACTCAACTGAAAATCGGGTTTAGGCATGTGGAGTAATTACAGTAAATTATGGCAATTTGATAGATATTATGGTTATGGGATTTGGCAGACGCTTAGTTAAATTAACAGTGAACAGTTTAGTTGGCAAGACTTCATTAAAGAGAATAGCAATAATAAACAATAATGTTGATGCAATCAATAGCCTAATGAAAATAAACAATGAAAATAAACAAATACTATGACATACTTTAATATAATATACAAACCATAAATCATAAGAAATGCTTAATTAACAGTGCACGATAAACAGATATGCCTTTAGGCCCCTCTTAAAAGACCCAAAACTATCACAGGAGTGGAGAGCACTGGGCAACTCATTCCACCAACAATGTAAAATAAAATTTACATTTAATGGAGTTTTAGCAAGCCAGAAAAACCTTGTTTCATACAGAACTAAGTTACTCTGAGAATTGTTCAACTGGGAAAGCCACAGCATGGGACATCAACTGAAGTGTTCTGCACATTGACGCCGACATGAGTGTGGCACACTCCGCTTTCGACATTTGATTACATTGGATTCCATTGTTTTCAACACAACCCCACGCACCAGCATCAAACTTTACCACCGCCGTGTCGATGCTTGTCAGTAAAGAAATTCGGCACTGATGTATGTGGCAAGTGATAGCACACTCATGTCAGCGTCTATTTGCGAAGCGGCTAATTGCTAAGCAAACCCCATAAAAAACCCTAAACAAAATTTACATATTGAGCCTTTGTTTAAAAGATGTTACAAGAGTCAATATATGACATGAGCATATCAATGGTCACATACAGTCTATATTACAGCACACATATACCTACCACATAAAACCAAGGAGAATATCTCACACTAAACTCATATGCCCCGCTGACAGTCAGCATTTATAATGATTTTTTTTAAAAAAATACATTTTTTGGGGGCTTTTATGTCTTTAATCTGACAGGATGGTGGAGAGAGTGACAGGAAGCGGGTGGGATAGATATGGGAACAGGAAATGATCCGGGCTGGATTTGAACCCAAGATGGTATGGGCGAGAAACCAAATATGATACAGGGGCTGTAACCAGTTGCGCCACAGTTCCCTTCGCATAATAGTCATTTATTATTATTATTATTATTATTATTATTATTATTATTATTATTATTATTATAACCTTTATTTAACCAGGTTAGTCTCATTGAGATATAACATCTCTTTCACGAGCAGCACTAAAGAAGATTTGCTCCCAGGGTCCCTCAGAGTTGAGATGTGTAATGATAAATGAACTTGTTAATATAATAAATGTGTGTCTTTGTAAACCCCTTTAGGGCTGGTTTAATTACTGTGGTGAAAGATCCTTTGACGCTCTTATTCACACTCCTTCCCAGGAGTTCTGAATGAGCTTGGAGCAGCACCCTCCTCACATGCCTCCAACTCCCACTCCTTCCCTGAGGGGTAAAACCTGAATCTTTTGACTCAGTGCCCTTTGTCGCACTAACACCAGCACTGCATGGAGCTATTCATGAGGGTGGCTCATCTCCCTGCAGAGTTGGACATTGAGGGTAAGGTCTAGGCCTCTGCAAAAAAACGCTGTTCGCGTAGAGACTCCCCATTGGCCCCTTGGATTTTCCCTCTCTGCCTTGTACCTCCATCCACTAGTAGCACTGGGGATCTGCATGTGTTGGTTGCATCGGGGAGAGGGAATCCAGGGCTAAATGGTCTTCCGTCCATCAGAAACATGCCCGGAGACCCAGGTGTGTGCTGCTGATCCCCTTGCACCACCACCATCTGCGCTCCCTGCACTAGTCCATCTCCTTGATGGACCAATCCCACTGTGTCGCCTGGCTGCCGTTTACCAGAAACAGGCCTGTAGACCCCGTGGAACCAGGAGCATGTTGATGATTTTGAAATTGAATCCCCTGTTCCCCCTGAACGTGCCCGCCCTGCTGCATTATCAAACTCTGACCCCCCTGAATGTACCCACCCTGGGACATCACAAACCCCTGAGCCCCCTGAATGTGCCCGCCCTGGGGTATAAGCAGACTCCCTTTTCGTTTAGTCTGCGCAGCACCTAAGCCCTGGACGATCACCCCCTGTACCCCCTGAGTATGGCCACCCTCCTGCAACACCAAACCTTTACCACCCTGAACATGCCCACCCTGCTGTAACACCAAACCTTGACCACCCTGGGGTATAAGCAGACTCCCTTTTCGTTTAGTCTGTGCAGCACCCGAGCCCTGGACGATCACCCCCTGTACCCCCTGAATATGGCCACCCTGCTGTAACACCAAACCCTGACCACCCTGAACGTGCCCACCCTGCTGTAACACCAAACCTTGACCACCCTGAATATGGCCACCCTCCTGCAACACCAAACCCTGACCACCCTGCTGTAACACCAAACCTTGACCACCCTGAATATGGCCACCCTCCTGCAACACCAAACCCTGACCACCCTGAACGTGCCCACCCTGCTGTAACACTAAACCTTGACCACCCTGAATATGGCCACCCTCCTGCAACACCAATCCCTGACCACCCTGGGCCATCACCAGCCCCTGGGCTCCCTGCACCAGGCCTCCCCCCTGCAGCAGCATCCCTTCTGTGGCTGTCTGACTCCCGTTGACCAGGATCATTCCCTGACCCAGACCCACTTGGGGCCTCTCAGCCAGCAGCACTGTGCTCTGGACCTGCTGCGGCTCCACCATGTAGTACAGGGGCTGCTGCTGCTGCACCAGCACAGTCTGGGTCGGCACGGCAACAGTCTCGCGTAGGTGCTTGCTGGGAAGTGGGGGTGGAATGTGTTCCTCCACGAAGCTGATCCTCTGTTGTTTAACGTTGGTTGCCATGGTGACACTGTTGTCCACCTCTGTCGTGGGAGGTGTGATCTCTTGGGTCACTTTTGGGCTTGTTTCTCTGGAGTATCCACAGATCTCGGCGAGGTAGGTGAACTTTGAACCCAGGTCGTCAAGGAACTGGAGGTCGTCGTCAGCCCCGAGGAGGCTGCAGCTACCCACAGAGCCAGTGGGAGATCCATGTCCCTCATAGCAGTACTCCAGCAAAGAGTCCTTCTGATAAGAACCCACCACTGTAAACTCGGCTTTCTGTTAAACAAAAAGAACATGTTATCGCAGTGTTACTGAATCCTCAAGAGACACAATGTTATGCCCCTCTAGTTTTGCAGTGGCAGTGCAACAGCCTTTGGGTGGTGCATGGGCAGAATCAGCTTCACTGTCCACACCTGAGAAGCATAAAAAGGCCATGTCTTTGCCTTAATAAAAGGCTTCAGTTTGACAAGTATGCTTTGAGCTTGTTTTTGCATGAAGTCACTTGGAAATAGTTGTAGTCGCGGGTTGCAAGTTTTTGGATGTGTTTTTTGGTGCGGTCGCTTCTTTTGGGCTTGCTCTTGCTAATGAAAGGGGGACTCATGGTGCACATGTAGGACAGTCCATCTCTGACTAAATAAGACAACAGCCAATCAGATGATTGCATACGTAATGCTTGTTTTTTTTTTTTTTTGCTTTGGTCATGGGTCGCTTGTTTTAGGCTTGCTTCAGAGACCTCGTTGCTTGTTTTTCGTCACGTGACCTGGCAACACTGAAAGCCTTACAATAATATTCTCTATTTGTGATAAACTGTGTAGTCTATTTCCATTTTATGTTTTTCAGCTTCTGAGCTGGCCGTAACACTCATGAAATCTCTCTCTCTCGCTCTCTCTCTCTCACACACTCACTCACACACACACACACACACACACACACACACACCTGTGAGAAGTAGTTGTCCAGAAGTGAGTCTGGTAGTGCTGTGAATGTGAGCTGGTCCTCCTCTCTCATCTCCCTCATCTCCTGCAAATATGACAGCACCTCCCCATGGGCACTGTAGTCCATGTCCACCATGTCTTGCTGATCATAGTCATTGTAGACGCTCTCCTGCATCTGCACCGGCCTGCTCGTCATAGTTGGCTTGTTTCTGAAGGCTGAAACATCTTTGGAGATCTGTACCGGAATACTCGCCAGAGGAACCTCCTGCTCAAAGAACGGAACCAGAGAGACAGATACACAATTTGAATTTTCAGTTGAATTTTCTGACACAATAGAACCTGATACTAAAATACACAAGGACTAGGACATTTAGGGTGTTTTCACAAATAGTCCCTTTTAAAAGAACCAAACTGTCAAAGTGGACCAAATCAAAAGGGACTTATTTTGTATTCACATTGTGAGTTCATTGTGAGGTCCCAGTTCGGTTGGAGTGTTCACATATGCATACAAAATACTGAGTCATCGATCTGAGTTAATTTAGAAGCCTGAAAGGGACAAAGTGTGTCTGCATTGGAGGACTTATGTGAACGTGCCATTGCCATCTAGTGATGTGCCATATCCACTGTTTTCTCTCTCCAGTCAGACTGTGTGTGTAACATTTTTTAGTATGTAATTACCCTGTCCTCTCCCTTTCCCTCCGTGTGGTACGATATGAGATGAGTCTTGGTATCGAAGGGCAGCTCAGTGAAGCCTGTGGCTCCAGCGCAGGTACAGTACAGAGCCAATAGTGGGATCACTAATAGTACACACACACAGACACACACACATACAGGTATTAGGTGACAGCCAAATGTAGATATGCACAAATAACTGTATCACATTAACATTTTACCATCTCTAAAAACTGGGGGAAAAACAGGTTTACTACAATGTGTCGTGTTCCCCATCCACATGTGTTTCAAAGACAACATTTTCTATGTCTATGCAGTTTTTCTCTTAAACTATCTTTCCATGTATTTCATTTGAGCAGTTAGTTTTTACCCAATGCTGATATCGACACATTATTTACTTTCCTCCAGGAATTCAACCCCCCACCCCCTTTGTCGGTTTGTCTCTCTGTTCATTCTGTCTGAGGTCTGTCTGTTAGTAAGTAAGTAAGTAAATTTGTAAGTTTGTAGCTGTAGAATCGAAATAAAGTGTGTTTTTCTAAACTTCTAAAATGTCATGTAACTTAAGTTTACAACTAAAGTTTCTTGTTAAATTTAAAGATTCTACCATTCATGTCCTTTTTTTGCTGTTGGTTGTACTAACAGATTTAACATGTTTATCAGTGAACTGATAATTTCCTCAGATGGAGAAACATCAGCATGATGAAGATGACACTGTAACTTACTTGTCAGACACTGAGGGCCCTATCATGACATTCTAAAGTGCATCGTCACTCGTCAAAAGTGACCCCCCTGTAAATAAAAAAATTTAGTAGGATGTCCAGTTCACATTGGGAGGGGTTTCACTATCAAAGTGGAGCGCATGGCGTAACAAGGTGTTCCTAGGTCTTTTAATCACTCATATGGGTGTGTTTGGGGCGTAACATCATTTTAAACCAATGAGAATGACATCTGTCATTCCCTTCAACGGCGCAACGTGCGATATGTCAAATAAATGCATCGGTATTTTGGCATTCAAAGGCGCATTTGAAGGAGGCTGCTTGCGAGACCGTATAGAATAGTCATTCTTAAACCATGCTTTACTAAAACCTAGCATAGCCTTCACGCATTTGCACTCGTCTATTTGAACTCATTGGCAAAGTGAAACTAACTTCACCAAGGAGTCAGTCAACGACAAGACAGTTATATGCAGTTACTTTCACTATTGACTGACAATGGGTTACCACCGAAAACATAGGCTGGAAAAAGCAACACTTACCCTAATATTGCTCAAATGACTGAATAAAACAACATTTATCCTGCAGAGGAGCTTATATCTCGTGACAGTACGTTTTCAGCTGTGCTCCATACGTGTCTCTCGCCTCTCCCCTAATCACTTTTAACCGTCATTACCAATTTGCAAATGATGGTGAATAACTACTCATCATGAGATGCACAGTATTTCGTAATATCTTTGTTCTAATTATGTTTCCCATTGTAATCGTGCAATTTGTAATGCTTTGCATGGACGTGCGCTGGTGTGCGTTCATGAATTATAGAAGGATGGTGCGTGCACCTACCAATATGACTGTTGACATGCGCTCTTAAAATAGCATATGAACAACTCGCCATTGACTTCTGACCAGGTTTAGGTGGTGTATGATAGCGATTTTTAGACAATGCGCTAGTCCCCTCCCTAGGTTGTTAACTGCCACACCCCTGGGCGCAATGCTTAAAAAATAAACGTGCAAAATAGCGAATTCAACTTTGCGCGGGTGAATAACGAACTTTACGCCATGCGCTGGTGACCCAAAATACAGCCCTGAGACATTTTTTTCAACAATGACAGCATAATTTGTGTCTCACACAGACACAGACACAGCAACATGAGGTGATGTTTACTCACACAGTAGTGTAAGGACGCCAAAGAATAGTGCTCCCATTGCAGCTCCCCCCAGTTGGGATGACTTTCTGATGGATGCCCCTCCTGATAACTGCTCCTGCTTAATTCTTGGATTACAGGAAGTCAAACCTTCTTCGCAGGTGCACACCTCCAAGTGGAGGACTTGTGTTTTAGGACAGGCCAATCCCTGTTGGTCTCGTATCTCGAATGTGACGTCATAGTACCCAGGCCAAATGCCATCTTCACCCCAGAGAGATACTGAATCATCTACACACACAACCACACAGAAACCACAAATGATTACATCACCCTATATTTCATACTAATATTTCACACATCTCACTGGTTTTAGAAAACGTCTACTGTACACTTTTGTCCATTAACACCCACCCAAAGTTATCACAATCATTAGACAAAAAGTTTCAAAAGATGAAACCCCCATGTACACACACATAATACATAAAACTAAACTGGGACTGGGAGCTATCACAAAAACAAAATCTGTGCTAAACAATTGCTCATGTCACTTATATTTGTGCCATTATCATAGAGCACGTCCTTACTCACTTCCAGTCCTCTCAAGCCTCCATTGCACCCCCACACCCTTATCCAGCAACGTGAACGTCAACGGAGGGCCGTAAGGGTGTCCATCCGGATCCTCTGCTGTCACGTTCACCACCTTCACAATAACATTTCAGTTACTATCAAATAGTTAAAGGCACCCTTAACAAGATTTGCTCTCGGGGTCCCCCTCTGGTTGAGAAGCACAATAATAAACAAACTAAATATGCGTCTTTTGCAACAAATTATGAACATAACTCTGATATAATATCGAGGGAATGCACCAGCAGCAGTCTGTAGAAAAAGATCTCTAAATTCCTGTAGCATAGCAGTTTCCTACCCGAAACCAGAAAGTTGCCAGGTAGATAATTGCCTACAGAGGGCCGCTCAGATAATGGCAGAAGTGCTGTTCGTCATGTCATGAGGTTATGTGACATCAAAATGATTTTGGAAACGTTATGTTAAGGGGAAAAAACCTGTTAAGGGTGCCTTTAATTAATGAATGTGCCTTTGCTTCACTGCCAAGGACAGATGGGGAAAACACAGAGAGGTTGTTTATGGTTAAACGAAGAGATTTAGTTTGCAAAGAGCAATGGGTATCACTTGTGCTCTAGCCCCTCGGTGCTCATAGAACAGGACCACAGAATCAGCAGCGGAACCCAGGGAAGGACCGGAGCATACAAATAGCTTTTACAGACTTTAATGGTGCAAATGACTAACATTTCGACGCACAGCATCTTCCTTTGAGTGAAATGGGTAAGTGGTTGCCAGAGAGGACTGAGGAGGCTCACTGAATGAGTGGCATTGTTTAATTGTTTCATATATTTTAAATCTTAATGATAATACCTCCTGTGTCAAAACTAGACCCTTTCAATCTGTTTCTTTCTGGTTGAAATGTTCAAAACCAACATAGATATTTTAAAAAGAAAATGCCTTAGGAACACACATGGTCCTGATGTGCAGTTTGGCGCCTTGCATGACAGCTTCTGTCATCTGTGTATCTGAGTGTGTGTATTTGAGGCATTAATTGTAAAGCGCTTTGAGTGCTCAGAGTAGTGGGAAATGCTGAATAAATGCAGTCCATTTACCACTTTGACTGTCAACATCAGATTAAGGCACTTTCTTATTAAAGGTGCTCTAAGCGATGTTAGGCGGTTTCTAAGCTAAAACATTTTTTGTCACATACAGCAAACATCACCTCACCATCCGCTAGCTGCCTGTCCCCTGAATACACTGTAAAAAAAAGCAGTCTCTGTGAACAGCCCAGGCTCCAAAAGCGCCAACAAAAACAGCCTAGTCCAGCCTGGACCATAAAACATAACTGTTCCAGCCAATAACCGACAGGAGAGTTTCAGTTGCAGTTCTCACGCACACACAGACAAAAAAAACAGGGAAGTCTTCCACTGTGGTGGACAGGAGTGTAGGCGGGCCCTTACCTTGGTGTCACTGCACAGGAACTGCACGTTGCTCTTGAGTCTGGGGCAGTTGTCATTTACGTCCTCCACATGCACTTCAATGGTACCAGTGGCTGTCTGGGTTGGCATTTCTGGAAAGTAGTGAGACATAGGAAACATTCATGTGAGACACACACTAACACTTAATAACAACAATAGCATGGGCAGCATACAGTAGTCCAAGTTTGCATTCAGAAATGTAGGCACAGAGATATGAGCTCAAATTTAGTGCTGTAGTGTTACAATCATGTTACAAGCTGTAGTGGCACCTCTGGTAAAGATGAGTAAAAAGAGGTCTCTATTACACATGATAAAACAATGAGTTAATCAGTCCAGTTAATCAGATACTGTAACACAATTTCCTTATTTGCTGTATGTTTTTAATGACTTCTTTTAGAAATCTGCGTATGGACCTGCTATGTTTATATACATGGTTTTCTTTTTTTAATGAACTCTAGTACAACATGAAGACAAGCAGCTCTGGAAACCAGCGAGGCACTGGCTAGCTAACTGAGCCAATGAGGTAGGCCTTTATACCCACCATTTGTCAAGCAAAGAATCTTGGCTATGTAGACCCCATTCACCACATGTGGAGACTCCCGGTCTGGAGTCTTAATGAGGATGACCTCAGCCGTCTCCTCATCAATTGAGAACCAGTTTCCCGGGTCGTAACCTTTAGCATATCTGTCACAGGAGAAAAATTCAAGCGAAATTCATCTCACATCAGCCTGTAACTTTCCAGCAAGAGCAATTGAATTGGACTTATGAAGACTGGGCTAATGGAACAGGATCGGGTGAAATCGTTAGGTTGGCCGAATTCACCTTTCTGAAGATGACGTACTGTATACGGTCAATATAAAACAGGGTGTTAAGATGAAAACAGCGTGGGGGAGCTCCTGACCTGACATCCGTGGCCTGCTCTCCTGTATCTCCATCTGAGGCAGGAAAAGTGGCAACGATCTTGGGGCTGGGGAGCTTTTTGTTGCCCTCTGGTAAGGAAATGGGCTTGGTGCTTGGTCGGTAGACTGGCCCATCGGGTTTGTTTTTCACATTGACCTTCACCGGGTATTGTTTATACTTTGAAATATTGATCCAAGACGGCAATTGTCTTCCAGGCTTTCCAGGGGCCCCTGGAACCCCTCCAGGTCTTCCTCCTCCTCCGCCACCACCACCAGGCCCTCCAGGTACACCACTAGGCCCTCCTGGACTTCCTCCTCCACCTGTGCCACCAGGCCCCCCTCCTCCACCTGTGCCACCAGGCCCTCCTCCTCCACCTGTGCCACCAGGCCCCCCTCCTCCACCTGTGCCACCAGGCCCCCCTCCTCCACCTGTGCCACCAGGCCCTCCTCCTCCACCTGTGCCACCAGGCCCTTCTCCTCCACCTGTGCCACCAGGCCCCCCTCCTCCACCTGTGCCACCAGGCCCTCCTCCTCCACCTGTGCCCCCAGGCCCTCCTCCTGCACCACCACCTCCTCCTCCTCCACCTCCTCCTCCTCCACCACCACCTCCTCCACCTCCTTCTCCACCACCACCTCCTCCTCCACCACCACCTCCTCCTCCTTGACCATTAATTGGTATCCTGGCTCCTTCGCGTGCTTTATTCACCACCACAAGCCCCAGGTTCATGTTTGGTACTTCCTCAAAGTCAACAGGCTGCAAGATTGAAATCCTCACATCAGAGTCACTAATCACACAGTCATCTTGAAGAACAGTATGTGGGGTATTATTATCTTCTTCACCTACATTTCTCTACCTCAAAATGTTGCAAGAAGATGATTCCCCTCTATTACAGAAGGAAACTGCAACTGCAAGACCAACATACCTTGTTGAGCACCAGCACACCCTCGTTGGTCCTGGGATTGGTGTGAATGCTGAAGTAATCGTCCTCATTTCCAGACACAATGTAAAACTCAACATTCCAATTATCTGAGGCTACCAGGTCATCGTCAAAGGATTTAATGTGCATTACCTCAATGCCGTCCTCATTTTCATCAATACTTACTGAAAACTAAAATAACAAGAGATGCAACAAAGGAAAATAATAAATATTCTGTCCATGTTTACTAAAATGCATTATTTTCCAGCTAAGGAAGTTCTTCTATTCACTCTTATTTGAGTATGTGCTTAATATCTTAATATCTGAACACCTGTTCTGATTATTTATTCTGTATTCTATTTTCTACATGTAACAGGAAAAATAGTTGTTTAAGGTGTTTCTATACACTTGTATGTATTAAAAATTAAGTTTTAGGCAATCTATTAACAACAATGTAATTTATGTTTTAAGAATGAATACAGTGTTGTGTTTTCATTAGCTTAGAATGAGCCATACAGAGTCAGTACCCCTCCATGGAGTCTGCCAACTTGCTCCAAAGATAAAACTAAGACATTTCTGACTTGGCGGCCACCATTTCTCCCACATGCAGTTGGCTGCAGTTCAACATTCTCACCACTAGGTGTTTGTACATACTGTAGCTTTACGTACAGTAAGCTGTCTGATGAGAGCGCTCTCACCTCATCCTTTTCTAGTGTGGGGACGTTGTCATTGACATCCAGAATGTGGACCCTTATGGTGGCTGTTCCTGACAGACCGCCTGGCTCACCTTCCATGTCTGTAGCCTGCACAGTGAGGACGTAGGAACTGACTGTCTGTGGAGAAGAGAGAGTAGGCATTCTAGAAAATACTTTGGTAATCCACATAGTGTATGTATCCAGGTTCATGTTAAATTTTGCTTGGATTCAATGTTTTTCTTTTTTTTGTCCTGTTCCAAGGGGCTTTACAAACAAACTATGATAGAATCCTAATTAGAATCTAGTTAAAGATGACATAGAATGGATAAACATGTATTTTACGTTATTCTCTGATGTTAATCCCATTTACAGCCTTATAATCAAGTTGGGGAATATAATGGCCCATTTTAGCAGATATCTACACCCCCTTATGCTTATCTTGCACCCACATAAACTCACCTTATTCATGAAACCCTACTTCTGTCTGGTATTCACCTTCTATCCATTCTGTTTACATAATAATACTTTGTGCACTCTCAGCAGGCTAACTATTCTTCAACTTATATTTCTTTCAAAATGTAGATAATTCTGCATTCAATATGGATATTTTATATATGTATGTTTTTTAGTTCACGTTAGCTTTGTGGCCATTCACCAAACCTCTGCTATCAAAGCCAAAGTAAAAATGGTTTTCCATTCTGTCACCTTGAAAAAAATGAGAAGGAACAACACTATTCCTCTGTCTTCCTTTCAACAGAATTAAAATTGTGTTGGAATGATCAATTGTGGCATTCTCAGTATAAAGCACAACCACACACTCACACACACACACAAACACAAACACAGAGAGAGAGAGAGAGTACCTCTCTGTCAAGTTCAGATTTGACGTAAATCTTGCCACTGGTTTTATCTGCATGGAAATGGATTCCGCCATCGTCTGGTTCCTGCTTCACCACACTGTAGGCAATAGAGGTGTGGGGTGTTCCTGGCTCATCCCCATCTGTTGCGTGCATTTGTGTCACAAATGATCCTACAGTGAGGAATAAACCATGCAAAACATGAGCGTGAGAAAACCGGGGAGCTACAGAACAAAGCTCACAACTTTCTTTTTCAAGCACAACCCATAGAGTGGCTTGATTTGTTTTACGCTGAGTCTACTCTGATAAAGAATATATTTATATTAACAAATCCAAACAACAAAATAGATTAAAGCAATACCAAACAACTTTCCCTCTGTCGCACGCACGCTATTTATTTATCCAACACCGGCTTTGCAAATAACGATGTCCACAGACAAGGTAGAATATTTTGCATGACTTATAAAAGTACGATGTATTGCGACATCAGATGCAAGTCAAATTTGTAGTTTCTTATGTCTCATTCCATCGAACTACAGATCCGCTACCCGATCTGGCAAACTTACATAGAGCGGTTATAGCCGATAGAGGGCCGCGAAGCGAATGACGAATTGCCGTTCACCCTGTTACGAGTTGATGAACCACTGAAACGATTTTGGAAACATTATTTTATGGTACAAAAAACTCTTTGGTGTTGCTTTAACTTCTATAATAGAGTGAATTCTCTATGTGAGTATTGTGTATGTGAGAAGGCTTTAACAGTACTGTTGTGTACCAGTAATAGAGAACAGTTAGATTTAAAATCTAGATAACAGTAGGCCTATCTTTCATGCCATCTACAGTAATTTATGCTATTCTCCACGAAACTTTAGATCCTCTCTGATCCCAGCCCTACCTCTCACTCTCCTTCCATTTGGTAGGAGGTCCAGGCCCAAACCAACAAGTCCAGAGACAGTTTTTACCCACAAGCCATCAGGCTACAGAACTGATGGCTACACTAACCCTTTCACAAACATACATCATACAATGTTCTGTGTTTCTAACTAGCCAGCAAATAAATGGGCAAACTGAAACGGCTTCAAACAAGGATTCTTTTTACTTGCAGAAATCACGCGTGAAACAGGCATAGCATCTCTCATATCACTCTCTTACGTCATTCACGTCTAACGTAACCCGCACTGCATTATGGGTAATGTAGTATTACTGTGTAACTCAAATACAACTTCAAACGTAAAGTGTTCAACAACAATTAACATTAAGTTGCAACATACAAACATGCTACTAACACAATGACATACATCTATGGCTAGAGCAGTGTTTTTCAACCTTTTTTTGAGTACATTTGAGTAAAAAATCCCGCGGCACGCCACCAAGCAAAAATATAGCCTAACAAAATTACAGGCTAACAAAATTATAGGCTAGGCCTATTTATCTATCGCTGTTTTACATCTTTTCACCCATAGATATTACAAAATTAGATGCCGCATTAGTGGCATCGTGAAGGCTACGTGAATGCGGCCGTCATATTGCTGGGGGAAAACACCTATGGGCAACACTTGTTGACAATCAGAGATACTGTCTGATTTCCAATCAGAAACACCTGTTTCTCCATTGGCCTCCAGTGATTGTTGCCCCCACTATGATGGCAGCGCTATTTACGTAGGCTATACTGTAGGTTCGGGAGCATAGACTGTATAAAATAATTCGGGAGCCCAATGCCATATCTAGATTTCTAATCTATTTTTCACCGCCACTTCTCATGCCCATCACTTAATTAACAAGGTCTTTATTGCGCTACCTAGTGCCACCCACTGACATGAAAGAGTATTTATTTATTTAGCAAGTCACTACATTGCAGGCACAGATGCTCAACAATGGCATAGCCTAGCCTAGCCAACTATTTGCAACAACACACAATAATACATGTTTCTGGACTGATTAAGTGAAATTGGACAATTTCCCAGTGGTTGAAAATCACTGGGCTAGAGCCCTAACTCACCTCTTTTACAGTTTATGCTGTTTTTATTTTTACATTGTTTACCACTTTATTTTGCCCCCTGTATTATATCCGTATCTCTTCTTTTCACTTCAGACTTTCAATAGCCTTTCATTTGTAATTCATTTGCATTATTATTATCAAGTATATGAGAGTGTTTGAAGTGTAGTGATGGTTGAGGAGGTGACCCACCTACTGGGCTATCCTCATAGATGCTGACAGGTTGCAGTGGTTCAAATACTGGAGCGTTGTCATTCTTGTCCAGCACCTTTATTGTTACGGCAATGGGGGCCTCTGCCAGAGAATCATTCTTTTTGAAGGCTGCATAACCAGTCATCTGTACCACACACACACACACACACACACATACACACACGCACACACACACACACCAACAAACCACCAACAAAGTAAGAAGCATGTAATTTATAATCCTGTTCAGGAGTACCATGGACCTTGCAAAACAAGTTTATTTTTTTTTTTCTCGTACCAACAGTAGGCTACTCAGTGACTTTGAAGAATAGAGATCTATGTGAAAAATGACCAAACTTGACTTTGTTTGGGTGGGCAAGACACAATGCTTGGGAGAGCTTAGCCCACCCTGGCCCCTGCCTATAGAGCCATCCCTGTTGGGTCGACACACATAGCAATAAATCATTACATGGACACTCCAAAATGGCACGTTGACAAGATATAACCTCATTCACATGTCTACCATCCAGTTAAGACAATGAGGATGCGACATACTGGTATACACACGCTTGATGGTCTTTTGGGCCCCCACCATCAACTTCAAGGCAGCGCTGCCTCCGTCGACTTAAGGCACCTAACCCTAATCAGTGGCAATTAACTAATGGTGTGGCCTATAAATGTTTGGCTGAAACATGGAAGCTTTCTTGATCCAAGTGTCTGCCATGAAGGTGAGAGTATGTCACTGAGAGATCCATGTTTATTACAAGTGTGTGTGTGTGTGTGTGTGTGCCCAGGTGCTTTTAACACTGACCGCTTTTCACATCTCACAGGAGGCTAGAAAATACAGACACAGACTGCAGACGTCAGAAGCTCCCGGGACATCGTCGGACGAGGAAGGTACAACCCCCCTGAGGTTCGGGGGGAAGCTTCGCTGCCCCCTGGCGGGATGCGCCAGCCGTCACA